>NC_081405.1:168839773-169164889 GCF_030272615.1 Cryptomeria japonica
TGTCAATGTTGTTAGGAGGATATTCAAGTATCTGCAAGGGACACTGACTTATGGCTTATGGTATCCAAAGAAAGGAGATTTCATTTTGCAATTGGGAAAGATGTGTAGATGACATGAAGAGTACAAGTGGTGGAGCTTTCTTCCTTGGAGGCAGATTAGTGCATGTCATGACATAGCAAGAAGCAAGAGTCCATTTCACTGTCAACTGCTGAAGCAGAGTATATTACAGTTGCTACATGTTGCTCTCAAGTTTTGTGGATGAAGCAAACTCTCAAGGACATTCAAGTAGAGTTTTCAGATTCTATTCCCATCATGTGTGACAACTCAAGTGCAATCAATATATCAAAGAACCCTGTCATGCACTCTACAAAAAAGAACATTACAATCAAATATCATTTTCTCAGGGAAAAGGTTGTAGAGAAAGAGGTGAAAGTTGAATATGTGTCCACCTGTGAGAAAATAACTGATATCTTTACTAAGTCATTCCCTAAGGATAGCTTTGAATATTTAAGACAGAAATTGGGTGTTCTTCCACCCGCCTGCAACACGTAAGGGTTTTTTGGTGTATTCTGTGGTTCAGGGGGGAGCACTTTTCACCTTGAATCTCATGTATAGTCTCAGGGGGAGTTTCAATTTTTTGTAAGAAGTAGCGTCACTACTCTTTATATTGTAATACTGGTTCATCTAGCTACATGTAGTAGAGATCAAGAAGTTGTAAAGTAATTTTTTAATGTATTGCAGATGTGTCATCATCGAAATTGGAAGTTCCATTCATTACTATATAAAATCACAAGGGGAGAACATGCACAATTTTACCCTTTGCCATTGTTGTCAAAGGGGGAGAAAATGGTCAAAGCGAAGACTGGAAGTGTGTTGACATCAATGCCAAAGGGGGAGATTGTTGGTATTATTGTCGTTGATGTCAATCAGTGTTACATGGATGTCAAGAGGTTACAGAGAAGTAGGTAGCAAGTGTGCATAGAATGAAAAACAAGCGATGTGCATAACATGCATGTTATGCTATACAACTACATGAATGTTGTAGGTTGCAGACAAAATGTGGGTGGGTTATAGAGTGCAAGTCAACATTGGTGCTGATCTATATATGCCACATAGTGTGTTGGACCCATCGGGTTTGATCCAAGAGGACTACAGACTTAGTTTTGTTCATTCATGGAAGTTCAACCAGTATGGCAATTCAACTAAATGGCCTTAGTCGCTTATTAGGGCATCATGTTTTAGTGGAAAGCATATATCAGATTTGAGTGGTCCCCATTTGTCCACATGTTAGTGGCTCAGTGGCTCACTTATGTTGTGTTGTGTTCATGTGGGACCTGTCATGTATGTGCAGGCATCTCGCTACCCCGTAGTGAGTTGGAATGTAGCCAAATGACCCTGTGAGATAACGAAGTTGGAGGAAAATGGTCTATCTCATCATCCCACATTGTGAAGGATGAAAGAGTGGTTACCTCATGAGATAACACAAAAGGATAAATGAAAGAGGTCTCCTGCTATCCTGCATCGGTGAAGACCAAAGAAGAAGGGTCATGTGGGCTTAAGAAAAGATAATGTGGTTGCATCCCCCGCTATCCCACAACATGGATGACCAAAGAAAATTGGTCATGTAGGGTAAAAAGGCAAAGGGAGAGATTTCTCCTGCTATCCTGCATGAAGAGAAGATGAAGTAAAATGAGCTCGTGGAGAAACAAGAGATGATTTAAGGGATGGACCCTGCTATCCCGCACCATTCAAGATGGATGGGCGATGGTCGTATAGGATAATACAATGAAGTGAGTGAAGGATCCCGCTATTGCAGCTTGAAAAAGGATAGAAAAAGGATCTCACGGGGTAAGTTAAGGCAAAAAGATGATGCATCTCGCCAGCCCACATGAGCAAAATGGGTATATGAACGATGATGCGGGCCGAGTTAAAAGGAAAAATGGCATGCATCTTGCCATCCTGAGGTGATAGAGTTTAAGGTCATCATGACCATTAGATGTATTTTTGTCGATATGGTGGCAACTCGATAAGCACGATTGTCCACATAGCAATTGACAATGGTTGACTAGGTGATTTGGATGTTGATTAAAAAGACTATTGATGATACCTACGCATGCCAATGGGAACAAAGTTTTTATGTGGAGGCTGACCAACCTTGACCATCTGATCTGGACAAAAAATATGAAGACATGAGGCTTCCTCAAGAATAGAGAATGAATCAATTACACATAAATCGGTGACGAAGGATTCTAGTGTGGTAGTTGTCGATATTTTTAGAGTAGGTCGACAGAGGATGGAAAACACATTAATGGCAACCGAGTTTTAGGTAGGTTGTGTGGCTTGAGGAAGGATTCCAGATTGTTTTGGGAAGAGGAAGATTACTAAACTTAGTAATCCAAGTACAAAGAATGATTTGAAGACAGACATGATGCATTTAATTTTAGGAGTTGATCTGAGAACACATTGAAGATAGAGAATAAAATAACCTCTAGTAGAGATCTCCAAAATAGCCTGCTTGAATAAAAAATCAAAATCCTACATTCGAGAAATGTGAGTGGTGTAAAAAGACAATTGATTTGAGTAATAGGAGCGATGAGATTTGACATCGATAGGTGTGGTTGTTGAAAATAAATATAGAGGTGGAAATAAATTTTATTTTATTTTTTAAAATGTTTTTCGAACTAGTCGACTACACGAGTAGAGACGAGAGTGTTGAAGAGAGAGAGAGAGAGAGAGAGAGAGAGAGAGAGAGAGAGAGAGAGAGAGAGAGAGAGAGAGAGAGAGAGAGAGAGAGAGTGTTGTTGTCAAGAGAAAATAGAGAAAATTTACAGAAGTAAAAAGAGTCAGCACAAAGCAAGAATAGAGCATTCTAGAGAGTAATGTTGCAGTACAGAGAAGAATATAACCTGATAGAGGAAGGAGGAAAAAATTCAACAGGAAGAGAAATTCATTCTCAAAATATAAATAATTTTGTAAGTGTTACAAAACTCATTTGTAACAAGGCTTTATCATTGCATTGTAAACTTGATCAATCACTATAAATCTCTGAGTGGGTGCTCAAAGTAGGGGTAGGTAATCCTTTGAGTAGGTTCTCATAAAATTAGGGGTTTTTGCTCCCTGAGTTGGTGCCCTAAATTTTAGGAGTTTGTGCTCTTTGGGTTGGTACCCTAAACATTGTAAATTGTTATTTACTGTGAGGTTGGATTGGAGCAGTAAACTCCAACAGCTATTCTCATTGATGTTTTTCCCACATTGGGTTTTCCTCATATATTTTGTGTTGTGGTTGGATTTGTGTGTTTGTGTGTTCTCAATTAATTTGAAGGTTCAGTACTTATACACAGTTTAAATTTGTTAAAATACACTGATTCAGCCCCCCTCTCAGTGTCCATTTGTGTTCTTCAGAAAACATGTCTTTAATCCTTGAAATGATCTATAGTGGACCATCAGGTGCTTCAATAGTCTCACTAGGATCAAAGGTAATGCATAGGTCCTTAGGAGGTGTAGGTTTATCAATAAGATTCACCACATTATTAGATTCAAGGCCAAGATCATTAGGGGAAAAGGCAAGATGCTTGAACTCAATCACATTGGTAGAATAAGAAGACAAAGGATTAGTATAGATTTGGAGGTTTTGATTAGGAGGAGCTATGGATTTGTTTCCTTTGTAATTTACACTAGCTATAGATATGGTATTGTTATCAATAAAGTCTTGAATTTTACTCTTTAAGGAATAACACTTTTAAGTGTCACGACTAGGTTAATGATGGTATTGGCAAAAATATTTGGCATCGTAATGAGGTGGAAAAGGTTTGGTTGTGTCAATTGGTTTTATGGGAGGAAGTTTCAACACATTCTTACTCAATAGTTGTGTCATTATGCTATGCAAAGATTCAGAAAGAGGAGTAAATTATTTAATAAATACTTAAAATAAAGGAGGCACAGCTATTGTCGCGACTACTACTTGAGTATTGTTGTTGTCATTTAACTTGATGAATCCCTTGTTCTATTAAACTTCACAAAATTTTATTGAGCACTTTCATTCTTATCAACTAGAGCCATTGAAGGAGATTGTTCAAATTGACTCACTTGAAGCTGGTAGTTATGAAGTACTACACAAAACTGCATAAAGGAAGTAAACTTGGAAAAGAGAAGCTTATCCCTAATTTATTTTTTTAAATTAGAAATGAAAATTATTTGAACATCTTTATTAGGCATAGGATAAGAAATTTGAGAATATAAATGCTTATATGTACCAATCAAATCAGTCACTTTTTCTTTAACACCTTGCTTACAATGCATTAAATTAGTCAAAGTAATATTAGGACCAATATTATTGTGAAATCCTTGAATGAAAGAATTAGCCAATTGTTGAAATGATTTGATTGAATAAGGAGGTACAAAGAACAATACCATTGCAAAGCTTTATCCCTAAATTTTCTAGTAAATAATTTAGCCAAAATTCTTTGATCATAAGTAAAATCACTACAGAAAGTTTGAAATGTTTTCACATGAATCATATGATCACCTTTTCCATTATAAAGCTCCAAGTCAAGGACTTCCACATGTTTAGGGGGGATAGCACGAACAATATCATTAGATAATGGGCTCGCTACATCAAATGTGGGCACATTATACTTTGTTTGGTTCATGGTGTAGCATCATAAAATCACTACCCTACAATTTTGACCACATTTGGGTCTTCACATTGGCAAAATGAATCCCTAAGCTTGATTGGAGACCCAAGACATACTCACACTGCTTGAAGCTTGCATTTCCTCGCACCCCACACTCCCTGTTGTTGCTTCCTATCCTAAATTGGGGCAAGATAGGGGCATGGTGCCCCTATCCCCCCTAGGAAAAGGGTGTAGCGCCCCTGTCCTTGCCCTATTTTGGGCCCCTTCTATTCAAACTTTGCATTGGAATTTGCATTTTGGAAGTGGGAAAAGTTTCCCTATGTCGGCCTATAACAAAAAATCAGTCAATTAACCCTAATTGACAAATATATAAGATGAATTCTCCCTCCCATTTGGAGAAGTCAATGAGTTCAATAAGTCAAAAAGTTTAAGAAGATACATACATGAAGAGGAAATTGCGATCCTAAGTGAAATCAAGAATTCAAGCATTCAAGTGTCCATTCAAGCATCCATTAAGCATCTCGAGTCTCATTTCAAGGCTAGGTGTTGCATTCAAGTCAAGGATTCAACCATTGAAGTGGAGATCTCTCTTGACATTCAATTCTACATATCCTTCAAACAACTCTATCAACATTTCAATTACATCCTCCCTTGAGGTGAATTCCATTTTAGTCATTTACTTTCATTACTTGGAAGTACTTTTCATCATTTGGTTAATTCCAAAACTGGGGTTTGACTTGAAGGAAAACCCCCAATCCTAATAATATTTCCTTTCTTTTATGTGTGTAGGTTGTAGGTGCACAACTATATTTGCAGATTTGGACTTCATTCTCAGAGGCAAAAAACCCTTTTCGGTGCATGGATTTTTTGGAGGACCGTGTGCACTTTCAACACGGTCCCAACAACTTTTGCCCAAATTTGTAGGGGAGCCTCATCACAACCTTTTACTGCTAATTCCAGGTGCACAACTTCATCCTACATTTCTATATCAACTTATAATCATTTCTTTGTCGCTTTTACACTTTGTCTTAAATACAATAATTCAACCTAGTGCATTCTAAAAGAGGGGTTACTTTCACTTTCTAAATTCATTGTCAATTCACTTAGCATTCAATCTCTTGAAATTGGATCTAGTGAATTCTCCCCCCTCTTTTAAATGTAATGTGTGTGAGAGGTTGAAGAGAATATTTTGTGAAACTTTCACTCCTTTCCTTGAGGAGAGAAAAGATTTCCTCTTGACTTCTCCATCAGCCTTTTTCACCACATTACACATGGAAGCTATTTTTTGTTGCAAGGATGACACAGTTTGAGCTAAGCTATTTATGGTTGCTTCGGTGGATGGGTTGAAATTAGATATGTTGGGTAGGATGGAGGAGTAACATTGTTAAATGAAGGAGGAGGTTTAGAATAGGGAGGTGGAACACTATGATAGGTAGGTATGGGAGATGATTGGGTAACAAATGGAAGACTCAAAGAAGGAGGGACGAAAGAGTTTTGATTAGAATTGTTTCTCCCTTGACTAACATGTGTAGGAACAACATTTTTTGTGGAAGTAGCCATGATGTTGGATGTAAAGGTAGGCACACTAGTGATATAGGCAGTTATAGGAATAGAAAAATTAACTTCACTAGGAGGTTGAGTGTAACCAAGGGCTTCAACACAACTTTTCAAAGGTATGATATTAGTGTCAACAATATGAGAAAGGTAACACAACAACTTAATGCCAATTTTATCACTTTGAACCATTATTTTTAATCCTTTAATCAATGGGATAGCCTTACTTTTTCAGGTATTGTTGACTCATACATTGTTGAAGATTTTCAAATTCATTGTCAATCTTCTCCAATTGGTCAACTAAAAACCTAGTTAGTGATTCACCCTTATCACGATAATTATGTAAAGAATGGGGATAAATGACATCAATTGTTGGAATAGAAGAACCACCCACATTCTCATGAAACAAGTTATCCAAATTAGGCTCGATATCCTTAGTAATTAAACCTTGGGAATCCTTAACTCTACAACTTCTTCTCACAAGAATATTATAGGTAGGACTAATAGTACTGAAAATCATGCACAAAGGAGGGATTTTTGAAATTGAATTTGAAAATTATGATTAAGCAATACCAAATTTTGTGAAAATGATTGATTAACCAATTAATTGAGCAATTTGATTTGTGAATTTGAAAGAGAAATGCATGTAGATAATAGAATTACATTCATAAAAATCATATTTGAAAATTAAATGGAAAATTTATGCAACCCTCATGGTGACTTTTAGAATTATAAATTAGGGTTTTTGTGAATTCAACTACTAAATTATGAAATTCAATTTGAAAATGAGATCTAGGAGGGAAAATTTGAATTTTAAATTAAATGAATAATCAGTTCTAAAATGATAAATACAAATTAGACAACTCACAAGCTCAAATTTAGAATAAAAAATTAGGATTCTTGTGAATTTAACCTCTATATTCTTAAAATTCAATGAAAATTTAAACTTTAAAATGTAAATTTGAATTTGAAAGACATAAAAACTTAGATATGAAAACAAAAATCATAATTGCAGGTGTAAGGAGTTGGGTTCACCAAAATGTGTTGGGTGTAAAATTAGGGTTTCCACCATTAGATTATGAAAACCGTTAATTTTTTCTTAAGACCATCACATTACAAAAATATAGGAATTAGATAGATCTAAATCTAGGAGGTTTGAATGTTGATCTTTTTTTAGGGGTGTTGAATGTACCCCCCTTTTCCCCTTGAGTTGAATTGATTTATTGAATTTGATAAAATTAGGGTAAATGTGTGGTAATTGAGGTAAAAATGCATAAATAGTAAGTTATAGTCATTGGATTGAGCCACAAACTTGGATCTAAGGATTGTAAGAGGATTTAGACCTATTCCTAGAAGGAGCTCCTAATTTGTTGGGGCCAGTGTGATGGTTTCTCTCCTTCTCCAAACTTCTTGTACTCTAATTGGGGATCGATTCATCTTTGTAAATAAATCTTATATAGAAGATCGTAGCTCTGTATCTTCTTCTTACACACATAAAGAAGGTCAAATAGGTTGGGGATATGGGTTTTCCTTAGATCAAACCTCGGTTATGGAATTAACCATGAAATAGAAATAAAATTTGATTGAATTGCAGTAATGGAAATGTTCTCCTTTTGAGGGAGATGTTGAATAATGACTGAAAAAAAATTGATATAACTCCTTGTGAATTTTTGTTTGTCTCCACATGAAATTAGGGTCTCATGAAGTCTTCAATAACATAGAACATGAATGTCAACTCCAATGCTTGAATCTTGACTTTATCTATACTCTAATGCTTGAAGGAAGACTGATTGATTTCTTGATTGAACTTGAATTCTTTATTGCTTGATGTTGAATTGAATTTTATGTGTGTGGATTGATCAAATGAGAGGGGTAGACCTCTTTTTATACTTTCCCATTAAAAATAAATAAAATTCTGACATGATCTGACACAAAGATGGGATTCCCACTCAAATTTTATGATCATTAAGAGGCCCAAATTTAGGTATCAATTGGGAGGACCAAGGTGTGGCACCTTGGTCTTGAGAGGGGACAAGAGTGTGGCACCTTGTTCCTAACCAATGAGGCTCCAAATTTGAGGGCAAGATGATGTGCAAAAAGAATTTGTTGATAAATATGCAAAGCAAGAGCATAATCATGTCCTATTCAAGCGTTAGGGCACAAATGTCAAGGTAAGGGCTCAAATGTAGTCAAAATTGTAAGGGAGTATAATTTAGGATGCTACACTTCTTATTATCAATAAGGTCAATTCAATGGACAATGAACAAAGAGCTTATCCTAAGAACCAAACTCTCTCTACACTTGAGGCTATGAAAAACCAAGGTGAGTCTCCTTAATTCAACACCACTTTGAGATAATTGAAGTCAAAATATTATGAAATTAGATGGTAATTTCACACAACAAGTTGAGGGTTTTGAGATAATGCTTAATTCCTACATAACCTTGGATATCTTTAAGATTAGAGTGCGAAATGAGAAAATTGAACTAATAATACTAAAAGGGAAATGATTTTTTTGGTATTTTATGATTCTTTACTGGTGTTAAGAAGATTCTCAACCCTATCAATGCCTTATCCATTAACAAAGTCATTATCCTACAACTCTTCCTATTAACAATGCAAATATTAGTCTCGTGGTTAATAAAATATTATTTTCTTACAATAGTATAACCCACTTTGTTGACTAAGTTGAAAGGACTGGAATATTGAGAGGGGGGTGAATTAGTATTCCCACAGATATAAAAAACTTTTACCAAACTATAATCTTTTGCTGAAATATCAAACTTCATCAAACATACTTAACAAGCATAGAATAGTCAGAAAATCAAGCACTGATGGGTCTCCCTGTGCTTCCTAAGGCTTTTGTAGGGTTCGCCACTCGAAGGGCTTGGAGACAGGGGATGTCATCTATTTCTTTCCCACATCTACAAAATGATCATAGAGTTGGGTGTTGTGGGAATGGGTCAACAGAGACGATGTTGTCTTTGTAGCCAAAGAAATGTGACCCTTATGGATGTTGAATGGAAGGGCCAGAGGTTGATGGCATCTCATTTTGGAAATAGGAAAAAAGAGCAAAAGGAAAAATGATAGGCTCTCAATTTTGGGGATTCCCACAATAGGGATGCTTTTATGTGCTAGGAAAAGCAAGTTGCTTCTAGGGAAACAATAAATTTGGATGTAGAGATTGCCAAGGAGGTTCATGAAAATGAACAATATTTTGCTAAAATGGGGTTGATAGGGAGGTTTCAATGTTGTTGGCCAAGCCTTTGTGAGCTCTATAAGTGGATCATTGAGACTTGGGGCTTTATTTTTGTGTGGAGTCTGCAGACTTATGCATGAGCTTGAGGTTTCTTTGTGGTAATTTTTGACAACTTGGAGGATAGAAATAAAATCTTCAACACATCATTCTAGAGCTGGTCCAGGAGAAACACACATTTTTGTTCAAACCATGGTATCCAAGTTTTAACCTAGTTATCAAATCTTTTGATCAGATCCCAATATGGGTAATACTCCCTAATTTGCCACTACAGTTCTATTTTGTATCTTGTTTTAAAGTTGTAGGTGATTCTTTTGGGAAATTTTTAGGGGTAGATAAGGGCTCTTTGGATTATTTTTTACACCACTTGTGCCCGCATCTTGGTGGAAATGGATTCCTCTAAAGTCCCACATGCAAAATTAGCTCTTCAATCTAAAAAAGGGAGTTGGGTGCAATCACTAGATTATGAAGGTATTCCTTTTAGATGCAAGAAATGCTTCCAAACTGGGCATATGGTAGCCAATTGTAATAAGCATCATATCAATAGGAGGGCCTCTTAGTGGAGGGAGATTTCTCCTCATCATTACTCAGTGGAGAAGGATTTGGGGAACACTTAGAAAGAGACCATGAACAATGAATCTTCACTGATTGGTCAAGAGAAATTGTATCTGAAAGCCTTCAGCCAGGAGAGTTGCAAAGGTAAGGATGATAAGCAAGATGCAAGTTTCTCATCTTCAAATTCTAGGATAATGGAAGAAATAAATAGAAAAAAAGTATTGTTTCCTAAGAATATAGCTAAGACAAACACTATCAGTAGGCGAGAGGATTCTCACAAGGAAGAGGTGAAGGGCTTGAGGTTCTCAGGGGGCTCCCCGAGATCTACACAAGAGAATTCCTCCGAGGAGGGAGGATGATAGGAATTAAGAAGAAAGAAGGAATATAAGGCTTCAAAGGAGAGCCTTTCCAGCCCATAACCAAATTCTACACAATTTTTTGAGATGTCTCTTGCTATGGTTGGAGGGTAGTTTGGGGAGATGGTTCCCTGGTTGTAGTTCAAGATAGAATTTCAAATTTTGTTTGTGGTTTTTGGGTCCTCTCTATCATTAAATATTGATAGCTATATGATCAGTTCTGGTTTATTGCCTGAAACACTTTGGGTTTAGTAATCATTTATAATCTCCTTCTTCTGATGTAATTCTACTTCATTGCCTAGAATATTTTGGTCTGTAAAGTAGATGTAATACCCTTTAAATATTAATATGATCTTGGCTTCGACCTTTTATTGAGAAAAAAAAAAATTATAAAACAACAAATGTAGAATAAGCATGAAGAACACAGCCACAAGAGAAACAACAAATTTTATACGTAGAAAACACAAATGGGAAATGTAGACACTTAAAAATAATTATTTTAATTATTTTTAAATTCCTCACATAATTAATAATGTTAATTCAAATTCTCTTCAATATTAATTAATTATAATTAATATTGTCACTATAGTATGTGATTGATTTATTTAATAAATCAATCCATCTCTTTATTCTTCTAAAAATTAAATCCTCACAAATCTTCCTCTTAGCTAATTAATTTCAATTAATTAGTTAACCCACATGATTCCTACAAATCATCTTCCTAATCCATCATTAACCTAATAAATTCTTCTAGGAATTCCCTAAACTCACTTAACCTTATTCTTCTAATTTTTAATTCTCTCCACTCATTCTCTCTCCTAGTCAAATCCTCCTACAAATCCTATCCCACCTAATCTTTCCTCTAATCCCCCTCCTAATGAGTTGCTAGTCGCTAATCATCATGATTAGCCACAAAGTCAACTCCTTGTCCCTTCCATCCAACCACTAGCTTTAAATGCTCTTTTCCTAGGTCAAAATCTCACATTCCTCTAGGCATCTCCTCTCCCAAGGAATTTTTAATTCCTTCTTATTCCTCCAATCCCCATGATCATCCCTTTTTGGAGAATTTTAAATTCCTCCTCCCCATTCTTCAAGGAATGTCCCATCCTTTGCTCTTCTCAAGGCACATTGGGAAGTCTTCCCAATGCACCTTGAGGAGTGTGGAGACAAGAAATGCCTTTAAGGCATATCTCTTGGTCTCCACACCCTCTCTTGGGCCTTGTGTGAGCTCACAAGAAATCCTAGCCATCCATTTTTCCTCTCCTCTTCCTATAAATTGAGGACTCCATCCCTTCATTCACCATCTCCAAGCTTAGTAATCTTATGCTGCCATTTTGAGCCTAGAAAAATCATCTTAGCAACCTTACCATGTCAAAATCATCTCTCATCCACACTTAATCATCTCATCCCTATCATCCCTTAAGATCCATCTCATTTGTGCACAACATTGGAGAGCCATCCACATCGAGCAAGCAAGAGGAGCACATCAAGTGGAGCATCATCCAAGGGCACCTTCACTTCATCAAGCTCCATCTAAAGGAGAAGGTATAGGGTTTGTGAGGTACATGCATCTCATTCTTGTTTTTGTGTGATTCAAATTATGTCTTTCAATTTCATATGTTTCTATGATTGATTTGCATGGTTTGGTAACTAAATCCTCACTAATATTTTCCCCTCTTTATTTTGGCACACTTGGTGGGACCCACGTCCCTAAAAAACTAACATTTTTTGTGATTTTTGTGAGTTGTGGGACGCAGATTCCAGAACAGTGCGAGAGACTGCAAATCAGCATGAGTGACTCGGGTTTAGCGCAACAGAAATCTTATTTTAGCGCGTGCGTAGGCGCATCAGTGTGACATCCCCATAACTTTTAAAAAATTTCCCGCTCTTTTAAAATTTTAAAAATTTTCTACTTTTTATCTGTCTGTTTACCATGTGCACACACATTTTGGTGCGATCGCAGGTGTTTCGGTGTGATCGATTTATATCAGCATGACCGCTTTCATACAATTCTCGCTCTAGTATTTGAATTTGAGTTTTCAAAAATTTTGCTTGCTCATTTGCCAGGTGTTTGTTTTCAAAGTAATAGCGTGAGCGCACACATTTCAGTATGAGTGCACGCGTTTCAGTGCGAGCACAGGCATTTCAACACGAGCATTTTAGATTAGCACGACTGAGAGGTATAAAAAACCCTTCTTTGTTCTATCTTGGCTGTTATTTTCTTTTAATGGTTTATTTAGTTCAGCACGTACGCAGGCATTTCGGCACCTGCACAGCAGTTGACTGGACTTCAGCATGTGTGTTGTATGTGCAGTACAGTTAGTACTAATTTCCATCTTTTTAGTTTTTCAGTTTAAATCGACCATCCAAGACTCAAAAAATTAGAAAAACTACTAATCCACCTTTTTGCAGGTTGCCTAGGAGATTCAACCGAACATTGTGCATTCTTTTTAATTAGACACCTAGATGTTAATTAAAGGGAAATGAATCATTGTTTTGCATGTTTTAAGAAATGCGTAAAGGTAGGAGAGTATGCCCTCATCTAGCTAGATGATCAAGAATCTAGACCCTCCGACCTTTTCTTGTTTGATTGCATGTTTACCTTTAGCGGGCCTGCCCTCCCAACTTTCTCTTTGAGAAGGTAAGAGGGGAATGACCCAAGTAAGTACACACGGACCTAGGGTTCCCAACTCACTATAATAAATAGGCCATTGACTACGAAAGGGTCAATGGTTGGGGCTATATGAGAGTTTACTCTCACATTGGGTGCTTAGTAGGATCCTAGAGATCTCAATCACGCTTGCGTGACTATTAAGTTCTTGGCACTTCGTTGGGTTATAGGCCTCAATTGCACTTGCGCAACTACGAAGGGCAGCTCCTAATGAGAAGCCTCACTAAACACCTTGTTCATAGTGGCCAAAAACCTTCTAGTCATTGGTGCAGGAGGTCGGACATCCAAAGCCACCCATATTTTTACAGCCCTTAGTAGAGACACAAAGTTCGCCATGAGGAGTTTTCATGGGAATTGATGCTTGGTTGCCCCGGAGAAGTGAGTGTCATGGAGGGGAACCAGTGGGGTCAAGCATCTAAGTGTCCGCTCTAGGTAGGTGTAGCCGAGAAACCAATTGGGATCCAATGACTATTGTCCTTGCTAGCCTTAAGAGTGTTATGTATGAGCATGAGTGTCTTTGAGATAATATGTATTTGATCATTGTGTTTTCTTTGTTTGATACATACTTGCCAAGAGGAGACTAAAAACACATCAGTATCCCCAAACACCTTGCAAAAAAAAAACACTTGTCAAGACACAAACAATTATCCAAGTCATTACCTACAAAGTCCAAAATTGTGTCAAAATTCCATCCGTCCCATATCTCATAAGCCCAAGTGAGAACCTAAGAGTCTGTGCTCTCCATCAAGGTTTGGGTGTGTCCTTTAAAGCACCAATTATTGTCAAAATCAGGGTGGTCGTGTCCCTTCATACAACTTGCCATTTGGATCAATCTTCTATTGAGTCATGTTCATGCCAAGAATAATCTAGTCATCAAACTTCTTCTAAGTCATCACTATCACACCTCCTCAATCAATCATTCTCAAATTTCCTAAGGACTTAGCACATCAAATCAATCTCCCACCACTATCAAATCAATTCTCAAGATCTGAATCCAATCATCCTCTAATCCAATTTAACCTCATGTTAAGGTTACATGCCTTATGAAGTTTCATTTAGACCTCATCATTAATCAATTGGCTCTTGTGCTTGAAGAAGAATCCTCTTCAAGTATCTTTTGCCTAATCCCTTTTGAGTCGATCAAGACTCTTAACTCACACCTTTTCTGTTCTTAGGGTCATTAGTCAACCCTTGGTGGAAAAGAGGCTTTTTAATCATCATTCCAAGGTCTAAATTATACCCAACTTGGTCATTAGCTTGATTGTGGTTTCATCCACCACCTAAAATCCTCATCCAAGGACTAAGGTGTTAATCATAATCAAATCTAGGCTCTAATCCAAGAACCCCCACCAATCAACAAAATCCTTTGTCATCCAAGGAAAAATCCAAAAAAAATCCTACAAAAATCTTTCTAAGTCCTTTCATCAAAGGTTTTCTTTCTCCAAGCTCTTCTAAGGTTATTCGTGTATGGTCACAAACTGATCTCAAAAGAAAAAGATGGTTGAACACCAATATGGCATGTCATACATTAGTGTCCTATATGAAGATCCCACACAAGATCCTATGCAAAGTGGGCAACCTAGCAATCAAGATCAAAGCCAAAATCCTAATATGGTTAGACAAGATGAACTCTCTCCAGAAGTGCAAACCTTCTTAGCAGACTCTTACAACCAAGAGATGATTGAAAAATTCATCCAACATAATCCTATCGCACTTCTAAAAACTCTCCTTGAAAAAGGAGCTCAACTTCCGCCCGAATTTGACAAATCTGATCTCGGCCAACAACCACAAGGAGACCTCACTCCCACACAAAATGTTGCACCTGCAGTTCAAATTCAATCAATTATAGCACCATCAATCATCCAAACTCAATCAATACCACCCGTGGCACCTCCCACCATGGTCTCCATCCTGCCTTCTTCCTCCTTACCATCTATACCACTATCAAATCCGATCTCATCTTTTCTCCAACACACTTCTATACCACCTCCTTCCAGTCAACCACATATTTTTATTCCACAAACTTTTCTTCCTGTCAATAATATTGCAAACTATATCTGGGCCGCATTCAATCCTGTCACAACAGTTTGTGGGCCGCAACCAACTATCACTCAAATTCCAACGACATCAATCATCACATCTCATATTCTTTCCTCCTTATCATATCAATGCATTGGTGGTGGTACACCTTCCTTGACTCATCCAATCCTTGGGGCAAATACAATTCATCATTATCAAAGTCCACAGCAAGACCTCATCAAGGAAATTCAAGACATGAAAAATATCATCAAGGACATGAAAGAAGGGACTAATAAGAGGAAACCATACTCATTTGAGGAATTTTGTCCTTGTCCTTATGACCCGTCTATATCAGTTGCACCTTATCCTCCAGGATTTGAGATCCCTAAATTCACGAAGTATGAAGGAAAAGGAGACCCCTACGACCATGTCCGGGAATTTCACATCTTGTGTCAAGAAGTCTCCTATAGTGACCTATATCTTCACAGACTCTTTCTCAAGAGTCTCATAGGAGACACCCTGGCATGGTTCTCATCTCTACCACGAAGCTCCATTGTCTCCTTTCTAGACTTGGCAGAGAAATTTGTGGCCCACTATGCTTACAACATGGCTAATGATGTTTCTATGATGGACCTATGTAACACAAAACAAAGGCCCGGAGAGACTTTCCCCAACTTCCTACAAAGATGGTGACATCTTATCAAGAGATTCCAATGTGACATGCCAGAACAACATCAAAATGAATTATTTCAAAAGAACTTGGTGCCTGAACTTTCAAGACCCTTGACATCCCAATGTATCAAATCCTTCCAAAAATTGACCGATAAGGGCCTTTCCCTCGAACGTGTCTTGTTGGAGGAAGGAACCTTGAAACATTACCATAAATCGACACAAAGTTCTTCCTCTTATCATAACGACAAGCGAAAATTCTGGTCTAAAAACAAAAATGTGGTCAACGATGGGATAACTGATGCAAAGCGAGTCCAAACCATGGTTGCTCCCCCAAAATCCACCACCAATAATCATCAATTCAACAATCAAAACAATCAAAATCAATCCCAAAAACCTCACAATAATGTCTCAGTCCAAGGACGACCACCTCGATCAAATAACAGGACTCCAAGACATTTCACTCCTCTTGATGAGCCTATTGAAATGGTGTTTCAAAAACTTGTCCAAGCAAGCACAGTGGTTTTTCTGATCACTCGCCTGTTTGACCCCAATCAACACAAACCTAGATGGTATAATGAGAATGAGTATTGCGAGTATCATCATATCAAGGGACATGACACATGAAAGTGCATGAAGCTCAAAATCTACATATAAGATCTCATTGATAGGGGTGAGATTGAAGTAGCAAATGCAAAACCTGGTAATAACAATGACAAACTTAAAATGTACCAGGAACCCTTCCCAAAGCATGATAAAGTAAAAGGCTCATCATCTAACACAGTGGGTTATGACTAAACTAATCACATAACCAACTTTGACTCTTTAGTAGGTCACATCGAGCCCACAGACAACCATGTTAATGTCATAACTATCCAATGAGTTAAACCTCCCCCTCCCTAAAGTAGACCAAACCCTGCTAGGATAGTCATTCAAGGCACCATTCCTTCCACCTCCCATCCCCAAAATGATTGTAATGTAACCACACGTTGAGGAAAAGTCACTATCTAAGGAGTTCCTCCCCCACCAAACCCCCCACCCATGTCTTCCACCCACCGATATGACCTCCTGGACCAACTTGGGAAGACCCCTACACAGATTTCCATTCTGGAACTTCTCAAGACTTCCCCTATACATAAGGAAATTTTGGAACAAGCCCTCCTTGAGTCCCACGTTCCTAATAACATCAATGCTACTCAATTCCAATCTCTCATTGGAAACCTTGCTGCCCAGTAGCACCTTGTATTTACCTCCAAAGATGCTCCTGCAGACGAAGATCACCACAAACCTTTTCACATTGAAGGCCTTATCCAAAAACACAAGGTCAAATGTATTTTGATAGACGGTGGATCCAGACTTAATCTGTGTACATACAAGTTAATAAAATAATTGGGACTTTCTGAGGACTTGGTAGATACATCAGGAAGGATCACCATAAAAGCATATGATGATGCAAAGAGAGTTTCGAAGGGAATGATCACCTTACCTCTTCAAGTGGGACCTATTACAATTGAAACCCTTTGCCAAGTACTAGATCTTGATCTCCCTTATAATATTCTCCTCGGGCAGCCATGGATTCACTCCTTGCAGGCCATGCCCTCCACCTATCACCAATGCATCAAATTCCCGTATAATGGAAGAGAGATCACTATCAAAGGTGATCCCCAACCTTTTCAATATTGAAAACTATTAGAGGGGAAGAATCTGTATCATTGCCCACTAAATAGACCCTCGCCAACACCTCCATCTGACACATCAAATTTTGCCTCCACTTCATCCCAACCAGATAATCAAATCAAGATCTTGGACAATGGTTGTGGAGAATACAAGTTGGAGGATGTCTTATTAATAAGCAACCTCCCTCTCTCTCCTAATTGATTTGGCAAACTGAAAGAGCTCAAAAAGGACCCGAAACTAGTCATGCAATGCCAAAAAACCACCTTCTAGCAATGGGGCCCACTTGATGAGGAGAGCCTTGAAGCAGATGTCTCTTCATGGCTGTACCAAAAAGAAGATAAAGATCCAGCAAAAATATCCAAAAAGATGTACCCAAATGCATCAGTCATAGTCAAAAAAATGGGTTACAAAGGACACGGCCTGGGACTAGAAGAGAAAGGAAGAAAAAAACCCATCAATCCTATCTCCTACAAATACAACAGAGGTTTGGGGTACACCCTGGTGCCCAAGATTACTATCGCAGGTGCCCCTTCGAGTCTTTCTTTGGATGTCGAAAGTGCTGATGAAGAGGAGTTCCACGAAATGCCTTATGAATACGAAAACGATATTTTCTTTGACACTCATGTCAATGCCATTACCCCCATAACCCCTTCCACTTCACATGAGCTACATCTTTTCCATCCTGAACTCATAGACTAGGGCCAACGAGACAAACCCATGTTAGACATCTGTGTCGATGATAATGCTCTCATTACTCTCCCGATGATGTGAAATCTAGAAGATGGTAACAGAGTGGAGGGTATTCAACTACATGAAAAGGGATACTTTGGTAGTCAGGTCAATGCCCTTAGCCGCAAAAAAGATAATCAAAGCCAAAAACATGATTCCCTAGGTGAAAATCTCTCTGAGGCACCTTTGGATGAGCAAAAAATAAAAAACAAAGGGCATATCCGAAAGTGAAAACCTGGAAAAGGCACTTGATGATGAGGGACTTGACCTCCCTACCATTGGTTACCTTCCACAGAACAGATCAAATTTGTTGATAAAAGAAACATATAGCATCAACATGGGCACTGAAGTCATCCCACAAAATGTGCTTATTGCTAAGTCCCTCACGGAAAAAGAGAAACAAGATTTCATCAACGTCCTTACAGAGGTAAAAAATCAAATTTGCATGGTCCTATGTCTATATGCCAGGGTTGGATCCTGCCTTGGTGGTTCACAATTTTGCTGTCGGCCCAGATGCAAAACCTGTAAAACAAAAATTGCACAAAATGCACCCGCATATTTCTCTCTTGGTCAAGGCGGAACTCCAAAAGATGTTAGATGCAAAATTCATCAAACCCATAGACTACGCTGAATGGGTCTCCAACATTGTACCTGTCGGCAAACCTACCGGGGGCATCCGCATCTACACATATTTCTGAGAGATAAATAAAGCTTGTCCTAAAGATGATTTCCCGCTCCCCAATATAGATATGATTGTAGACCTTACAACAGGACATGAGATGTTGTCGCTTATGGATGGATTTTTTGGATACAACCAAATCAGGATTGTAGATGAGGATTAGCATAAAACTACATTCACAACACCATGGGGTACATTTTGTTATCGAGTCATGCCTTTTGGTCTCAAAAATGTGGGAGCTACATATCAACGTGCCATGACAACAATTTTTCATGACCTCTTACACAAAATTATAGAGGACTATGTGGATGATCTACTAGGCAAATCTAAGACAAGGCAAGAACACATCCCCATTCTAAAGTAGATCTTTGAAAGATTATAAAATACAAACTACATCTGAATCCCAAAAAGTGTGTGTTTGGAGTCACATCGGGAAAATTATTAGGATTCATTGTTTCCCGTAGAGGCATCGAGGTTGATCCTGCAAAGGTAAAAGCTATCATGGAAATGCCTCCACCAAAAACTCTCAGACAACTCCGCAATCTCCAGGGAAAGCTCCAATCTGTTAGATGCTTTATTTCACAACTAGCAGATAAGTGCCATCCATTTGCACACCTCTTGTGCAAGGACACAAAATTCAAATGGGACTGCTTATGCCAAAAGGCCTTTGAGAAACTAAAAGAATATCTAGCATCACCTCCAGTATTGATGCCTCCTACTCCTAGAAAACCCCTTATTTTGTATATATGTGCTACTACAGTGGCATTGGGGGCATTACTGGCACAGACAGATGATCAAGGGAAGGAACATGCCATCTACTACATTAGTCGGACGCTAGTGGGGTATGAACTCAATTATACCCCCATTGAAAGAGCATGCTTGGCATTGGTGTTTAGCATACAGAAGCTCCGACACTATATGATAAACAACAAAATAAAACTAATTGCTAAGATTGATCCACTTAAATATCTCTTGTCAAAAGCTTCTCTCACTGGCAAAACCACTAAATGGGTCATGCTCTTAAGCGAGTTTGACATTGAATATGTGGACAAAAAGGCAATCAAGGGACAAGTCATTGTAGATTAGTTGGCTGAAGCTCCACTACCAGGAGACCATCCTCTTCTCATAGAATTACCAGATGAGTTCATTATGACTGTTACCACATCCTCCATATGGCGATTTTACTTTGATGGCTCCTGCACCCAAAATGGATTGGGGGTAGGAATATTATTGATTACACCTCAAGGAGATGGTATCCCAAAATCATACAAGATAGCCTTTGCATGTACCAACAACATAGCATAATACGAGGCACTCATCACAGGTTTGTGCTTGGCTATCCACTGGAAAATAAAGGAATTACAAGTCTATGGCGATTCCCAGCTCGTCATAAAACAAGTCAATGATGAGTACCAGAAAAAAGATAATAAACTCCTTCCCTACCATATAATGGTTGAAGATATTAAGCAACATTTCACGACAATCAAGTTTGATCAAATCCCACGAACAAACAACAGGGCTACAGATGCAATGGCCACCATTGGGTCCCTGCTTCAAATGCCATCACACAGTCATAAGTGTGAGTTCTTGGTTGACAAATTGTTTATACCAGCATATGACCTACTAGAGTCTAAAATGGTGTGTGTTCTCATTGGTCCCAAGTCCCCTTGGTACCAAGAAAGCTTCACTTTCCTCAAAGACAACACCATTCCCCCACATCTTACCAAAACCCAACAACAAACATTCATTTGCCGATGTGCTCATTACACCATCCTTGGAGACACCCTATTCAGAAGGCATTTTGATGGTTCCCTCCAAAGGTGTTTAGATAAACAAGAAGCAGAATGGGCATCTGTGGGGCACACTCAAGTGGGCTCACATTGGCTAAAAAACTTTTGAGAACAAGATACTATTGGCCTAAAATGGAAGTAGATGCATATAACTATGTGAAGAAATGCATCCCTTGCTAGCAACATGGCAACAAGATTCATGCACCATCACAAGAATTGTAGCCATTTATTATATCATGGCCCTTCTAGTAGTGGGGGCTCGATCTCATTGGGAAAATTCACCCTCCATCTTCCAATGGACATAAATTCATTATCACTGCCACCGAGTATTTTACCAAGTGGGTAGAGGCTATCCCTCTTACTTTTACCACTGGTAAGCAGATATCCAAATTCATCCTAAACTACCTGATCTGCCGATATGGCATTCCAAAAGTTATCATCACGGATAATGGCAGACAGTTCAAAAACTAGGATGTCAAAGAACTTTGCAAAAAATTCAACATCCAACATCGCTTTTCCACCAAATATTACCCCTAAGGCAATGGCCAAGATAAGGCTTCTAATAAAACCCTAATCAAAATCCTCAAAAAGATAGTCAATGAAGCTAGCCGTGATTGGCACCTCCAACTCCATCCCGCTTTGTGGGCCTACCACACCTCCATCTGCACCCCCACAAGTGCCACTCCTTATTCCCTAATCTTTGGCTCTGAAGCCATCCTTCCCCTTGAGATCGAGATCCCCTCTCTAACGGTATCACTGCAAAATATCCTACCAGAGGAGGAATACAAAATTGCCCACTTACAAGAGCTAGAATTGTTATATGAAAGGCACCTCAAGGCCTTGAACCATCTCCAGGTATATCAGAACCATCTGTGCATGAGTTATCACAACAAAGTCAGAACCTGAGAATTCCAAATTGGTGAACTTGTCCTCATAGAGAATCAGAAAAACCTCAAAGAAAGAGAAAAGAAAGGCAAGTTTGAGCTTAATTGGCTTGGACCATATGTAATCACAGCAAAGTATGGATCAGGAGCTTATCAGTTGGCTACTTCTGAAGGTGATCCTTTGGATGATCCAATGAATATCATGCACCTCAAAATATTTTATGCCTAGTCCTCAGAAAGTCTTAAATTGTAGAAAAAATCAAAAAATCAAAAAATCAAGAAAAAAAAAAAAGAAAAGAAAAAGATCCTTAAAAAATTGTCACTTTGGTGAAAACCTAGCAAATAGGTACCTCGTGACACACAAAAAATTAAAAAAAAAAAAAATCAGAAAAACAAATAAAAAACAAATTCGTCCATTAGTGAAAACCACTTTGTGGCACTATGGACAAGTACCTTGGTGAAAACCTCCATGCAGACACTAAGGTAAATAACCGGATCCATTGTCTATCAAGTCGACATTGCAAAACACCCACCATCTAGTCCTCCCATTCGCAACATTCCTTCCCTTCCACCTCCCAATAAAACACGCACATGGTGATGAGTCTTCTCCTAAATCATGAACAAGGAATGTCCCATTAAACTGAGCTTCTGTGCCTTTGTGTGAGCCTCAAGAAGTCTTGAGAAACAATCCCAAGTCCACAAATCACTCTCCAAAATCATAAAACCACTTGCCTAAATCCACAAGTCCACTTTGCCCTAGGGATGATTCCTTCCCTCGCTTGGCAACCTAATCTTTCATCCTAGTCCTACTCTTGGCAAGAGGTATCATTTGGTCACAAAAGAATTGACTTGTTAGATTTTGTTGAATCTTTTCATTTAGACTTGCATCTTTTGCCCTACGACTGCAACTATCTATAATTGCCTGGATTTTTCATATCCAGGTATGTTATAATAGGTGCATACTGGGGAATATTTTTCATAGTATGACATGTTTTGGATCTCTCTTGTATAAACCGACGACCTGGTATTAGTGTTTGTCAACACTTACCTTCTCGTGTACAAGATTTATTGATGTGTTTGAGGGTTTCCTTGCACGTACCCACAACTTTGTATCAGTGTTTCTTAACACTTCCATAGCTGTGTGTAAGCGATTCCCGTTTATCTGAGAGTCAGTCCACGCCTTGGGTTTCTCATGGCATCCTGATTTCTATAATCAGTGGTGAAAGTCACCCAAGGCAATACCAAACTAGGTTGGCTCTCTACATTTTTTGTGCACAAAATCTCACCATCATTCCATAAAATCCTAAACTCAATAATCCCATAGAGTCCTCAATTTCCCCCATTTCCCATTTATTCCACATTCTTCTATCTAAGATCATTGTGTTATTATTGGCATATTCCATCTTTGTATTATTCATTCACATCATATAGATTGCATTCAGATAGTCATATTTTCCACAAAATTTTTAGATGGCATCACATAAATAAAAGGTACTTATTCATCCATACAACATTACATTTAGATTGCATCATAAATCATTTCACAGCTAGGAATCTATCACACATTTGCATATATACATAAAGTATAAAATCACTCATCCTACATCCAAAAACATGTCAGCAACACATCATAAACATACATGTATAATCATCCACTCTGCATCACAAATAAGTCAGCATAACATACCCATAAGTGCATCCACATATGGCATCATAAGAAAAAAAAAAAAAGAATCCATCACAATAAAGGCTATACATCATCTATCACCAATCAAATCATGTATATATATATAAAGAGGAAAATGTGTCTGACATGATACAATGATCGCCTCGAAGGGTCAAAATATAATACACAAGCATTACAAGGAGCTAGCTCTCCCCTCCTGTCTCTCCACCACCCTCTATTGTACCTCCTCCACCTGATTCTCCTGCTCCCCTTACTGGTGGCCAAAAACCCACTGATCCCCCTGTTTACTGACTCTGAGTTGGCCGCTGACTATGGGTCCTGTGAGACTACACACTCTCAGTATACGAGGCTGCTTGCTATGCTGTAGGCACTGCTCCGTGGTGTAGACCCCTATAGTACCATGCCTCTTAAGTTGACCTCTCCGCCCTCTCCCGCTGCTGCATGCTATCAGAAAATATCTATGTCAATCCTGTAGGAACCAATACCTGGCGGGCTGCATCCCTCTCCCCCCGCAGCCGTGTCACATCTGCCTCCTCCCTCTGCACTCTGGCCTGTAACCCCTCTAACTCGGCATCTTGTCGATGAAGAGAATCCTGGAGCCCTGCAATGGTTGTACTTGTTTGGGCCTCCTCCAACATCCTCTCTGCCTCCTCCCCCTCCACCCTCAAGGCATCCACCTATGTCCTGGCAGTATGGAGACTCTCTGTCAGATTGGCTATCTCCTGTGTCAACTGCTCCACCTCTGCTCCCATGCTCTCCCTCTGAGCCCTCTCTACCTGTAGCTCATCCTCCACTGAATGAAGCCTCGCTCTATAGGTATCTCACTCCTGTTGAACATGATCAAAATCAACCTGCGACACCCCTCCTCTCTCCTCTACCTATGCCTCACGGACATCCATAGGTACAACCTCTCCTCCCTCGCCAACCGCAGCCTCCATAGCCTCTCCCACTAGGGCATCCTCTCCCTCTCCCTCCCCCTCCTCTGGATCCATCCTCCTCACAAACTGGACTCTCGTCTTCTTTCTGCCCACACCACGCCCTACGCAAACCATAACTCTCTCTCCTAGGCCATCATCCTCCCCACCCACTACCTGATCAACCCGTGGCTCCAACTCTTCATCATCCAAAACTGCAGGAATGGTAAGCCGCACTAGAAAGTGCCCCTCCCACCAGCTCCTATAACCACCTATCATGCCTGGATCCTCCCTTGCCCCCATCTGCTCATCCCAGACTATGTGAAATGTTGTTTGGAAGCTCGTCTGACCCTCCAAGGGACTCGCTGTAGGCCCCCAATACCTCACCTCCCATGTAATCCATGGATACACTGGAATATCCCCCACTATATCCTGTACCTGCCCAAGCTATTGGGTCACCTTGAATCGAGCATAGTACTCCATGATATACACAAATCTCTGAAAAATCCACATCTTGACTCTTTCCCAGTGCAGCTGCCAATCATCCCTCCACCGCTCACATCCCAAAAATGGTCTCCATGTGAACTGTGCTAGCTCATCCAAGATCCTCCTCCAAAACCACATGGACATTGTTTGTGTGTAGTGCAGCAGTCCCCTATACCTGTCCATAAACAATTGTCATGGCCGCCTATCCTGAACCCCTAGTGGCCGAGTCACTGCAATATGCTCCCACTCCCAGATGTGTAATAGTGTAACCCCTATAGATAAACTGGCATACTCTCTGTACACCACTAGATGCATATCATGATATAGCTGGGCTAGCATCGCCACGCCCCACGCATACTATTGACCATCATGCAACATAAAGTACAAACATCTTCTCCACCTAAGAGGAAATCCATGACCGCCCAAATCTGGAATGATCTGCCCACTCAGGAATCCACAAATCACCAGAACCAATCGAGGAATATGCCGAACACCCATTGCCCGACCCAAGTGCATCTTGCTCCTATCTAACATAGGTGGCATCTTATACTCGCACACCTCTCGCAAATAAAAATTAGTTGCGTCCAACTGATACTCAGGGATCACACCATGAATGGGGATCTTCAAGATCCTCCAAACATCTAACAAAGTGACTGTGGCCTCTCTAGTCGACAAACGAAAGGTGTTATACCGACTATCCCACCTCTCCACCAATGTTGTCATCATGGCAGTATGTGCTCGTATCCTCGACCACCTCCCTACGTAATGCAACCCTAGCACAGCTAGCACCTCCAGCTCATCACGGGCTAACTCATGATATAGACTCATCATGGGGTAAGTGAACCAAGATGGTGAACAAAAAGGGGGGTATAAGTGGCCACTTTTTTTTTGAAAATAGGTAAACCTGAACTTCAAAGAGATATTTGAAGGCCATGCACTAAAAATTAGGAGTTGAGAAAACAATAAGAATTGTATTTCTTTGAATCTAGTTTCTAAAATACTAAAGTTTTTTAATATTGGATAAGATTAAGAGGGCCAAACCTTTCACGCACGAAAAATTGTTCCTGATTTTTTCAGAAAAATATAACATAGTTATTTTTGTATGCTGCACAAAATATATAGTTATATTTACTATTTTGCAAAACCCTTTGGTAGGATGATAGGTAAGACTGAGATCTAGAAGTTGTGTATTTTTTTGTAATTTTTCGTTTAGTATTTTTTTTTTAATGATTTTTTGAAGTGACCGCATCCTGAAAATTTGGTACCTGTTCGTGCGTTGGGAATAACTTGCATCAAAGTAATCGAAAATGAAAACTTCTTTTTTAAAAAGTGTATAGAATCTGGTGTAGAACAATAATATGTAATTTATTTTGAATTTGGTCAAGTATATCAAAAGTTATTAAAAAAATGGTAGACATATGTTTGTGAGGACTGTCAAGGCACTGGTAAAGAAAATTAAAGTTTACTACGCTAATGTCATCCAAAAATAGAAAAACTTATATGGTCAGAAAATTGAAAAGACATGGGAGATTATGGTGGTAATTTTAGAGATACCCACTTGATCATTTGTAAACCTGACAATGACAAAGTTGAGAAATCATGTTGGAAGATGAAAAAACATGTAAAGAGACAAAAATGGGGGGAAAATGTGCTTGCAAGCCTTAGGATCATTTTCGAACCCTCTTACCAAGCCAAAAACCACATGGGTTTTGAAAACCAAAAAGTACTATTCACAGTTCTTCATAACCCGCACGGGTTTTGAAAAACAAAACGTACTATTCACAGTTCTTCATAACCCGCACGGGTTTTGAAAAACAAAACGTACTATTCACAGTTCTTCATAACCCGTATGGGTTTTCGGAAACCAAAAGTACTATTCATAGTTCTACATAGCCTGTACTATTCATGTAGAACTAAAACCATTATTTTGTGTTTCATAAAACCCATACAGGTTATGAAGACATAATAATGTATGCTTGCAAACTTAGCATTTACTACAAATATGTACAGACATACATATATAATATGTGTTTATGTATGTATATATGCATATCTATAGTTATATATACATATATTAATATAGATATATGTATATATGTTTGTATACATGCATGTATCCCTTCTTTTCCTCTCTCTCGTCTTCCTTCCCCATCATTGTATTTGTCTATTCTGAGCCCTAATTATCCTCCTTGAGTTCTATCTCATCTCTCTCCCCCTCACACTTCTCTCTCTATCGAGTCTCTCACCCTTTTGTCCTTCTCATTCTCTCTCTACCT
Source organism: Cryptomeria japonica (assembly GCF_030272615.1). Taxonomy (NCBI): domain Eukaryota; kingdom Viridiplantae; phylum Streptophyta; class Pinopsida; order Cupressales; family Cupressaceae; genus Cryptomeria; species Cryptomeria japonica. Next base: position 168,866,608 of record NC_081405.1, read on the forward strand.
CATGTTATCCTATCCTATTCTCACACTCTCCCCCTTCTCTCTCTTTCTCTCCCCCTCCCTCTCCTTCTCCCCCCTCATTATCTTATCCTATTCTCTCTCTCTCTCTCTCTCTCTCTCTCTCTCTCTCTCTCTCTCTCTCTCTCTCTCTCTCTCTCCCTCTCTCTCCCTCTCTCTCCCCTTTTCCAAATCTCCCTCCCTCCCCCTCCCACTCTCCTTATCCTCTGTCTCTGTCTCTATCTTTGTCCCTATCTCTGTCTCTCTCTTTATCCTACTCTCCCCATCTTTTACCTCCCTCTCCCTCTCTCCCATTCTCCTCACTCTTTCCCCACCTCTCTCCCTCCCCCTCTCCTTATCCTATTCTCTCCCACTCTTCCTATCTCCTATCCTCTATGTCTCTCTCTGTCTCTCTCTATCTCTCTGTCTCTATCTCTGTCTCTATCTCTCTCTGTCTGTCTGTCTCTATTTGTCTGTCTGTCTGTCTGTCTCTCTCCCATTTTCCCAATCTCCCTCTCTCCTTTTCCCAATCTCCCTCTCTCTCCCTCTCCCCCTCTCCTTTTCCCAATCTCCCTCCCTCCCCCTCTCTGTATCCTATTATCTCTCTCTCTCTCTCTCTCTCTCTCTCTCTCTCTCTCTCTCTCTCTCTCTCTCTATCTCTCTCTTTCCTTATCCTTTTCTCTCCCTCTCTTCCTATCCCATATTCTCTCTTTTACCCCCTCTCCCCCTACTCCCTCTCTCCCTCTCTCTCTATCTCTCTCTCTCTCCCCCTCCCCCCTTCTCCTTTTCTTAATCTACTTCTCTCTCCCTCTCCCTCTCCCCCTCTCCCCCTCTCCTTTTCCCAATCTCCCTCTCTCTATCCCCCTCTCCTTATCCTATTCTCTCTTTCTCTCTCTCTTCCTATCCCCTATTCTCTCTCTCTCTCTCTCTATCCTTTTCCCAATCTCCCTCCCTCCCCCTCTCCTTATCCTATTATCTCTCTCTCTCTCTCTCTCTCTCTCTCTCCTTATTCTATTCTCTCCCTCTCTTCCTATCCCATATTCTCTCTCTTACCCCCTCTCCCCCTACTCTCTTTATCTTTGTCTTTGTTTGTCTGTCTATTTCTCTCTCTCTCTCTCTCCCCCTATCCCTATCTCTCTCCCTCTATTTATATCCCCTTCTCTCTCTATCTCTAACTCTCTCCCCCTCTCCTTTTCCCAATCTCCCTCCCTCCCCCTCTCTGTATCCTATTCTCTCTCTCTCTCCTATCCCTATCTCTCTCCCTCTATTTATATCCCCTTCTCTCTCTATCTCTATCTCTCTCTCCCTCTCCCCCTCTCCTTTTCCCAATCTCCCACCCTCCCCCTCTCTATATCCTATTCTCTCTCTCTCTCTCTCTCTCTCTCTCTCTCTCTCTCTCTCTCTCTCTCTCTCTCTCTCTCTCTCTCTCTCTCTCTCTCTCTCTCTCTCTTTCTCCTTATCCTTTTCTCTCCCTCTCTTCCTATCCCATATTCTCTCTTTTACCCCCTCTCCCCCTACTCCCTCTCTCCCTCTCTCTATCTCTCTCTCTGCCCCTCCCCCCTCTCCTTTTCCTAATCTACTTCTCTCTCCCTCTCCATCTCCCCCTCCCCCCCTCTCCATCTCCTAATCTACTTCTCTCTCCGTCTCCCTCTCCTTTTCCTAATCTACTTCTCTCTCTCTCTCTCTCTCTCTCTCTCTCTCTCTCCTTTTCCCAATCTCCCTCTCTCTCCCTCTCCCACTCTGCTTTTCCGAATGTCCCTCTCTCTCCCTCTCCCTCTATCCCCCTTTCCTTATCCTATTCTCTCTCTCTCTCTCTCTCTTCCTATCCCCTTCTCTCTATATCTCTAACTCTCTCTCTCTCTCTCTCTCTCTCTCTCTCTCTCACTCTCCCTCTCCTTTTCCCAATCTCCCTCTCTCTCTCTCCCTCTCCCTCCATCCCCTTTCCTTATCCTATTCTCTCTCTCTTCCTATCCATCTCCCTCTTCCTATCCCTATCTCTCTCCCTCTCTTCCTATCCCCTTCTCTCTCCATCTCTAACTCTCTCTCCCTCCCTCCCTCTCCTTTTCCCAATCTCCCTCCCTGCCCCTCTCCTTATCCTACTCTCTCTCTCTCTCTCTCTCTCTCTCTCTTCCTATCCCTATCTCTCTCCCTCTCTTCCTATCCCCGTCTCTCTCTATCTCTAACTCTCTCTCCCTCCCCCCTCTCCTTTTCCCAATGTCCCTCCCTCCCCCTCTCCTTAACCTACTCTCTCTCTCTCTCTCCCCCCTCGCCCTCTCCTTTTCCCAATCTCCCTCTCTCTCTCCCTCTCCCTCCATCCCCCTCTCCTTATCCTCTCTCTCTCTCTCTCTCTCTCTCTCTCTCTCTCTCTCTCTCTCTCTCTCTCTCTCTCTCTCTCTCTCCTTTTCCCAATTTCCCTCTCCCACTCTTATTTTCCCAATCTCCCTCTCTCTCCCTCTCCCCCTCCCCTTTTCCTAATCTCCCTCTCTTTCCCTCTCCCTCCATCCCCCTCTCCTTATCCTACTCTCTCTCTCTCTCTCCCTCTCTCTCTCCCTCTCTTCCTATCCCCTTCTCTCTCTATCTCTAACTCTCTCTCCCTCCCCTTCTCCTTATTCTATTCTATCCCTCTCTTCATACTCCCTACTCTCCCTCTCTTTATCCTACTCTCTCTCTCTCTCTCTCTCTCTCTCTCTCTCTCTCCCCACTTCCTATTTGGTTCCTAGTTTTATATAACCCATATGGGTTATGCAGAACTAAGACAAAAACTTCTAGTTTTGCATAACCCGTGGGTTTCTAAAAAGTATAACGTTCCTTAAAACCTGTACGGGTTTTGAGGAACTTTTGATTTTTTATTATTAAATATAATGTTCCTCAAAACCAGTACGAGTTTTGAGGAAATTTTGATTTTTTATTATAAATTATAATGTTCCTCAAAACCAGTACAGGTTTTGAGGAACTTTTGATTTTTTATTATAAAATATAATGTTCCTCAAAACCCGTACGGGTTTTGAGGAACTTTTTGTTTTTTTAATTATTTTTGGCTAGGCTTGGTGTTACTGAGCCTAGCACATTTTTGAATTTCCAAAACACACACGAGTTATGAAAACTTTCATTTTTTTTTGCATGTGGCCACTTTTCTGTTCACCATCTTGGTGCACTTACCCCGTGGCAGGCCAATTCTCTCTCAAAGCCAATGGTCCCCTCTCCACTTGCATCCATTACACTAAATCATTACTTTCACATCTCAAAACCCCCTCCTGACCTCCGGAACCAACCATACCCTTCCCCCCATTCCAAAATTCTAAGCCAAAATTGCATTTCCACCCATCCTAGGTGCACGTGCTGATTTACCAGGCGCTCACACCAACAGAGAAACCCATCCTCTCTTTTTCCCCCCTCCTAGTCTCGTTAACATGAGCACCCACGTAATCCCTTGGGCGCTCGCGCTAAAGTGCGAGTGCCCGCATCAAAGCGTGACTACTCGCGCTGATCCCCCAATTCCCCTCCCCAAACCCCCTATTCTAACCGAACCTACGTGAGCGCTCACGTTGGCCTAGGGGTGCGTGCACTGAAACAAAGATCAGCGTTAGCACCTCACCTAATCTTGACCCCTATTTCTAGCCTTAAAACTTACTCAAAATCAAAAATTTCAAAAGAGGGATAGTCCTACTCACCGGTGGTCCATAGCTCATTGGTCGGTCGAATCGTCGGATCCTCTCAACGCGATGATCATGAAGTGGAATGCGGTCCATCTCTCCTTCTCCTCTTCTTCACTCTGAGTGGCTCCAAGGCTTGTGTGTAACAATGACCCCTCATTGGGCCCGTTGTGGCTTATATGGGTCCCCGTGAGGGCCCATTTTCCTTTGTGGTCTCGCATCTCCTATTCTTCTTTCCAAATTCTTCACGACTGCTTCATATTTCTTCCTCGCTTACCTCTTCCATCCAAATTCTTATTCCTTTATTTTTGAGAATTTTTCGCATTTTTTTTTGAAAAAATTCTCGAGGGGGCATACACCTCCCACGCTTTACGTTGGGGCATCCTTTTCTTCTTCTATCTTCTACACATCGCCAAATTTGTCACTGCGTAAAAGAGGGGCAAAATGTAGACACTTAAAAATAATTATTTTAATTATTTTTAAATTCCTCACATAATTAATTAATTAATTATGTTAATTCAAAGTCTCCTCAATATTAATTAATTATAATTAATAAATCAATCGCTCTCTTTATTCTTCTAAAAATTAAATCCTCACAAATCTTTCTCTTAGCTAATTAATTTCAATTAATTAGTTAACCCACATGATTCCTACAAATCATCTTCCTAATCCATCATTAACCTAATAAATTCTTCTAGGAATTCCCTAAACTCACTTAACCTTATTCTTCTAATTTTTAATTCCCTCCACTCATTTTCTCTCCTAGTCAAATCCTCCTACAAATCCTATCCCATCTAATCTTTCCTCTAATCCCCCTCCTACTGAGTTGCTAGTGGCTAATCATCATAATTAGCCACAAAGTCAACTCCTTGTCCTTCCATCCAACCACTAGCTTTAAATGCTCTTTTCCTAGGTGAATGTGAGATTTTCAAAATCTCACATTTCTCTAGGCATCTCCTCTCCCAAGGAATTTTAATTCCTTCTTATTCCTCCAATCCCCATGATCATCCCTTTTTGGAGAATTTTAAATTCCTCCTCCCCATTCTTCAAGGAATGTCTCATCCCTTCCTCTTCTCAAGGCACATTGGGAAGTCTTCCCAATGCACCTTGAGGAGTGTGGAGACAAGAAATGCCTTTAAGGCATATCTCTTGGTCTCCACACCCTCTCTTGGGCCTTGTGTGAGCTCACAAGAAATCTGAGCCATTCATCTTGAATCCATCCTAGCCATCCATTTTTCCTCTCCTCTTCCTATAAATTGAGGACTCCATCCCTTCATTCACCATCTCCAAGCTTAGTAATCTTATGCTGCCATTTTGAGCCTAGAAAAATCATCTTAGCAACCTTACCATGCCAAAATCATCTCTCATCCACACTTAATCATCTCATCCCTATCATCCCTCAAGATCCATCTCATTTGTGCACAACATTGGAGATCCATCCACATCAAGCAAGCAAGAGGAGCACATCAAGTGGAGCATCATCCAAGGGTGCCTTCACTTCATCAAGCTCCATCCGAAGGAGAAGGTATAAGGTTTGTGAGGTATATGCATCTCATTCTTGTTTTTGTGTGATTCAAATTATGTCTTTCAATTTTATATGTTTCTATGATTGATTTGCATTGTTTGCTAACTAAATCCTCCTCACTAATCTTTTCCCCTCTTCAGGAAAAACCATGGAGAGTGTTAATTCTCAAAAGAATATAACTAGTTATATGGTGTTTACAAAAAGAGGTGGCTCACTACCAGGTGGCTCATTGCCAGATTACAAAAATGGCTCACTGCAAAGATACAAAAGAGGACTCACTTTCAGAATGCTCACTACAACAAAAAAGGTTAAACTGAAAAGGATTGCATCTCCAAATGCATGAGATCACTTCTAAGATTAAGCTCATATCACAATTCACAAACCCTACACCAGATTTGGTTAAAGATCTCTATACAACTGTCCTGCAACAAGTTCGATGAAGGACTACTGCACCACTAGAACACTATCTGCACTTGGATTTTTCCTTCACTGTCTGCAACTCACACTTCATAATTTGCTACTCTACTATGTCTCTTTTGCATATACACCTCATATATTTCCTTGATCTCTTATACATCCCACAATACATGCTACTACATATATATACCGAAGGATACAAACACGAAGTAGTGTATCGACCAAGACCAACATGCTACCCAACATAAACAAGACACTCATGTCGCCTCCTCAAGATCTCTACACACTTCCTCTTTCACACTTCATTTGCTAATGCAAAACCGAGATTACCGGAATGAGATAGGGTCAACTGAACCCAAAGATACTGACCCATTATCACAAAACTTAAGCACAACATCTCCAAACTCTAAAGATATAGAATCCATGCATACCAAGAATACCACAACACGAAACTCAAAGAGATACCACTGACATGAGAAAAACAACTAATTATGGAACACATAATTGATACTGGGACCAATAAGAACTCAAAATTTTGGAACAAAGATCTTCCAAAAATTAATTCAGAAATCACTTCGTTATATCACCTCCAATGTTATTCTACTTACAATAGTTTATACATACACAATATCTCAACATCCCACAATTCAAGCAATTATGTTCTACTAATTGAATAGAAACATTCATTATAAATAATGTATAATAGAAATCTCCACAACTGTTGATTGTATTGATCAAGAAAACACTGGGGTATATCAAAGGACACAATAACATACAAACAATCTATTCATATTAGCTTCAATGTTGACAATCTACTATTATGATCGCAAAAAATTACAAAAAGGATTGTAATGACTTCTAAGAACAAAAAAAAAAACTAACTCTCTAGTCCACACTAAATTTTTAGGGATCAAAACCGATTACAATGAGGCTAAAAGGACTTTTATAATAGTTGCTAGGCATAGGAGAAAGCTAGGCACATTAGGAACTAAAACCCTAGTGTCACACACCTTCAAGAGATTCTAACAAGATGAATACATGAAGTCCAATCTTGGGTGACTGAGGGAGCCTAGAAGGACATGTCTGCCACATCAATCATTCATTAATAATTATGATATTGTGTTTGAGTCCAAGGCAAGAGAAAATTGCCAACAAATGCTACAATCTAGTGTGGGCTCAAGATTAAAAGGATGCATGCATGCCTTCGATGAGTATGGACCTTATCTTCCCATCTAAATCAAAGAGAAAATACATTTATATTGTTTTCTATAATGACTTGGATTGGATTCTCGTGATTGGATTGAACAAATAAAAATTAACATTAACTCTACATTCTAAAACGATAAAATATCTCATCTACTTAAATTTTATAAACTTTAAGCACTAAACCTTCTTCATACTTAGGAGGATGGACACAAACGAATTGTGTCAAAGAGAAATACCAAAATCAATAAAAATTGAGCATATTCATTATAACTACTTATTCCTTTAAATAAATAATTCGTAGGTGATCATTTCTCAATTCTGAATGTGGAATCTTGATTTGAAATGCACGGGTGAGATCAATGATGATTAGGCTCTTTAACCAGATTTGAATATTTTGACCCATGTCAAAAGCTATCAACCAATCAAGAACTGCCACATAGAAGTAAATTTTACATGTCATCAAATGAACCTATACATTGGGCAGTCTTTATGAGTAGGGGTGTACACATGTTCCATCATGATTCTAACTAGTTTAGGATTCTCTCTTCCTCTGATTAGGTGATAGACCACCACATGGATTACATTATTGGAGCCTTTGTTGAGCACATATTGATAGGCCTGAGCCATGCACCATAATCATGAACTGTCGAAACCTATGCTAGGTTCATCTCTTTATCCTATGTGATATGTCCTGAGCATGTGTCACTGTTCCACATGGCGGCATCTCACTCCACTACAGTTTGATATGGTTCAGAGCTTTGTACTCCTACTATAGCGTGCAACTAATAAGAACAAGCTATTCTAGAAGGAATATTCTATTTGGGCTTTGCTAAGATTTGTCCCTGCCATATGGATAGGTGGGTCATTTTCTTGGAGCCTTGTGACTGCATAACAGGCCTCCATGTAGATAAGCGAGACTCCTATGGCTGGAGAACGAAGGAACGTCAGGGCCTGCCTTTGATAAAGAGACATGAACATACTACCAGAATGTGAAAAGGATAAAAGTGTGATTTTTAACAAAATTGATAGAACATAAAAATAAATTTTATGTTAATTAAGAGTAATGCTCAGAAACGTGGTTTTGGTCATGTAAATGGAAAGGTTGAAATGTATTTAGAGAAGGAACCATTATGAGTAAGGATAGATGAGAATATGAAGAGAAGGGAAATTAGGAATCTTGATTTTCGCAAAGTTGAATATTATTGTGAAGAGCTAACAATAAAAGAAAATCTAAGTGTTGGAGAAGATAAAGTGTATGTAATTCCATAGCTAATATCTAAGAGTTCTTGAAGTGATTTGTATATAAGGTATCCTTCATCAACTAAAGGAATAAATGGATACATCTAGGTCTTAGAAAAGGAGAATAATATAAAATTTTGGTTGAGTTCAACATTCAAAGAGAGTTGAAGGAAGAATCCATTCCAATTACATATGGCATAATATATATTTGCTAATAAAAGACAAAACTATCACAGAGAAATTTGACTAGAGTAGATGAGAGGATGAGAAGTGACTAGTGTTAATATTGGTCAAAGTGTTAAGTAAAATTCACAATAATAAACGACAAGTGGATGAAGGATGTATCACGGAGATGGAAATCACTTTAAGCCATATTGTCTTGTATTTTACCAAAGGCATTAAGAAAAGTGAATGAGAAAGAAATAATAGCAATGCGAGCATTGTGTGAAAGTATCTCTTAAGACATGATGATCGTAAAAGGTGGTCATAGAACAAGTATAGAAACATTTCTTAAAGAAGACATAGTAAGAAATGCACCACAAGTAGAACACAAGTTATCATAATTGTAAGTGATTCAAATAATATGAAGAGAAAGAAGAAGTATTTGGAGAAGGAAGTTGGACTACAGTAGACAAAGATCCATAAGAGAGATCGAGATAAATGCATAAACTTGGTAGAGGAAGATGGGATCTGCACTAATAAATGGTAGAAGGGGCAAATGAAGATTTAGTTTTTATACAACTCTTATAGCAATCGAGAAACCCAAAAGAAGTGTACATTCTAGAAAGGTGTTCAACCACATCTCTTCAAAAATTTCTTACTTAGCACATATGACGAGGAGAACTTAGATTGTAACCAAAAATAGAGCAAAGAATAAATGGCTTATACCAATTATTGTGTAACTATAATGGAATATAATAGTTAAAATAAAGGACTATAGCCTTGTATTGCTCTAGTCCTTGTGTGCTTGAAATGCCTGTGGTTAAAGTTTGTGCTCAATACAAAGTATTGTGTATGGACAAAACATTGCATGACTCATGACTTAGGAGTTCCTTGCATGATGGCATGATCTGAGGTTAATGGTCACATTTTTCCATGATCATTGATACTCACACGCACTCACGATTGAAAGGATGAAATGTCTGGTGTGAGTGATTGTTTGGTCAGGTCAATGAACCATTCAAGTATCCCACCTACTTCTTGTAAGTTGATTGATGAGAAAGGACGTGCCTGCTCACGAGTTAAAGTATTGAAATTCCACGTATGAAATTTCGTATGGCAATGAAGCTTCAAGTGCAACTTGAGTTTGTCCTCTATTTTTCTTGTATTATTTCGAATGCCATTTTTGACTGGTTGCTATAAAATATATCGCTCGCCGTTTAAAGGGCAGACAAAACACAGGTCAAAAATGCGTGGGAAGAAAACGTTCCCGACTTTATCTAGAAGCATTGCAGGTGGATCTTTGAAAGACTTTAACTCAATATATTATTCAGTGTAAGAGTTTAATGTAACTTAAACTCTGTGATAAACAAATCAAGTAAGACTTTAACTCAATATAATATTGCACGTTACCGTTAAATCATGTGATAAGCGAGTCAAGTAAATCAACTTTATTCGTCTTTAATCGACGTCATTAAATCTCCTGCAAAATAGTTGAACAAAAGCCATGGCTATATATACCTATTGTCTTTTAAAAAGATCCAAGTTCAAAGCGTGCTAAGAAGTCTTCGTTACTAGGACTTATCAACAAAGCATTCCTTGCACAACAAATCTTAACAAAAAAGTGTTCCTTGCAGAACAAATCTTGCAATGGCTCTTACTTCTACATTTTCTTCTAATTTGAGCTTGGGCCTCAAATCTCAGCCTGCCCTGTCCCATACTGCTCGCCTTTCTAGTAAAGCATCGCCATTGATAAACAGAAAAAACCTTCATGCAATCGTAAATCTGGCCTTAACTAGAGTTGAAATCCCAGTTCTGGGCACCCGCAACTTGTGGGAGGATGATTTTTTACAGCCTATTGCTAAGCATCATTACGAGGTAAGCTAATTTCTTACTATTCTATCTTTGTGTTCAATTTATTTTCAATAAATTTAGGTTGAGATGTTTAGTAGCTAGGGTCATTTTTATGTAAAGATGACAAGTTCTAGAGAATAATTATTGTTTGAGCTACTCATTAAATAGCTGGTAGAGATTTTGAGGTTTAAATTTGATAGCGGTATGGTTATATTTAAGTATTTGTTCTTGGAATTAACACAGGGTCCTTCCTATGGTGAGCGTTGTGGAGGACTTATTAGGGAGATAAAACACATGTTCAGTGCAACTGCTGGTGGTGAAAACAATGTTCCCCAACTTCTTTCCCTGGTGGATAATATCGAACGTCTTGGAATAGATCGACATTTTCAAGAGGAAATAAAAGAAGCCCTTGATTTGGTTTACAGGTTTGTTTCTTCATCTTACAATACTATTACAAGATGCATTCAATAAGATTATTTAAGGTAAATAACATTTAGAATGGAATAACGTAACAGGAATTGGGGTGAATGCCAAAGAGATCTCAACACCACGGCCTTGGGCTTTCGGAATCTTAGACTTCATAGATACTCTGTTTCTCCAGGTATTAACAAATCTGTTCATGTTTGATCAAAATAAATATCAACAGTTCTAAAAATTTTACTTATATTTGATCTGATTTTGTTGTTTACTTGATATTGATGTATTGGGGATAATATAATTGCAGGAATGTTGGAGCCGTTTAGAACAGCAAATGGGCAGTTCTTGTGCTCCACCGCTGAGTCAGAGGAGGAGCAAATTAGAAGTATTCTAAATTTGCACCGAGCTTCATATATTGCATTTCCAGGGGAGAAAATTTTGGATGAGGCTAAAGAATTCTCTACAACATATTTAAGTGAAGCTCTGCATAAGACAGGGATCAGTTCCAACCTTTTACATGAGGTGATGTGAAGAAGATAAAGATACCAGACTCTATGGAATGCACATGTTTTTCCCATCAAACTTGTTTATTGACTCTAATATGAACATTTTACATGCAGATATCCTTCAATTTGGAGAATCGCTGCTACAACAATCTTCCCCGATTAGAAACAAGGAAATATATTGAAATCTATGAGGAAAACAGTTCATGGGCCAGGTAATAGCAACACCCTCAGTCTAGTCTTCCTACTAAGAGTTTTTTCCGTGGTGAGGTCCTTTCATTGTATCATAGAAATATATTCTATATTCATGGGTGTCTACTGTCATTTTGGTTTCTTTGAAATGAAGAGACATTTTTAAAGTAAAAAATATGTATTTTAAAATTTAATCCATCATTGTTTATTTTTCATTTAGGATGGATGGTAATTGGAAACTCTTATCTTTTGCCCAAATGGACTTCAAAATGATCCAGTACATGCATCAGCAAGAGCTTGAAACCTACTCCAGGTGAGCAATTGAGTTACAATTCATGTAAGGAACTTAATTGATTCAATAGATATACTGCACATTAGCTAGTACAAAGTATTCCAATTCTAACATTCAAAACATATGTTGAACATTAGCTAGTAGAAAGCATTCCAATTCTAACATTCTCTTTAAGATAGATTTAAACATATTGGATATAATTCACATCCAGATCAACAATAAGTTGTCATAGAGGGTCCAGTAGCTTAATTGTTAGAGTATTCCAGTAACAAATGGAAGGTCTTAAGTTTGAGTCCTAGCTAGTTGATTTGAATTATAGCTCAACAATTAGTATCAAAGTTAAGCTAGGAACCTCAAACTCAAGGGAAGGTGTTCAAAATAACCCACACACTAAATTATGATGGGCTGGCTATATAGATGACCCACTAGCTCAGTTGTTTAAGCATTTCATCAACAAATGGAAGGTTCTAGGTTTGAGTCCTAGCAGGTCTATATGAGTTGTAGCTCAACAAAATGGATGTTATTTTAAAGGAAGAGCCTATATAGTCTATTAGATTGTCATTGTTTGAGTGGGAGAGAAGCCCTCATTTAAAGAACAATATATGGGCTGTTCATTTTCATTTTATTTTAAGTTTTCTATGTAATTTAATCAATTGTTTTGTATCATTGATGTTTTGAATGGTTTTTAAATTGGATGTGGTATTTCAGGTGGTGGAGGGATTCTGGTTTATCTCAATTGAAATTTGCATCTCGTCGTCATATAGAATATTTTTATTTAGCATGTGCAATTTGTGAAGATGAGAAGTATTCAGCTTTCAGATTTGGCATAGCAAAGTTGTCTGCAATTGCAGCCTATTTTGTTGATACATACCACACATATGGGACTGTTGATCAGTTAAAACACTTCACAAATGCTATTAAAAAGTAAGTTTCAAATCATTTTTAACAATTGTTTGCAATAATAGTTTTATTTGTAAAATTGTATTAATAATCCTAAACATCTATTAGGTGGGATCCAACATCTATAGAACATCTTCCCAAATATATGAAGGTTATGTACACCACGTTATATGAGACACTCAATGAAGTAAATGAAGATGTTCAAAAGATTCAAGGCCAGGATACTCTGTCTACCTCAAGAGATATTGTATGAGTATATTTTTCTTTCTATTTCAAAATTTAGGCTTATATTTGATAAACTATTTATATTTAATTAGTTATCATAGTTCGCATAGTTGTTAAAATATTTTTGTTTGATTTTTGAAGAGTAATTGGTAGTAAATTTTTGCATATTTATACCAATTCATCAATACTTTTATAGTTCATTAAGGTATTTTAATGTTTAAAATTTAAAAGTCGTTAAACTTAATTTTTTGTTTTTTATTTACAAACTATATTTTGATGTTTAATTCAAAGTTAATTTTTGTTTGTGCAGTGGCAATATTTTATAGATGTCATGTTGCAAGAAGTCGAGAGGCGTGCTTCAAGAAACATACCAACTTTTATGGAATACCTAAGGATTGGAAAAGTTTTCTCTAGGACTTGTGAAGCAATATTGTGGCCTCTATTAACAACTAAAGGGATTCTTTTAGAAAACATCCTTCAGAATCTTGATTATCCATCAAGGGTCTATGATATTTTATTCTTATGTCTTACATTAGAAGGTGATATCAAATCCTTTAAGGTATGTAAATATCATATATTTAACATTCACAATATTGTATTTATATGCAGTAAAAGTAAAATTTTAAGTTAGATGCAAGTATAACTATATTTTAATATCGATTTCAATCCTTTGTTTTGAAGGGAAAGGTAGATCAAGGAGAAGAAATTTCATCCATATCATGTTACATGAGAGATAATCCAGGAGCCACTAAAGAAGATGCCTTGAGTTTTGTCAAGAATTTATTGGATGAGAAACTCAAAGAATTGAATTTGGAGCTTTTGCAATCAAATGAAGTTCCAACTTGTACCAAGGATTATTCTTATGACATTATAAGGGGTTTCCTACATTTCCACCAAGAGAAAGATAATTTTACCATTTCAAGTAAAGATATAAAGAATCATATCACTCAAATCATTTTTGAATGAATGACAATGTAAATTTTGAATATTATCAAATAATGTCTATAATGACCTAAATCCATGTTATCTTTCATCTCCTTGTTACTCTTCTCTCATCTTGATGATGAATCACGGAGTGTGATTCAAAATGTTGATGATAAAAAAATGCACACTATCTAATCCAAAAGCATCAAGAAACTAAATCCATGTGTGATTTAGCTATGAAATATTAGTTAATATAATTAATTTTTGAAGCCATAAATAAACATGACTTCCTCTCTAGTAAGATTATCAAATATAAACATGGTATAATGAATTATACAGATGTGGATGACCATTATATGATATCTTTGGAATGAAGATAGATATGAGAAGTTTGTTGGTTCCAAATTAGATAATATAACTCTGATTTTAATTGCTATCTATTAGTAAAACATTTTTTGGATATGTTATAACATTAAAACATGACATCTCTAGTCTTTAAGTTGCTATCATTATGAAATAAATTTGATCATTTTTATTGAGCTAGGTGCCTACTGTCACAACCCTCTCACTTAGAATATTCAAAAAAATTATATGATTAATTATGGGTAAGGTTGGAATTGATTAATTATTTATTGATAATAAATAAAAAATTAACCAATAAACCAAATAAACTCAAAATTAATAAATTTATTGATTTAAATATTAAACTTCATTAAATATAATAGTAGACTAATATATATATAAAACTAATTTTACCAAGAATATATATATAGACTCACACACACACACACACACACACACACACACACACACACACACACACACACACACACACACACACACACACACACACGCGCGCGCACACACACACACATTCTTTACATTATAATATTAGATAGATGCAATTAATTAATTTTAAAATTTAAACAACAGATAACTACTTATTTTATATTTATTTTAATGCATATATTTTTATTATTATTCTCTACTAGAATGGAGAAATTTTAACCTTATTATCACAACAACTCATAAACCGGTAAACATAAAAGCATATATAACAATAAGCAACAATGCAACCACAAAGATAAACACCATAACACCATAGATTTATACATGGAAAACCTCAAAGAGGAAAAACCATCGTGGGATTGGAGGCCCACAATATCTATCCACTGATCAAATGAATAAATATTACAATAAGGGGCCTGCACATGCAAGAAGGCCAACAACCTAGAGAACACTTCTCATCAAAAAAGGAGGCTCATTGACTACAAAAAGCATTAGACAACAATCCAGAATGAAGATTGAACTGCAAGTATAACATCTTCCATACCTGAGTATAGTTTCGGTTAAGCTCAATATTGAAGGTCTTAAACCTCTTCCACAAACCCAATTCAATCACCTATGATGGACCAAGTCTTTTGCATGAATGATTATTACATTATTTTCTTGCATACATAATCACATATGATCTACAAAGAGATCTTACATCATTTTTATACCAACTCGGGACCTAAACAATTAGGTCAGTCACCTCAAAGATAATACAATAAATTCATAACTTAAACCCACCATCTAATGATCAACAAAGTCGGCCAAAGACTGAAACAACATAATTCAATCAATGAATCCAACCGGTAACGCATCGGGAGCATCAACCCACACATTACATAAACTGATCCATAACCTAGATAACACATAATAGCCACTAGACCTACAATAGGTCGCCATAAGACAGATGAAACACCATGAACAACTAGAACACAAACATGATAACCATCAACATCCTGAATCTCTACTAGAAGCCACACCAACACTACTTATTGAATTCAACAAAAGATCTTCAACAAAGCTCTTCTAGTGAAAGCCTCACTGGTAACCAAAAGGCTTACTAGAACAAGTGATAGCTTCTAGATCATCAAATTCTAAACCAACTGAATATGATACACATCAGAAGCACATGAATAACCAATCCAAACCAATTCCATAGACCAAATCATACCAAACTATACCAGATCAATCAGAAACCAATCATCCTACTAGGACCAACCAGATACCGGTAAACAGCTAAAGAAACTAGTGTTGACATCAATGAAAAACATCAATGCAACACATAACCAATTCCTCCAAATTTCCAACAAGATCAAATTATTATATTATAATCATATATTTACAACATATAAAAGATCTTATAAATCTTTACACGGTGAAGACATATGCCTATCTCAATGACACATTTCATTTATAGATGCGACTAAACTATACTTCATGCATCACTCCAAAAGTTGTAGCACTTTTTATGCCAATGGGCATAACCTTTATAGTGATAAGATGTATTGGATTACTTTGTAAACTTTTTGATAAGATTAGCCAACAAAAGAATTTGAATTCTATTGACAATTTAAGCTAAATCAACTATCTATGATGCACACAACTACATACTTCGACCCAAAGCATAGTCAACTTTTATAAATATGAATCTTCCTGAGTTGATGCCATTTTTTCTTTCTCTATAGTGTGTCTGAAGGCCATCGATTGAAATTTAAAGTTAAGCATCTTGATCATAGATGGAAATATTTTACAATTTCCTCTAATCGTTGATTGCATTACTAATCAACCTTCCTTCTAATTATATGAAACTTTGAGATGAGAGACTAATGTAGGTAAAAATGTTCACAACTGTTGTTGGATTTTTTAATTTTATCAGCCCTTTTTGTTGCAGATGGTAGTTTTATTATTTGTATCCTGTATCTATTATTGCAACCAAATCTTGACTATTAATTCATGGAACTTTGACAGTTGTAAATCATTGTGTAGACACTAAAAAATGGTCAACGCTTGTGGTGTCATACTTTAACATGTTTGTGTTACCTTCTTTTAGGTTTTCACATTTTTACTAGCATTTCCTCTATGTTGCATATTTGGTCTTTATCATTTGTCAACATCATGTCATTCTTCTGCTTTCTCTGCCTAATCGTTCCTATTCAATCCTTTCAATTTGGATCTTATTGATGTCAATCTTAATTATCATTTCATGATCATGGTTAGCTATCAATGTCATATAATTGTCATTTTAACCCCAATCAATGTCGATTAGCATCCACCTCAATCGATTCCAATCAATTCTCAAATTCTTGTCATCAATCATTATAAATGAATTATTTTTATCAATCGCCAATCGATTTTCCATCATTCATTTATCTTCGCCAATTGTCCTTATCATTTCAATCATTATGATCGATCTTGAGCATTGATTTCAATCATTTATTGTTATTTTGTCAATCATTATATCAATCAATCAATTCAATTATTAAATCCTTATCCTAATCATGTTAATTGTTTAATAGCATCATCTTGACTTTTGTCTCTCTTGTAGGGTCAAATAATTCTTTAATTATTAATCCTTTACTAATATTTTTCTTAGGATAAATGAATTTATTCATTTACCCTATGTCTTGGGTCACAATTAAATATTTTATTTAATTGACTAATTTCCCTTTTGTGGGATTATTAATAAATGAAAAGATTAATTATTCCCACTTTTCTCTCCCTTAATTTTCTCCTAATTTTGTCATGATTTGTCATCCCTAATTTCATGCCTCCCTTTTCCTGTAATTTCTCCCACCATTTCTCCATGAATTTGTCTCCACCTTTTTGCTCAAATCAACAAGCTATTTTTGCTCAAATTTGTCATAATTCATGAGAAAATTTTGAGGCCAATCATGAAGCATAAATCTCTCTTCAATTTGTCATATCAATTATGCCATTTTTGAATCAATTTGCCTCTTCCATTTGCCTTTATTTTTTTCATGTCATTTTGGAGACAATTTTCTCTATAAATTGATTTAATTTTTCATCATTTTAATAACCATGCTTTGAGTACCCTTACACTGTCATTTTCATCTCACAATCTTGCTTCCAATCATACTTTTCACTTGTAGGTGAGATCCATAAAATCCCATTTGAAGGTGAAAGAAGAACAATGGAGGTAAATGAAGGCAACATCTATGTTTGTTTTGGTTTGCAATTTTTATGTTTGTTTTTCGTTCTTCTATTGAATGTATTAGGGATTATATTTCATAACATTTTAGCTTTGTGGTTAGCTTTTATGTGTTATGAACCTTATGCCTAATTTTCTACATACACATTGTCTTCTTTGATATTTATCTATAAATGCAGAGTAGATTTTGTGCGTATTTTGAGAAATGCCATTATTTGAAATTATTTACTTTTGTGAAGGTTTTTTCTCAAATGGATACCATCTTTTTTTTAATAGTCACACTATATCCATAGTTTTGGATTTGACATTCATTAGTCTATTCCTCAACCTTCTCCTCCTTGCCTATATTTAATGTTCATCAAAGCCTCAAATAAAGTGAAAGTAGTTATAAGAATAAAATATAGGTTTGTACCAAAAGAAACAAGGCATCTGAACATGAAAGCTCCATATGAATATGTTTGGGAAAGAAACATGCCAAAGCACCTTGAGGTTAAAAATATTACTTGTAAGCTAAAATCCATAGATCCAATTTGAGTAAGGAGGATGTTAGTGAAGGTTGTTTGGATTTATACATGCCAGTTGCTTTGCTTAAAATTTTCCAACACTTTTTCAACAAATCCATCTTAAGCATACCCTGTGCAATGATGGCATTTTGTGAAATAGTTTGCATGCTTTGTTTGTGTTTCCATATTTTGCATGTATTTCTATCAAGACATTCACAACATACAACGGAAATCCAACCAATGCTCCTCTATCTTCTATTTTATGGGGATCATTAAGAGCCCCATTATTATTGTGGGAGAAACAAACGACTACATTTAGCATTTCCATTGATTCCCACAACAAATTGGTAGGTGTAGACACCCAAAATTGTCTAGTCTAATTAAATAAATATTTTATTTATTTAATTATGTAAGCTTAATTCTTCTATTAATTAAATAAATATTTATTTATTTAATTAATTCGTTTATCCTCTTCTAGCCTTATTTCTCATTTAAATAAATACATTTATTTATTTAAATTATCCTTTTCCTAAATTAAATAAATATCTTATTTATTTAATTGATCCCACTCCTTCTATTAATTAAATAAATCTTTATTTGTTTAATTAATTCATTAGCCTTTTCTACCCATGACACATGTCATTCATCTCTTAATTCATACACTACCTACCCTTTTCATTATTTTATTATTTCTTTTACCTACCCTCTAATCATAGCCGACCTCCTTTTACACCTCTCAATCTTATCCCTCCATTTCATATAGTGTCTTCTATATAAGGAGAGGCTTCCTTCATTATCAAACCCTAACTACTTGATCAATTGACTACTTGGCATATGTGATCCTACTTGCAACCACATTCCGTTCTTTGTTGAGCTCTTGTGCACATAAAATTTGAGAGCAAATACATCAAACAAGATCAATGGAGATAGGAAGAATGGAGATCCAAACCCTATTGGACATGTGATGGTATAATCTTTGTGATTTCATTTGATTTGCATTGTCTTAGGTAATCTTCATATGTTATGGTGGATCTTTGTTGTTGTTGGGCTAGGATTTTGTGGTTGAATTCATTTAGCCTTTCAATATTGTTATTATTGTTATCCATTTTCACCATATACAGTAGGTTGTAGAGAATTTTATTTCTATCATAAAATAATAGAAAGATTGGAATGTAGTAGAAATGAGGATGGATATATTTTCATAAGTTTGTAAAAAAATTTCTCCCATGTCAACCCATTCTTATATATATTTCTATACAAGTTCATGCTTATTGTGTTTGCCTTGGTAGGAAATCAATCAATTAAGAAGATTCAAAAGTTTGATTATGAATTCAGATGGGTTGATTTATAAAGCTATATAAATCATGACTATCAATTATAATTTCTTTCATCTTGGTTGTTATAATCTATGTCACTAGATTTAATATTTTTCTTTAAGAATAGTATTACAAAGGAGTAGTTGTTGGTGTTTCCAAGTGATTTATCAAGTTTATCTAATAATTAGCCTTCTTCTATTAACAAGAACCTAAGATCATTGGCCAATTGATGAGGATTCCTCAATAGGCTAGGCCATTCTCCTACACTTTGGGCTCTATGAAACCCAGGTGGGTTAACCTTTGACAATACTCACTGACTCACACCAATTAGATCAATATTGCATTGAAATAGATAGTTCTCAGTGATATCAAATTATTAGTAAGCGACTTAGAATTAGCCCTATTCTGAATGTTACATAAGATATTATCGCATGAGAATTAGGAACTCTAGCATAAACAAAAAATAAAACAAACATAAAAGATTGACTTAAAGATATTGTGGTTACTAAACATACATATCATCGGTCCAGTGTGTTATCCATCGACACAGAGGCATATTTCTGATAGGAAGACAAGAGTCACATTCATATTCTTGAATATAAATGCCTTATAGATATATCTCAATATTATTCCCATGGATCATTCTTAAATAATCATATAGTTATCCTAAAACTATTGTAATACAATGCTAGAATTTAATTTCTTCCTTAAAGAAAACCTAAACATCACATCACACATCTACAAGAAACTTGTACAGACATTTCCATTCATCCTTAACAGATGAAAACATATAATTGAAAGACAACTAATATGAGACAATCCATCAAAATATTTTCATTAATTTCAATGTATATGCAACAATTTTGTGTATCAAAAAATAATAACCCTATATCAAGAACAAACTTCCTAAGTCACTTCGCTTTTTAGAACCCCTACAAAATGGCCCTGAATTCCCTTTTATAGAAAAAGGGAGAAATAATAGCTTCATGGCGGTAAATGCCACATGTCATTTATTTTCTTTATCATCGTGAAGGAATACACAACAACATCATGAGGAAACACCAAGAACGAGAAAATACCTACACTCATAACAAACCATGATTCAAATAGAAATGACTTCCCTTTTCAATTACAATTCTTTTGACAGGTCACATGAGAAACAAGAAATAACTTGATCAAGTTACAACAAAATACACAAGAAAAAAGATAACGCCTAGTTGGTAAGATTCACTTTTCTTTAGAAAAGAAGTTTTGACAAGAATCCAAGTGGTCATTGTATGATGGGTTTACCAGAGTAGCATTTACTTTATTCACAATCCTGACACTAAATTCCAACTAATATAAACCACTCAGTTGAACTTGTAAATTTCCACCACCTTGTTAGCATCATCCATGACCTTATCCAACACTTTACAAAAAATATAGTTTCCAAGTTATGTACTCCATTCTTGTTTTGTTATAAGTTCTCCTTTTTCTTTTATGAATGAAGGGAGACCTGAGTACCTTGTATCTTGGTGAATCTACTTAAATCTTGTACAATATGTCCATGAAACTTGAAATGCATACTCAACAACTCATCAACCTCAAATAACATGGACTCTAACTCATCTAACATTCTATTCCAAGGTTTAGCACCCTGACCATCGACAGACTCAATAAATTGACTCATATAGTAAATTATTTCTTCCTTCTTAAACAAGTGTCTTATAGTAAGTTTCAATTGGATCTCCACTACCCATTTCCTTTTCATAACTTGAGATAACTCTTGATATCTCATCCATGTGATTTGTAAGTAAGGCAAAAATTGTTCAAATCTACTTTTGATAAAATCCTTGGCCCAAACAAACTTACCCATTTTGAGATCCCTCTTTAAGTACATCACTTCTTGTTGTAACCTAAGATTTTTTTTTTAGCTTCTCTTTTATTTCTCTCAAATATGAGGCTCGTTTGTAACTTGGAAATAGTGGTCTCATCCTCTGGCAACAAGATTTTCCCTTTTGCATCTCCCATTGCTTCCTTCAATTCATTGTTTTCTCTAGTGATCTATGCAATTGTTTCATTTAACTCCTCAACCTTGGCTTGATTGAACAAGGTAGTATTTACATTCAACTCTGCTATGTCACTAGTAGAAACATCCTTGATCCTATAGACCATGAATTGTCCCATTATTTCATTCATACCACTGATTAACCTTGGTATTTTCCCCTCAGTACATAAGAACCATGTTGATAGAGTTTTTTCTGAAGGTCTAAACTCTGAGCTGAAATAAAGCTTGTCATATCCTTTATATGTGAGATTACAATCAAACTTTTGGTCCCTTCTCAATTTTTCAAAGACAATGCTAGATGATATGTCCATCCCTAGGATGATTACAATCACCTTCCTTTTTCAGTTGTCATTTGTTCAAACTCTTCCTTTAGCCCTACATAAAACTTCATGTTATATTCTTCTTGTTGTTCATTGAGAATCTCCCTCTCCCCTCTGGCTACTTCTCTTCCCTTCCATTTGTACATGAACAACCTAAATTCTTAAGAGTGAATAAATTCATCATCGAATAAGAAATTTTATGATGATTTTCTTCTCACATCTTTTGTCAAGTAGTTGCTTACTTGAATTGAATCATCATTATTTTCATCATGTAGAATATAAGGCTGCAACCTTACTTCTTGATTCACTACCATTTCTTCTTGATGACCTTCTATATCACCAACCTCCCATGACAAAGAAGCACATGATTATGGTGGGGACATTATTGCCAATGGAGGAACATCAACTGGTCCTCCTACTACATAAGTTGATGGACTTGGAGATGGGGGTGGAGGAACGAGTAAATTAGCTAGAAGGATAGGGGCATCCTGAATGATTCTCTTCATCCTTTTCACCCTGTCAAATTCGGCTAGAAAGATGCCTTCATATGAAGGGTCTTCAAGTCATTTTCTACTTTCAATATTTTGTACTTTAAAGTATGCCGACCTCCTTGCCTAAACCTCCTCATAAGAAGTAAAATTTATCATAAACTCCTCTCTCAATTCAAATTCATGCTCAACTTTTCCCAATGTTACTGCCCTCTTTGTAGAAGAATAATAATTCTCCGGGTCAAATTGTCTTGCCTTCAACCCCAATGGTAAATGAAAAGATTTGAGCAACTCAATGGCCTACTCAAAACCTTTGTTTGAATTTATTTCAAAGTCACCAATCTCAAGATACATTGGCAAGAAAGATCTCTTTTGGCTATTTCTAAAAGGAGTTGAAGCTTCATACATATGCCACACAATTTCTAGAGCAACTAGTAGATCTGAAACTATTAACGACAAAATGTGTGGTGTCCCCTTAAATCTATAAACTATGATGTATGTATACATCTCATCCAAATACCAATCAACCTAATTGTGATCAATACTCACTTTGAGTTCCTCCTCCTTCCCTTTCGGTCTCAAGAAATTTATAACTTAATTTGTTAGTCGAGGAACCTCTATGCCACATGCAACATAACTCCTTCTGACAAAGTATTGATCAAACACAAAAGCCTATGAATAATCATATCCACCATCCCAAATAGAGGTCCACAATTGGATTTTTACTTTAACAACCTTTTGAACTAGCCTCACATAAAGAGATGGGTTTGATAAGTTGGTATTATGGATATGTTGCACTGGTTTTTTTATTGATGTCAACACTTATCAACACTTATCCTTTTGGAGATCTTTGGTTATGTTCACTGGCAAGTTCAATGACTAATGCACAGTCACCGGTATTTGGTTCATCGACAGGTTATATTGTTCACCGACATTGAGGATGACTTGTTATCATCTAGGGATCACTTGGTTATGTCAAAGACATGGTTTGGATACTTGGTTTTGATAACTTGGTTATTGGTCTAATCAAGTTGACATATTTGTTTTTACTGGTGAATTGGTCTAGGTTATGGACCGACATGCATTATCTATTCCAGATTAGCATGATGCATTATGGAGATGGTTTAATCAATTGGTATTGTTGTTGATCCAATATGATGCATCGCATCTTGGCTTACTTGTAATTTATTTTATTGTAATACTCTTAGTAAGCTGAACTACACATTTGGTCTTAGGATTTGGTATATATGTAAGATCTCAATTGTGAGATTAATGTAAGGAAATGTAATATGGTATGGTAAGGTTGTGATATTTGATATATGTGAATATAAGCAGAGCCATTCACGCAAACATCATTTAAAGATTCAAAAAGGTTTGAAGGAGACAATCAGAGCTTAATCGGTACTGAATCCAACATTGGAGTTGCTACTTTGAGCAGTACATTATCATTGGATTTAATCATCCAATTGTAGTTAGTGAGACTCCCATTTTGTGATTGAGTAGTGAGCTCTAGGTAGCTGGGCTTTCTGCATGTGCAGACCCCATTTGTATACACATACTATTTACAGTAGTATCATCTGATTGTGGGTAATGTTTCCCACCATGGTTTTTCCCCTTACAGGGTTTCCACATAGAAATCTCTATGTTATGTGTTGTGGATGTTGTTTCTTTTTCTGTTTCATGCATAAAGTTTTACCAGTATTGATATTAATTGTTAATCTACTTATCGACATTAAGTTTGGTTTACCGGTATTAAGTATTAAGTTTGATTAAGTTATGTTTGGGTTGAAATTAATAGACAACTAATTCACTCCCCCTCCTCTCAGTTGCCTCTGGGTCCTAACAATTGGTATCGAAGCTAAGTCCTCTTTTTGCAGAAGTTTAACAACTTGAGGAGATTCTATGGCAACTAGCTATTTCAGGAAGGACAGTCCGAAACTTGATGGAACTAACTATGGTATATGGAGGATCAAAATGGAGACACATCTGAATTGCATTGGAAAAGATATATGGGATGTTACATAGAATGGTTATGTTGGTCCTACACCAGGTCAACCTAATCCACCTACATTGGCTAAGGATCAAGAGAATGATTGCAAAGCAAGAGAAACACTTTTGAGCGCCTTCAGATCAACAAATCATGGGACTATGAGACCGATCTACTGCTAAATCTATTTGGGATAAATTGGAGACATTAAATGGAGGTTATTCCCCTATCAAAATTGCAAAACTTGAATGCTTTCGGGTCAGGTATGAAAATTTGAAAATGGAAGAAGATGAAATAATTTTTACTTTTATGGAAAGGGTTAATGAAATTGTTTAGGGAATACAATGTTGTGGAGGTTCCTTAAGTGAAGATAAAATTGTTTCTAAATTTTTAAGAGAATTGCCACCAGCATATGTACAATATGAAAGTAACTTCTATTAATGAGTTAATAACTATGCCTAATACATCAGTATCTAGAGATACCTTGGTTGGAAAACTTTCACCATTTGAGCTTGAGGAATTTGGTCCTGTTGCTATAATTAAGACAAATTTAGCTTTCAAAGAATCATCATCTGCAACATCTTCATCATCAATTGATAAATATGATTGGAAAGCACTTTATGCTTGAGAACTTGAAGACATTAGAAATGAAAATGAAGAACTTGAAGCACTATTTGCAAGGAAAATGCCTAAAGGTCCTATTGGAAGTAAGTATGAAGGTAAAGAACTTTTTAAATGTTTTAACTGCAATAAAATTGGTCATATGGTATCTAGATGTCTGAATAGACATGCAAGATTGAGAGAAAAAGCTAAAAGAACATATAAGCCTAACCCTGAATATCAGAGATACATATTTAAGAAAAATAGAGACAATCTTGTTACTATGTTGATGAAGGAGTTACTGATGACTCTGATGAAGAACTAGGAGACAATGGATGAGATTTTCTTGCAATAATAGAAGTTCAACTGACACCTACTGTTCCATCGGTAGAACAGGCCCTGGTAGCTAAAATTGAAGAAAAGGATGAATGGATTATAGATTTCGGATGTTCACATCATATGACTGGTGATTAGAGTAAATTCCTATCTTTTTAGGAATACAATGGAGGTCTAGTGAGTTTTGGAGATGACAAAGCTTGTTTGATTAGAGGAAAAGGCACTATATCTTTTGATGGTAAGAACAATACTGAAAATGTTTATTATGTTGAAGGTTTGAAGCATAATCTTTTGAGTGTTGGTCAATTAGTTGAAAAAGGATTTCAGTTACAATTAAAGAATGGTGAATGCAAAATCATGAATAGAACTAGTTTGGAAATTGCAACCGATAATTAGACTAGAGGTAATATATTTCATTTGAATAACAATGAAAAGACATGCTTTATTGTACATATTTATGAAAGTTGGTTATGGCATATAAGACTCCATCATGTGAATTTTGATTGCATTGTAAATATTAGTTCATCTAAGGTAGTAAGGGATTTACCTACGATTGTAAAACCTCATAATCTTGTATGTAAGGAATGTCAAATGGGAAAGCAAGTTGGAACAACTTTCAAGAGTATTTCTAAGAAAACCAATGATGTTCTTGATTTAATTCATACTAACTTATGTGGCCCGACAAGAAGAAGAAGTCTATAGGGAGATAGATACTTTATGCTAATCATTGATGATTATTCTAGAATGTGTTGCGTTACTTTTCTCAGGGAGAAATCAAAAGCTTTTGGGAAATTCAAATTATTCAAGGCACTTGTAGAGAATGAAACCGACAAGAAAATCAAATGTTTAAGATCGGATCAAGGAGGTGAATTTACATCTAAGCAGTTCAATACATTTTGTGAAGTGAATGGAATTAGAAGACAACTATCAGCACCCCTGACACCTCAACAAAATGGAGTTGTGGAAAGGAAGAATAGAACTATTCTAGATGCAGCTAGAAGCATGATATCTAAAGCAAATCTACCTCATGTGTATTGGAGAGAAATAGTGAATACAACGATTTACACTTTCAATAGAGTTCACATCAAAGGTGAAACCGGTAAGACGCCCTATGAATTGTGGTTTAGTAATATTCCTACTCTTAAGTACTTCAGAATATTTGGAAGCAAATGTTACATTAGGAGAGATGGGTATATTGGTAAATTTGATCCTAGAAGTGATGAAGGAATATTTCTTGGTTATTCATCTAAGAGCGAAGCATATAGATGTTTTAATAAGAGATTGCAGAAAATCATTGAGAGTGCAAATGTGAAGATTGATGAACACTTTAGAAGAAATTCAAGGTCTATGGATTTTGAACCGGTAGTTGAGATAATCACAAATGAACCTATACAAAATGCACCGATGTAGAATGTTGATCCAGTCACACCAGCACCATCAGAGAATTCCACAGTGACTAAAGAACAACAACAAGTGAACACTCCAAGGTATGTAATATTGAATCACTCTGAAAGTTAGATAATTGGGAATAAGTATCTGTTAGGATTCCCATAGATACTGAGAGGGGGTGGTGAATCAGTATCTAACCGATTAAATGATTTTCTTAACTTAAAACACGTAGAGCATATTAATATTGTATACTGGTAAATAGAAAGTAATGCAATAAACAAAGATAACAACCACATGAAAAACACACCATAACACAGTAGTTTAATGAGGAAACCTAGTGTGGGAGAAACCTCAGTGGGATTTGTGACCCACAATATTCACTTACTGGCTAATAAGAGAATATTACTACTACAAGAGGGGCCTGCACATGCAGGAAGGCCAAGTGCCTAGAGCTCACTGCTCAATTACAAAATGGGAAGTCTCACTGACTTGCAAAATGGATTATATAAATCCAATGTCTTGTACTACTTCAAAATAGCATCTATTATGCCAGATCCAATACTGGTTTATAGCTCTACTTCATACATAAACCCTTAACCTATAATTCGCATAATAGGTCTGCCTTGTTTTTCCTCATTACATTTTTCTTCTTCCTCTATAATGAAATCTTATATATATGAGTCATTTTATAACTTGCCAAGTTGGCTTACAATGATTTTACAATAATTAACAAAATAATTTACAAATAAAATTCTTGTCGGCCTTTGTGCTGGTATGCTTCCTTTTACTGCCAGTGCCAGTGGTCTATGTGCCGGTGTAGAGTCTGACCTTGCTAGTGCCGGTAAATTGTCTTATTGGTGTCATAGGATTGTAAGGTTTCCATCAATGAAAAAACCTTCAATCACCTACAATGTCTCATTGGAGTGTGCATTTGCCAACAATCTCCCCCTTTAGCATTGATGGCAACACTCACGAGAAAAATTCAGAAGTGTATCCAAAAATTGAAGTCCAAAAAATTGTTACTAAAAATGTGTGCTCCCCCTAAGCAGATGATCCCTAAGTTATTGGATTTTTCTCATACCACTACTCCCCCTTTGGCATCAATGAAAAAGGTTGTCAAAGTGTCAATGAGTGTGGTTTCCTACTTGATCCTTGTAACCGGTTGGTTACAATCTGAAAATGATCTGCCAAAACTAGATTCAAGCTCTCAATGAACTTTTTGCTTTGTTTTATTGCGGCCTCTATCCTCTGTACTGTATTGGTGAGGTGTTGCATTTGCTCTGTCGGTGTTTTCTGTCCTTGAATCAAGGCATCAGATATTTCTTTCCTTAAGGAGGCGAGGTAGTCCAATTTTGGACTAAGTCTCCATTTTAGATCTTTAGCCTTTCCTTTTATTCTTTCTTTGTCTCTTTCCAACTTTAATAGTTCTTCCTCAAAACCTGTTATCTTCTGCTCAAAAACTGATAACGAATCAGATGAATTAATGAAATTGTCAGCTATTTGATTTATTTCTTCCTGTATCTTGCTAATTTTCTTGTCTATATCAACTATCAAAAATTTAGTTTTACATGTATCCCTGTACAAAGTTTTGAATTCCTTGAATGTGCTACATAGTTTCAGTAGAAGTGTGTCAAATTGTCTTGTACACTTCTGTATTTATTTCTCAAAGAATTTGTGTTTTTCCTTCTCTAATCTCTCCTTGAATGCTTCCTCTTTTATTTGTTCAACTGTCATAGTGTTTTCAGTAATATACTTGGACAAAGTGTCAAGTTGACTCAAAGAATCTTTATTATCTACATTACATTTTGGTGCTATCATCTTCAAAATTGGAATGGTGTCATCTATTGCCTTGTAAGCCTGTGAGCTACAATTTGTTGTCTTCTTTATGGAATCCAAAAGAACTTCTATTACATTATTTGATGAGCCAATAATCTGTATACCACCAGTGGGAGCAATATCCTTGCTTGTGGTGACCTCTAGTAGGTCAGTTTGTGTTTCCATTTCTTTAAGCAAAGGTTTGTCTTTCTTAGCTATTGCTGGTGGCACTGACTCAATGTGAACCTATTGCGGTGATGGAGCCTTTTTCTCTATGTGAGCTTGTTGCTCAGTGTTATCATCTACCGGTATACCTTCTGTACCATCAGTTACCGGTTGCTCATTAGCCATATCTGTCTTCACAATTGTATCCTTATCTACCACAATATTGACCTTTTGAGTATCAATGTCCACTATGTATAATACCTCATAGTTAGGATTGGTGTCCTCTTGTGGTATGTCCATACTCTCACTATCTGGTTGATTGTCAGTGGTAACTATCGGTGGAGTATTCAAAGGCAGTGGGGATAAGTTATCTTTTATTTTTATGCTAGGTGGTCCACTGACCTTGCCTTTTCCCTTATCCTTATCCTTCTGATATACTTTGGTGTGTTTGGGTTTTATATATTCTTCCTATTTTTCCTTCTCTACAAGGAATATGTCCCATGCATTGGCCGTTTCCTCTACAACCTCATTTACTCTACCACTCATAAGTACTACATGTCGGTGTGCAGTTGAAAATACTAACCAGTTAGCCTCTGAGATCAGATCATCTATCTCTTTTGGTGAGTTGACTGGATAAACAACAAGTAGTTTTTCAATTTTTATTTTCTTATCAAGCTCTACAACAACTTGCCTTCTTGCTTCAAGTCTTTTAAATAGTTCTACTATCAATTCATCTACAACTTGCATTAGAAATTTCTTATAAATGTCCAAGTGTAGAATTACACCGTTTTCAACTTTCTCCTTGTCATCAACTGATAATGAATCATATAATTTATTGATTTTTTCAGCTATCCATCCTCTGTTATTCCATCTAGTAGTTTGTCAATTGGAGCAATGTTTCATTGAGTCTTCTTCTTGGGTGTTAACTTCTTCTTCTTTGGAGTTATCTTCTTAGCCAGGGGCCTTACTGCCCATTGTTTCTATCTGGTTCTTCTAGGAGAAGGTGTAGATACCAATGAAGGTTCTCTTTTCCTCACAACTCTCTTAAATGCAACTGGCATGTCACTTTTTGAAGAAGTTGCTACCTGTGAAAGGTGAGTTTCTGGCTATTGTTCTTGTAACTCATCTTCTTTGATAGCCTTTTCTTGCCTAGATCCTCTTCTTACTGTTGCTTCTATTTACTCTTTTCTTAGATTGAATTTGATTCTCAATAGTCTTAGCACTGCCAAATACCTCTTCTTTTGGTTCCTTAGGTGCTTCCAGAAGGGCTTTTGCATATGTTTCAATTATGTGGTCATCAGTTTCATAACCCATTTCAGTAACCCAAATGGTTCTTGGGACAACTGCCTCCATCCAAATCTCATCCTCCTTAATAACAAAGAATATTTCATCCTTATACTTATTTACAATTTCTTGTGAAAGTCTGACTCTAGTATTCATCCAGGCCTTCAATGCCTAAAAGTACTCATTTATATTCTTTTCTCTATTTTCACCCATGTTGTTTAGTAAATCAAACAATTGTTTGCCTACCGGTATGTCAAAACCAAGATTCTTGTTACCAATACCGGGTACCTATTTTGTTATGTGCAACATTAAATAGAGAAGTAGGTTTCCAAATCTAAATGTCCCCTTTTTGTCTTTCTTAATCTTTCCAAGATTATTAATAAGCTCATCTTTCAACCATTCACACACATCTATTTTTGCATTATCCTTGATCATATCATGGGCACTCTTTATGCATAGGATAGAGTCTGAGTTTAACCTATTTGCATGTATGGTTTTGTAGCCTAAAATCATGCTAATGAATCTAACATTGATGGTTACATCATTCACTCGTAAAGATCTCTTGTCAGATGTTGTACCTTTTAGGTTGATCAATAGGTCACTTGAGACCTTCTTTGTCTTATCAGGTTTGTTACCAGTGGAGGGTAACCCTATCATAGCCTTTACTGCCTCTTTAGTTATTTTGTGAACTGAGTCTAACTAGAAAAATTCACCATGTACCTTGCTTAGAACTATCCTTATAACATCCTTAGGGAATTCTGGAATACTGAGGATTTCAGTGAATCCTAGGGTTTCAACTATTTTGTGTTCAGGTTTCACATTACTAGAATCATCACAAATTACAGTCTTATACATGCTCTTGATTTCCTTATCACCTAATTCTTCCATGTGACAATGAATGTACATTCTAGGGTCTTCTACAAAAACTACTCCTTTGGGGATTTGAGAAAATGCACCAACATTATCATCCTTCTTAGCAATTTTGGGAACTAGCTGAAATACAGGTCTAGGGCATTTAATCACTTTGACTATAGTAGGTTTTGCTATGAATTCAGGAACAGATGAAGAAGCCATGGATATAAATACCTTTATCTGCCTTAGGAAAGATTGCTTGCTGAATTGATTGCTTCTTTGCTCGAAATGACTTTGCTCAGCAATTTTCACACTCTTTGATTGTTTGAATGCTCAGTGAAATGAAATTTGAGCCAAAAACACTGATTTATAATGTTATTTTACCACATTTAATTCTTGTCGGTTAAGTAATGACTAGACTTATCTACTAGTATAGAAGTAATTTTAACTTCTCACCATCAACTAAGGGAATAATAGCATGTTTCACATTTGATTGCTAAACCCTCAAGGAAATTTTCTTCAGCTAGATGAAGAGTCTCCTGCTGATGGAGTGTTACTTTCTTCTGTGGGTGGAGTGTTACTTTGTTCTTCTAGTGGAGGAGTATTCCTATCAACATTTAGTTCTGATTTCCTGATCCATTGTTTTGAGAATTCCTACTTTACTTCTTCAACTTTTTCTTTACCTTTCAAACTAGGACCTTTGTTATTTACCGGTGAGGACTTGCTTCTACAAAAAATTTCAATATGTCCAATCTTGTTACAGGCATAACAAGTCACATTATTTTTTTTGAATATCTTTTCCATATCCTATGCTGGTTTGTGTTCTGCATTGATTAGATAAGTGTCCAAATCTTCCACAAACATAACATCTTACATTCATTTTGCAATTTTTAGAATTATGACCAACTTTGTTGCATTTTGAACATTGACTGGTGGGTGTATTGGTATTGTGATAATTTCTAGATCTACATTGATTTGCTCTATGACCATACTTGTTATAGTTAAAGCATTTTCCATTAAATTTATAAGCAATAGGTTGTCTTACCAGTTTTCCATGATCCTATGTGTTTGCAATACCAGAGCTTTCACCAGCTTCAAAGCCAAGACCATTAGTGTCACCATTAGGTTTCTGATTCTTCAACAAGTCACCAAGTTCTTCTGAGTTTTCCTTGAATTTTTCTTAATGTTGATTTGCAGCAGCCAGTTCTCCTTCCAAGATACCTTTTTGTCTCATGAGTTCATTTGAGTCATTCTCTGCATGCATCAAATCTATTTTCAACATATTATTTTCATAGCTAAGTCTTGTGTTTTCATTTGCAGCATCATTCAATATTCTAGTCAAGTCTTCTTCATTCTTCTTTCTATCTTCAATTTCTTTACAAAATCTCATAGTCATATCCTACATCTCATTCTTTGTTGTCATGTTTTCTTGTTTCAGCTTATTCATCAGATCACTAAGAGTTTCCTTTTCATCATTCTCATTTTGCATCTTTTCACAAAGTTCCCTTATCTTGTTTCTTGAAATGCTAAGATTTTCTTGAAGTGCTTGAATAATATCCTGTGCAGTTTTTAGATCATCTTCAAGTTTGATATTTTTAAATTTTTCTGCATCATAGTCTAAGAGAGCTCCTTCTAATTGTCTCATCAAGTTTTCCATCTCTATCGGTGTCAATATCTTCCTCAAGCTATTAGGCTTCTAAAAATAGAGGACCAAGCTCTGATACCAATTCTTAGGATTCCCACAGATACTGAGAAGGGGGGGGGGGGGAATCAGTATCTAACTGGTTAAATGATTTTCTTAACTTAAAACATGTAGAGCATATTAATACTGTATACCGGTAAATAGAAAGTAATGCAATAAACAAAGATAACAACAACCACATGAAAAACACACCATAACACAGTAGTTTAATGAGGAAACCCGGTGTGGGAAAAAGCTCGGTGGGATTTGTGACCCACAATATTCACTTACTAACCAATAAGAGAATATTACTTCTACAAGAGGGGCCTGCACATGCAGAAAGGCCAAGTGCCTAGAGCTCACTGCTCAATTACAAAATGGGAAGTCTCATTGACTTACAAAATGGATTATATAAATCCAGTGTCTTGTACTACTTCAAAATAGCATCTATTATGCCAGATCCAGTACCGGTTTATAGCTCTGCTTCATACATAAACCCCGACCTATAATTGTTTTTCCTCATTACATTTTTCTTCTTCCTCTATAATGAACTCTTATATATATGAGTCATTTTACAACTTGCCAAGTCAACTTACAATGATTTTACAATAATTAACAAAATAATTTACAAACAAAATTCCTGTCGGCCTCTGTGCCGGTATGCTTCCTTTTATTGTCGATGCCGGTGGTCTATGTGCCAGTGTAGAGTTTGACCTTGCTAGTGCCGGTAAATTGTCTTTCCAGTGTCATAGGATTGTAAGGTTTCCATAAATGAAAAAACCTTTAATCACCTATGATGTCTCATTGGAGTGTGCATTGCCAACAGTATCAAGGAGTTATGACAAGAGGAAGACTGGAAAATGAAGAGGTATGTTTAATTTCTCAAATTGAACCAGCATCTGTTATTGAGGCATGTTAAGACAAACATTGGATTAAAGCTATGGAAGATGAATTGGAACAAATTGAAAAGAACAATACATGGACATTGGTTCCTCGACCTAAAAATAAAAATGTAATTGGAACTAAATGGGTATTCAAAAATAAAATTAATGAAGATGATAAGGTGATTAGAAACAAAACAAGATTAGTGTGTAAAGGATATTCACAGAAAGAGGGAATTGATTACAATGAAACTTTTGCACCAGTAGCTCGAATTGAGGCAGTCAGACTATTTCTTGCATTTGTAGCACACAAAAACTATAAAGTATATCAAATGGATGTTAAATGTGCATTTATGAATGGTGATCTTGAAGAGGAATTTTACATTGAACAACCTAATGGATTTTCATTGACAAATGATAAACAAATGGTTTGCAGATTAAGGAAAACTTTATATGGATTGAAGCAAGCTCCACTTCTTGGTATGCTAGATTGGATAAATATCTTATGAAGCTTGGTTACACTAAAGGTAATGCTGACAACAACCTATATTTCAAAGTGACTAATGAAGACATTTTGGTTATTGAAGTCTTTGTTGATGACATCATTTTTGGAGGAGAAGATGGATTGTGTAAAGACTTTTCTAACAAGATGTAGGAAGAATTTGAAATCTCTATGATTGGGGAGATAAAATTCTTATTAGGATTACAAATTTCATAGATTGATAAAGGTATATTCTTATGTCAATCAAAGTACTTGAAGGAATTACTGAAGAAATTTGGTATGGAAAACTCTAAACTGGTAACTACTCCTATGACTACAACTGATAAACTATCATTGAAAGATGATTCATCTCCTGTTAATTTGACAAGATACAAGTCTATGATTGGAGGTTTACTATATTTGACATAAACAAGACCTGATATAATGAATGTAGTGCATATGCATAATCAACGCTTTTGCATAAAATAGACAGAAAAACAGAGAACTTTCGACAAAGCTTAAAAATAAAACTTGAAAACATTAAGCTTCGAAAAGTATATACACAAAGTCATCCAAAACAATAGATTTAAAGGGCATAAATGAAATAAATAATAAACAATTAAAAACCAAGATTCAATTGAAATTCCATTCACGACACAGACTCCAAAAGACACCAAATAAAATCCAGAATATAAATATTTTCCACAAACTATAGAATAAGGTCTTGCAATAGATTTATGCATTTACATATTTCCTTCCATAACTCTCTAATGGATGGTTTTTCTGGATACAATCTGATTAAAATTGCACCTAAGGATCAAGAGAAAACAACGTTCACCTATACATGGAGAACTTTCTGCTAGAATGTAATGCCCTTTGGCTTAAAGAATGCAGGCGCCACTTATCAAAGAGTTGTAACAAGTCTTGTTTGTTGCCTTTTCTTGTCCATTGCTTTGTGGATAATATGGTGTTGCAAATCTCTATTTTATTTGAAAGTTTTCACAATTCTCTCATTTCTTGATTTTTGAATGGACGTCCATTGTCCGTCACTATGCACATTGGAATCCCATACCGACAGATTATGTAATTAAGCATGAATTTTGTGATTTGCTTGTGAGTGGTGTATGTAAGGGGAATTGCCTTGACCCATTTAGTAAAATACTTAGTAGCTGTTAAAATGAATTTGTGCCCATTGGAAGAAGTAGGATTGACTTTACCAACTAGATCCAAAGAATAAAAGTTTTCTTTTGATTTCTAGACAAATCAGGAGACATATACTAAGTATGTAAGTATGCGTATATCTCATTATACCATAGGGATTATGGACCCACAATCGCATATACATATTTTGATGAGGGAATCTCATATGCCGGTATCATTAATTGTTCTACAATAAACTCAAACTAAGTTTTATTATTTGGCATATTTAGTAGAGACCCTACTGTAGCCATGTTGTCAGCTCTGTTGTTCTGCATCCTTGAAATCTACTCAAAAGTGATGTTACTGAAATGTTCTTTATAATCTTCTACCATTTGTTTATAAGGAAATAGTTTATCATATTTTGTGTTATAGTCATCATTGACTTGATTTACAATAAATTGTGACTCATCGTAGACTTGTAATTCTTTTATCCTCCATTGTAAAACGGTACAAAGTCCTATGATGAGAGCTTCATATTCAACTATATTGTTCGTACACGAAAAATTTATTATGAATGACTTATGGATAGAATCACCTTGAGGGGTGATGAAAAGAATCCCAGCTCCAGCTCCATGGTTTGTATATGACCCATCAAAGTATAATTTCCACATGGTAGATACTGTCAATGTAAATGAAGATTCATTAGGAAGGTCTATTAGTAGTGGGTGATTGTCTTGCAAGGGAACCTCTACTAACTTATCTGCTATAATTTGCCCTTTGATTGCCTTTCTGTCCACATACTCTATATATCAAAATCACTTAAAATCATGATCCACTTAGCCAATCTTCTAGTCAATGTTACTCTACTTAACAAATATTTGAGTGGATCAAAGTGTGCAATGAGTTGTACTTTGTGACTCAGCATGTAATATCTAAGTTTCTAAGATGTGAAAATCACTACTAGACATGCTTGTTCTATAGGAGTGTAATTAAGTTCATATCAAATTAAAGTTCTACTTATATAGTAGATTTCTCTTTCTTTTCCTTGATCATCATGTTGTCCCAACAAGGCTCCTAAAGATGAGTTTGTTGCTAATATATATAGTAATAGGTATTTTCCTAGAGTAGGTGGAACTGACACTGGAGTATTCAGAAGATAATCTTTTAAAGCTTGAAAATCTTCTTGGCACTGTTTTGTCCATTTGCAAGTAACTCCTTTTCTGAGTAAATACTGGAATGGATGCCATTTATCTACCAACTGTGATATGAACCTCCTTATGGACTGTAGTCTTCCTTGTAACCCTCTTAATTGTTTAAGTGTTGATGGAGGTTTCATATCTATGATTGCTTTGACCTTTGCAGGATCTACTTCAATTCCTCTATTAGACACAATAAACCCTAAATGTTTTCCTGTTGTTACACCAAACACACACTTTTTGGGGTTTAGCTTGACATTGTAATACTCTAATCAATCAAATATCTTTGCAAGGACTTAAAGATGACCTTCTCTTATATGTTATTTAACCAGTAGATCATCCATAGAATCTTTCACAATATTGTGGATCATGTCATGAAATAGTGTCATCATAGCCATTTGATATGTTGCTCCTGCATTCTTAAGACCAAATAGTATAACACTCTAGTAGTATGTTCCCCATGGATAGGTAGATCTCATCCCCAATTAATCATATGTGAGTGTACAAGGGGTAATTCATTACTCCCTTTTGTTGTAAAAGATTTTGATAACATGCATACCTGGTTATTTGAGGGACTTGGTATATTTTCATCATCTATAGGCTATTTGTGATAGCTTATCATGTCAATTTTTCATGGGTTGGAATCATGATTAGATAAAAATTCATAGTCATGAGAATCTGTCTCTTTCTATGTATGTTTCAGCTTCTGAGGTTGTATCACTTATCTCTTCTTGTTCTTGTATCTAATTTTGTTGTAGATCGACGGACCTCCTTTATATGGGGGTTACCCTTCTTAAACCTTGTATAAGTCTTTGTAGTATTTATACATCGGATTCATTGGGTAGAGCTTGAGTTGTTTCCCTTAGAAGAAGTCTTGACAACAACCAAGGATTAGGCTCATTTACTGGTGCGAAGCCTGTGTCTATTACCATATTTGCTTGTGTGGATGTGTTAGATATTGTATT
Organism: Cryptomeria japonica; assembly: GCF_030272615.1. Taxonomy (NCBI): domain Eukaryota; kingdom Viridiplantae; phylum Streptophyta; class Pinopsida; order Cupressales; family Cupressaceae; genus Cryptomeria; species Cryptomeria japonica. The sequence continues at coordinate 168,903,554 of NC_081405.1, forward strand.
GTTGGGTGACTTAGTGCTAGGTTCTTGTAAAAGTTGTCTCATATCTTCACCATCTAATTCTACAATAGGCAATGTTGGTACTTTCTTTCTTGTCTGAGATGAAGAAGGAAACACTTGAATTGATAACTGACTTTGAGATATGTACTCCAGCGGTGGCTTTGGTCTATTCAGTATATCCAATATATGTTGTCTTGCTTCCATTATATTTGGTACATGTTTATATCCTAACCCTTGATTCCTTGGATTGTCATTTGGTACAACGGGTTCTAATCTTCCTTGCTTTTGTAATCCCAAGCCTGTGGTACCATCATACCCATGTTTTTGTAGCATCTTGAATCCATTGCCATATTGATCTAAAGGTAACTTGGGTATTGTCATGTCATCTTCTTCTCTATATATCCATTAATTGACATCTTCATTCAGGGATTCTTCATGTAAATCACCCCACCTAATGAAAGAGTGTGAATCTAGGTATTTGACTATTTCTTTTCCTTTGTCTTGTTTCATTACTACATTTTGAGGTTTCCCAAAAGACCTATGAGACAAAGATAACTATTTTCCATTTGAGGTACTTGAAATAGAGTATTCTCCACAACCAATATCTTTTATCTACAAAGAAGATGTTGTAGGCACATTCTTCTGTATTTCTGTGATTGTTAATGACTCCATTTTTGTAGTGAGTGGTGTTGCTTGATTAATTAGTACCTGGTTATCTACACTTGCCTTTAAGTGATTACAGTGTTGGAATGAATTTGGATCACCCTTTATGGTTATTTCAATGCCATTGTATGGGAATTTGATGCATTGATGAAATGTTGATGGTACAGTTTGCATGGTGTGAATCCATGGGTGCCCCAATAACATGTTGTACCCTAGTTCTTTGTCCAACACTTGGAAGGTAACCTCTATTGTTATAGGTCCTATTTGCACTAGTAGCATAACTATACCTTTTGAGGGACACTCTTCATCATCATATGCTTTGATGTTTATTCTCTTTGAATAATCAATATGAAGTTCATAATATCCTAATGCCTTAACTAGCTTTAATGTACAAATGTTGAGATTGGCTCCCCCATATATAAGTACTCTTCTTATTCTTCTCTTATGTATGTAAGATTCTAGATGTAGTGGGTCATTATGGAGAAGTCTATCACTAGGAATATCTTGTTCTGTGAATGCAACGCAGGTACCCTATGCCAAATTCCCCACCATGGATTGGAAGGTATTTCCTTCTATATTTTTGTCCACTACTGAACCTTGAAGTGCTTTGTCTAGAATAGCTTTATTAGTTGGTTATATACGTAATAGTTCAAAGAGTGATATCTGTGCTAGATTTTTCTTGAGTTTCTCAACAACATTATAAGTCCCTACTGTTGGTGGTGGGTTTGATGGTACTCCTTGTAAAGTTACTTTATATCTGCGAGTAACTACTGTGTACTCTCTGTCTCTGGGAGTTATCATGATTGTAGCAATTGTATCATCTCTTGTGAAGCAACTGTCTATAGCATATGTTGTGTTATCAAGGTTTATGTCATATCCTTCCCTATAGTCATCATGTGCAAGTCTAACATCCATGATATGTGTTATAAGTTTATCTTCAAACCATCCAGTCCATAAGACAAAGATTCTTGTCTTCATCATATTTGTATGCTTTTGACAGCATGCAATTTTGGTTATCATCATTGTAAGTCTCTTGATATTGCTCATCATTATTGAGTGTTTCTTGTTAACCATTGTTTACTAAATGTCCTGAGCTAATGACATGAATAGTGTAGTCGTATGAGACTTTTGTGTAGTTAGCTATATTATCTTGTGTTCCTAATGTAGATTCCTTCCCTTTATCATGTTTGATAAATGGATCCTTACAAATGGTATGATTTGTGTTTGCTGACATTTTTTGGGTATCAATCGTGATATCACCTTGAATGATCATGTCTTGGACTAAGTTTTTCAATTTATAGAAACTTGTTGTTTTGTGACCTTTAGTACAATGATAGTCACAGAAATCACTGTCATTCCACCATGTAGGTTTGAAAGGACCTAGTTCATATACTCTTACATCTGGCAAAGTGATCATGTTTGTTTGTTTCAATTTTTTTAGCGTTGATTCAATAGGTTCCCCTAGAGGTGTGTAATTACTTCTTGGAGCATTTACCCTTGGAAATTTTGTGTTCATAGTTTGTGCAGTGTTTACATTTGGCAAGACAGTGTTATTCTTTGTGTGTGGACTAAATGATTGACTTGGATCTTCTAAAGACAAAATCGGTTGAGTTTTGTTCATTGTACGGGCATCTACAACACCATCATTGGTCACATTTTTGTTTTTCAATGAAAATTTGGATTTATTGTTGTTGTTGTTATTTCTATATTTTGTGAGACTTTGTTCTACTAGCCCTTTCTCACACTTTAGGGTTTTTTCAGTGATTTGTTTAAAAGTGGTCAAACATTGCATTTGTATCAAGTACTTGATCTTAGGGATTAAGTTTTCCGTGAACATGTCAACTTGCTCTGTTTCTAGAATAATAGTCTTGCACCTCATATAGAGAGCTCTCCATCATTGTATGAAGGATGCAAATGTTTCATTCTCATATTGTTTTGTGATACATAAGTCCATCAAAGTGATTGGTTTTTCAATGTTATGTGAGAGGTTAGCAATGAAGTTTTCAGCTAATTCACCCCATGATGTGATAGTTGGTGGTAAATGTGAAAACCACTCCAAGGATGAGACTCCCAGACTTTTAGGAAACAGTCTCATTAGATAAGTGTCTTCAGTTGCAATCTCTATACATGTCATAAAAAACTCTCTCATGTGATCTTTGGGGTCACCTTTCCCTCGATATCTATCAAATTTTGGTGTTTCAAAATGTGGTGGAAAAGGCAACATGTATAATGTGTGATCAAAAGGATAAGGACGTAAGTCCTACATTGTGTAGCTCTTTTTGTCATTACCAGTTTGCATAGTTGTCATCTATTGTTGTAGATTATGTACTTGTTGGGACAAAAAAATCATTTGAGTCAGAGGTACACTTTGCACATGTATACTTCCCACAAAAGGATTCGTGGTAGTATAACTAGGAGGTTGTTGAAAGGTACCATAATTATAATTTTGTGTGTTATGAGTTCCACTAGGTATCGTGAAATAAGAGATATGTGAACCCATGTTTGATTGAGTTGTACTCATTGTATTAATAGAACCTAGGTTTGCATTCTAATGACTGTATGTAGATCCTATAGAATAGGAAACTAGAGGTTGGGTTGAACTTTTTATATGAGGAACTTGCATTTGAATAGGTGTTGAGACACTTGACATCATCGGTATAGCCTGTGTTGGTATGCTGACGTTTATTGTTGAGGATGATGCACTTTATTGAGAATTCATGTTTAAAATGTCATTTATTTGTATAGATGATGTTGGTGCATTCTAAGGAAAACTTGAGGCCATTGCTTGCATTTGTGTCACATGTGGTATTTGACTGCTATTTTGACCTAAAGTATTTCCTAGTGGTAATATTGTTGTGACATCAAAATCTTCAGGTAATTTGGTCCCATTTTGTAATAACAATGAGAGATACTTGTCCCTATCATTATGTATAAGAGTGTATAAGATCATAAGGACATGTGGGTCTTGTTGAGCTGATTCAATCTCTTCACGTGTTAAATTTTTTTGTAGTTCATGTATTGTGGGAATTGCCTAAGAATTTGACTGTTGACTAGTTGATATGTCCATGTTCCAAGTTGGGTTTACTGACAAGTAGATGTTTGGGCCCATTTTACTTTTTGCCTTTCGTGATCTTGTGACGGGCATTTAAGACTTCTATATGAGGATAGTTTAGAACCTAATGCAAGATGACAATAATGCAAGACTCTAAACCTAAATATGGAATATGTAACACTAGACCAGACTCTCTATTAAGGATTTTGATGTGAGACTTGTTGAGTATTTCAAGATTTTTTATAATGCAAGTTTTTCAAGCTCTTCTCTTAGACGTTCTACCTCAATTTCTCTATCAATTCTATGGGCAATTTTATATTCTATATTTAGTTCATATTGGACTCCTATATAATGAGGTGTGTTTCTCTTCAATTGTCATGCCAAGTTACCTAAACTATCAAGGATTTCTCGTTGAGCGTCATTTGGCACTAGATTAGATTGCTCGAAGGGGAGAAAACCATCACCTAGGAGACCCATTAAGACACATTCTATGAATTTCTAGGATGATTATGTGAATGATGATGGATTAAGACAAACATATATGAGGTCTAGACAAGGACTTAATCTAAGGACGTATATGAGGATGATAATGAGGATGTAAATAGAGATTATGCAACTTATAAGAACAATAATAAGAATGTGAATAAGGACTATGCAAGGACTAAGGACGATAATAAGAATGTAAATGAGGACTATACAAGGACTAAGGATGATAATAAGGATGTAAATGAGGAATATGCAAGGACTACCTATGGTCACAAGTATGTAAATTTTTTTTGAGTTTGCAGGACTGTTTGACATTTCAAGATGGTCTTTGTTTCCAGTAATTTTGTGTGTAGGACAAGTTTTTTGTTTTCCACGTCTAAGAAAAATTGTTCGAAGGTAGGTATAGCTGATTGAACTTGTTTTCAAAAAAACTCTTGAGAATTAAAAGATACATAGGGTAGGGCTTGAAATATCCCAATACTGACTCAATACTGGTCCGACACAACAATACATATAAAAGAACAAAAGACAATCTTAGGCTAGAAATTGGAAACCATTCAAATGAGCCCCTTATGAAATACTAAAACAAGACAAATAACTAGAGAGTCTAGTAGCACTGGCTCCACTCCACGACACACACTTCTTGGGCATGCCAGTCTCTCTTACCCTGAAGATCTAGAGATCTTATCACTGAGGGATTTTTGTCTCATAATGCAAGGTACATGAAGGGAATCTATGGGGTATGATCCACACTCCCAAAATCATTGAATGCAGGATTTGGGCTACAAAGTTGGCTCTTATTGTAAAATTTAAAGGGTTCTTGATCCAATGATAGATTCTTAGAGCAAGACACTTAAGACTTTAGTTTAACTTATTGGTGTAGAGAAGGCCCCCACATACATGGAATTCACTCAACACTCTAGCCGCCTGACTAGTATATTTATATAGTAGCTTGAAAAACCTGCTCGAGAGTATGCTAGGAGAGATGATATCACCAACGTATCCCAATTTGAAGTACCTCTGAGGGGTGATGAAATCCCTAGTCAAGGACACTCCTCACTACTTGAAATAAAATAAAATTGGGCGTTGTTGTCACCTTCTCCTTTTCTCCCAAGACCCTAAAGGCGGGTGGAAAGGTAGTTAATGCAACAGTAGGTCCACCCCAAACACAATAAAAGTTCTTTCCCTTAAGAAAATAAAATGTGAGTTAATCCATTAAGCATCCTGATTCATGTTCATTTTAAAAGCCCAAATTTAGGTGTTAGATACACATATGAAGGTCAATTTTAAAACACCAAATTGAAATGTGAATGCATGCATGTCAATTTTAACCATTGTTAATTTTAAGCCCAAAACTGAAGTGTAATAAATGCATGTCCATTTTAACTATTGTTAATTTTAAGCTCAAAATTGAAGTGTAATACATGCATGTCCATTTTAACCATTGTTAATTTTAAGCCCAAAACTAAAGTGTGAGAGCATGAGTGTTTATGATATAATTTGATCCTCTTTGTAAATTCTCCATAGGCTACAGATAGATAATCAATAACCCAATAAAACCCATAGAAAACAAAAAACTAAACTATGAAAAAAATGAATGCATGATGATACTTGAGCAATTGCGTGATCCTGAATGTTCGATTATGTAATTTTTTCAGAGCGATTGCATAATTCTGATAGAGTGATTATGTGATCCTAATAGAGTGATTGTGTGATCCTAACAGAGTGCTTGTGTGATCCATAGACAGACCAAACAAAAAATAAAAAAATAAAGCTAATTCTGATCAGGAACCTGTAAAAGAGATTGTGATGCTCTAGAAAGGTCTCTCATCATCCATTGTATATTAAGAAAATCACATTTCACTCTATAAGAGAGAACTAGGCTATTGTATCTGTCGATGGCTGGTTGATCCTCTAGATCTTGTATCTTCTTTTCTACTTTAAGGATTTGCTGATAGTGTCTGGCTTGTCTTCGTTGCTCCTTCATCCTCCTGGCACCTGAAATTATGAATTGTATCTTATGTGCCATAAAATGTCATAATTAAGCATGCAATAAAAGTAAACCATATTCAGATTTACGTAATTTCATACAGAATTTGACAGAACAAAGAGCATAAAATAAAAAAGCGTAAAATAAACAAAACAACAATATTCCTGATGAATGCATGATCCTAATCAGAGCGATTGTGTGATCCTATAAGGGCTCTTGCATGATGGTTTTCACAAGAATGCATGACCCTATTTGCTCGATTGTGTAACCTTGACTATGCGATTGTGTGATGAAGAGATCCGCTTTGGAATCTGTACAAAACCTGCAAAAAATGAAAAAAATTTGTATGACCTACAAAAATCACACAAAAAATAGAGAAGGTTAATTAGTTGTTGTTCACGTCGGGTTCACAAAAATATCCTATGTGAAATTCATTATCAAATCAATCAGAAATGAAGGGAAATCACAAATCCTTATCTAATCAAAGAATCCTAAATAAACCAATGAAATAATACAATCAAGAAAATAGGAATGCAAAATTATCAATTAATACTCCCTATTCCATGACTACATATTGCTTCCATTGTTCTTCTCTTCTTTGTGGTATGGTGGCTCTCAGATATTGCGCTGGCAACCTGCAAATGACACAAAGATTCAAAGTTTGTGATTTTTTAGAATGAAGATTGAATGCTCAATTTATAGATTATCAAAGAGGATTGATTGATAGGTGGAACGGATTGATCAAGAGGTGGAACTCAGGTGAGCTCACATGTTGATTGATAGTTGAACTATTGATTTGGAGGTGAAACTTAATTGATTGAATAAATAAATGAGTTAATTGATTGAGAAAAAAGCTATTTGAAAGATGAAAAAGGGTGATTGGAAGAAATAAAGAGGAGGAAATAGTTAACTGATTGAAAGTTGATTGAGAGCTTTATTTGGAAAAAGCTAGCTAAAAGATAGAAATAGGAATTGAAGAGATAATTGAATTAATTAATTTAGCATGTGCTTGAACTTTCACTTGGATTTTCAATTTAATCTTTGCATGAGATTTAATTCAAATATTGAATTTCTTTTAAATTCAATTTAGTATTTGAATATATTTAGAACTTGACTTTGATTTTCAATTTGATTTTTGAAATCATGCATGTGTATTTGGAACTAGAAGAAAATAGAACAATTAAATGAATTAAATAAAATTAGAACAATTAATTAAATTAAATTAAATTAGAATTTGGGGATTTGGAATTAGAAATTAGAAGAATAATTAGTTAATTAAATAATTAAAAGAAACTATTTAATTATTTAGAAATGGAATTTAATTAAATAATAAAGATTATTTAAATTAAAGGATTAAAATCATAATTAATTAAATAATTAATATTTAATTAATATTTAGAAGAGGGTTAATGATTAAATGATTAGAGATAAAAATCAAAAATAAATTTATTTAAATAATAAAGATTATTTAAATTGACGGATTAAAAATCATAATTAATTAAATAATAAATATTTAATTAATATTTAGAAGATGGTTTAAATGATTAAATGATGACAGAATTAGAATTGAAATAATTAGTAAGATGATGAGGAAATATGAATTTAGAAGAATAAGATTAATTAACTTTAATTAAACAATTAAAGAATTATTTAATCAATTAGAAGAATAATTAGTACATGATCAATGAGATAATTTTAGGTGTCTACAAAATGATTTGTTTTTTTTAATTTGAATAATATTTACTAACATATATGATGCTATTTAGGATAGTTCATATTAATAGTGGGAAGGAACAAATGAGGAACCATTGAATCACATGAGGTAGCAAGGGAAAGACAGAGGGAGTGTATGAAAAGACTACATAAGATGAAAAAATTGGGAGGAGAAGGCATGCCATCTACACCAACTCAATTACCTAAATCAAATGAATCGAATGCAAACAAAGAGCAAGTGTAATCAATGATCAAACAAATGTACTTAATACAAGGCAAGAACATGCACCAATATCAACACCTCCTAGAATTATTCATAGAAAACCAAGTATCTAACTAACATTGATTAAAATATTTTGAAGTCAATGCCCGATAAAATTTCTAAACGCACTTGTCGAAGGATGCCTAATAGAGTATGGAAAAATAATTTTGAGAGCTTAAATCAAACCAAAAGATACCAACTAATTGTTGAAATAATAACTATTTTGGATTTTAGAGACACAATGAAAATTATTGGTTTGAGGTCATCTAAAAATAATAGTGAAAAAACTATAGTAAGAAATCTATTTGATGTGTATCAAGCAATTGGTTCCACATCATGCTCTAAAGATGCAAATATTACTTTGCATGTTCTTTCATCAACCATAATGAGAAATCAAACTAAAAAGTCCCATTTAATAAGAAAAACAAGTAAGTCATTAAAGATAAGTAGAACAACACTACACCATGCCTTAGGAAGGTGTGAAAAAATTGAGGATCCTAACAATAATTCTCTTTGAGCATTTTTGGGTAGACTTCCATGGAAAGACAAGGTTGTTGTCGATGCATTAAGATAATTAATTGAAAAAAACTGGCATGACAATAAGAGTTTCGCTCAATCAAAGAGATGTTGTTAGAAGGCGAATTGGATCTAGAAGTCATGAGCCACATTTGAAACAATTTTTGGATATGACTCAAACACAATATTATGAGAAATTCATTCAAAGCTATCCTCAAATAAGAATTAGTCAAAGGTTTTTTGAAATTATTAAACCATTTCATGTTAAGATAAATCAAGAATGCATTACATGTTGTAGAATGCATATTGAATTTTTCATGCATTGTGATATATATCATGTCATATATGTTGTACTTATAGAGTAACGATATTTTGTAGGAATGTGGTATACAAGTACCTCAAAAGTCATCAAGAGATTTTATTTCAAGTGTATTATGTGAAGAGATGATGGATGCACTTTTTATAAGATGATGTGTTTGAATATTTCATGTGCTACATATGGTGGTTTGCAATAGTTGAAAAGATGTATACATTTAGAGAGTACATGCATGAAATTGGAAATAAACTAGTCTCTTATGGAAAATACAAGTTAGTCACATATGAGGTTAAAGATGGAAAAGAGATGAAGAAATGTGAGTTGCTGAGTCAAGATATACAAGTGTAGTTGAGTTTATGAGTTTTTAAGGAGTTTTGGTGTAAATTATGCCTCATCATCATACTTAAGTTGAATTAGGGTAATGCATTTCATAGTAGATTGGATATGAGACACTTAGGGAAGCGTGCACCTAGGCAAGTTGCTTGTAGGATAAATTCTACCTCTTATGGAATACTTTATTATTTCTCCTACCTACTCTCACATATCCGTGTTTCTCATTAAGCCACATGTCATGATTGTGTTCTCACATATTCATATGGCCTTTCCTTTATAGGCAAGCTCATCTTCATTGTATGTAATTTTTGACAATCCAGTTGATGGTATTTTGCATTTAGATTAGAATATAGTTTATTCCTATCAATATTTTATCTCTCTTGTTGTGCTATTCATTGAGCTCTTGATCTTGGCTATTTTTGAAAAATTCTTATTGTTGGCATATGTGCAAAGTTTGATGACATGATGATAATGTATGTTGTCATTGATGTCAATATGCTAAAGTGTGAACCGGTATGTTGAAGTAAGTAAACTGGCAAGTGAACCGGTATGATGAAGTCTGAACTAGTATGATGAAGTAAGTGAACTGGTATATGAAAAGTTTGTGTGTGAGCTTGAATTTCATCCTTAGAATGTTGCCTGTAATAAGTTAGTTTCACAAAATACAATGGAAATGCATACAGGAAATCCAAAATCCACCAATGAAACTACATGAACAAGATTAAAATAAAATATTATTTTACCTTCATGGCTTATGTCTCATTGTGTCCTAACTCCACTGTTCCTGGTTGTAGATGGTGTGCTCTCAAACAATGCACTGTTGGCTTCCAAGATGGCATATGAATAATAGACTGATAACTTGTAGTTAACTAATAGTATGATATGCAAAGCTACATGATTATGCTAAATGATACTATGTGATAATATTGCTAAAAAGATATTTTTTATTTTCTTCAAAAACTCATGGATGCATAAGATTGGCTTGAAAACTATTTTTGAAGACTCTCTTCCTCTCAACTGAAGCTCTTGGTTTTATAGACTTTGAGAGGATAAGATGATGTGGCTCAGATCAATGGTCATGATCAGATCTACAGATTTGAATGGCTGTGAGCAAAGGTGAAGGTTGAGAGAAAGGGGGAAGCAAAAGACAAGTGTCACTCATCTCACCTTGACTGGGTTGTTGATTGAGGGAATCTAGGGATGGTTGGAGGAAATTTAGGCATGGTAGGACAAGTGGACTCAAGTCCTTGCCAAGATGTAGGGGGTTTTGGAGAGAATATAGGAAATGGTTATGAAATATGTGTACATACACAATTTCATTAATTTTGGAGGTTGGAGATAAATCATGAATTAATATTTAAGGAATATCAATTTCCTTAGCCACATGTTGGATGAGTTGGCAAAGGGAGGATGAAGTGGAGATGGAGGGTGAGTTGGAAAAGGGATATTAAATAATTTAAGAATTATTTAATATTTGAGACTATAGGATAGGATAATAACTATTAAATATTAGATATTTAATTAACTTGATTAGAAGGAGTAATTAAATATTAGATATTTAATTAACTTGATTAGAAGGAATAAGATAAATGAATTAATTAATAAAATATTAATTAATAGAAAGATATGAAAATGAATTAAATCAATTAATCTTTTTGAACTAACTATTTAATAGAAGAAGAATAAATATTAAATAAATATAAAATATTTATTTAATTGCTCATAGCCCATTTTTAGGTGTATACATTTTGCCCCTCTTTGAAATGATGTCAAGACAACGTTATTTCAAAGATTAAATCAAGTCTCGATAATGCCTGATAGAAATTGAAAATCCAGATTGTGTGCCCCCTCAGGAGATTGATCGTGAAATTATAAAAATTTTTAGTTTAAATGATTAATCTCATGATTAATGTGATAAAACTTCAGTCAATTAAATTCATTTGTTAAAAAGAAATTAAATTGCCCCATTTTTGAAATTAATTACTCTTGAAATAGTAAATATAAAATTAACCAAGGCTAATTTTAACTTCATTGTTATCCTTGTCAGCATTTGGAGAGAATATTCTTGCTGAGGTGGCCAAAATGGTGATTCTCATGGAGAACCATCGATTCGAGTGAGTTCAGCAATATCGGCAGCCAACCGAGTATGGGTATCCAGTATGTATCTTATCCCGAGCTTTGTTTTCAAGTTTTCGTTCAAGATTTCATGTTTTAGGCACCTTTTTTTGAATTTTTGAAAATTTCAATTTTTTTTCATTTTTTAGTTTAGTGCATTTACAATTTAGGTTAGCACATATGCAATTTAGGTTAGCACATATGCAATTTTGGTTAGCACATATGCTTGATTTAGCACATATGCTCTGTATGTTAGTGCATTTGCATAGAATGTTAGCACAAATGCTTAGAATAGCACTTATGTTTTATTTGTTAGCGCTTATGCATAGAATGTTAGCGCAAACGCTTAGAATAGCACTTATGTTTTATTTGTTAGCGCTTATGTTCAATAGGATAGCGCAAATGCATAAAGTAGTGCATATGCATGGTTGATTAGCGCATATGATAAAAAAGATAGCACTTTTGCTTACATTAGTGCATATGCATGGTCGATTAGCGCATATGATAAAAAAGATAGCGCTTTTGCTTAAATTTGAGATTGTTGATTGATACAAAAGCTAAAAATCACTTTGATGTTTAGATTTAACATGTGTGATACACATGTATGATGAAATAGAGTCATGATTGAGTGATTGTATGATTGATAAATTGATAGATAGCTTTGATTACTGGATTAAGTAGCTCTAATTAGCTTGATTGATAAATTTGATGATTGAGTAGCTTTGTTTAGCTTTATTGATAGATTTGATGATTTGAGTAGCTTTGTTTAGCTTGATTGATAGATTTGATTATTTGAGTAGCTTTGTTTAGCTTGATTGATAGATCTAAGAAATTGATTTAGTTTCTGATGCAAGAGCTTAGTAGAGTTTTTGATCAAACTTGGTGATTGAATATAAATCATGATTGATAGGTTTAAGATGATTTGATAGCTTAAGTTGCTTCAATTTGATTTGATTGATTGATTTGATTGGTCGATAGCTTGATTGATTTGATTTAGTTTGATTTGATTGGTTGTTTTCTCTGGACAAACAGGAGAAACTTGATGTTCTCTAGTGTCGGGAGAAATTACCAGCCATACGTCATTTAGTTTCGGAGTTATTCTAGGTTGAGATTAGACACATAGATGCCTATGGTTTACATCATTTATTGTTTATGCTAAAGATTATGCATAACAGAGGTTTGTTGACTTCTTTAGCCGAGAGATGGCATAGTGAGCATAACACTTTCCACCTACCAATGGGTGAGATTAGTGTTACCCTAGAGGATGTCTATAGGATTTTGCATATCCTGGTGACTGGGCAGCTAGTGCAGTATGATTATCAGGATTGCATTGGGACCGAGGCTTGCAAAGTCATTTTTGCTGATGAGAGCATTAGTAGAGGAGAGATCCGATGGGTAGACATGGTGATGTACTATGAGACTCTTCCTATTATTCTTGCTGGTTTGATTGGTGGTTTTATATGTCCTGATAGGAAATCTCAAGGCTTTTCGGTTGGATGGGGTGAGGTGCTACTGAGCATGATGCAACATCAGACGCGATATGCTTGGGGTGTTTGTATGCTAGCACATTTATATCATGATCTACACTAGGTTGTGTATGATGAGAGTGCTAGTTTATCGACAGGATGTACTTTATTACAAATCTGGTGCTAGGAGCACATTGCTATTACACAACCTATCCATCATAGAGTTCATGGAGAGAGGCAGCCATATGTTTATTTTATGCAGGTGTTCTTACTCAGCCCAAGTTGGGTAAGATGGAGTATTGGCATTCGGTTCTTGATTCTTTGGATAGCATTATTTGGAGACCATATGTTGATTGTGAGCCATGGATGGATGATGCACAAATATTACCATTTATCATGTAGAGTAGATATCTCATTGGTCGTACACCCTTCATTGTTCAGCGACAGTTGAGTGGTCAGATTTTGAGACAGTTTGGTATCATTTAGCCTATGCCTATTGGTGTGATGATTTATGCTCGACGATACAGAGATAGGTAGGATTGGGAACCATCTTTGTCATTTGAGATTACTCATGCAGAGTTTGTTGCTACTCCGAGAGTGGCTTACGATATGAGACTACACATTCTTGATCCTGGGGTTACTGCAGAGTATGCTCAGTATTTATTAACTCATCCATTTCCTTTGATTACAGATCCAATAGATCCTCCTCCTAGCTCAAGAGATGACGATGATGATTTAGATGATCCTATTAGCAGGAGATGGAGATGTAGATGAGAGCTTAGAGCTACACATGAGGCTGGGAGAGGTGGAGATGATGGTGGGGATGGAGGTGGTGGTGGTGGTGGTGGACCTGGATGGAGAGGATGTCGATTGAGAGTCCTTGGAGGACCATTTGGACTGGCTGGTAGGATTGATAGACCTCGTCCTATGGGTGGGAGAGATGGTGGAAGGATTGGGAGGGATACTGGCAGGGTAGGGATGAGATCACCTAGAGGATTGGTAGTGACAGGGGCCAAGGTGACTGGACTGGATGTGGGTTGTGGGAGAGGTATTGATTTTGGATAGATTCAGCCAGATCCTAGAGTTATTGCAGCTCATGGTGGTGATGATGAGGATCTTAAGGATCATATTCCCCTGATTAGATGATGAGTTTAGAGAGTTACTCGGACTGAGGTTCCAGCAGTTGGACATGTTGGTGGTGAGGGGATTGGGATTCATGCACTACAACAAGATCTACCAGAGTAGGTTGCACCAGTGTAGGATGTGCTAGAGCATGATACTATTGATAGTCTGAGAGAACAGATTGATCAGCTTCAAGCATAGATACAGACTCTTATGACTGAGAGAGACACAACTATTAGGAGACAACAGGATACTCAGGGTCTTCTAGGTCATATTCAGCAGGTTGGGTCAGGTACTCTCTCAGTGGACACAGTTAGAGCATTATTTCAAGCTGGGAAGGAGACTTCCTACTGGTGATGACGATATGAGGAGGCAGTTGCAGAGAGCTAGAGAGCAGGTAGTTATTAGACCACTGTGTTGATGGATACTAGCAGTGGTGGGTCATGGGACCTCCTTAGAGGAGTGGTGAGCATGGTAGACAGGCATGTGGAGGATCTTCTCCCACAACCACAAAGATGGACAGAGTCAGGTGGTAGTGGTACAAGAGAGCCATGACTTTGATTTGAGGCACTTGTATTGTTGTATCTAATATCATTGTATACTTGGACTTTTATTGTTTTATGATGATCTATATGCAGACATGGTTTTTATATGATGATGCTTTTATTTATGCATGTTACTTTATTTGATGATGTTCTATATGCTTATATGTTTTAATTTTATGGATGCAAATGAGTAGATGAATAATGATATGATAATATCTTACATGATGCAAATGATAAATGTTTTTTATTTTTTATTTTGATGACCTTAGATGGAAATGCAAATGATTACTTAACATAAATAATGCAAATGCAAATGATATATATGAAAATGCAAATGAAATGATTGCTTAATGCTTAGGATGATGTATATATAAATGAAATGTTTTTTGGATTTTTTTATGTATGCCACTAAATGATAAATGGAATGATAATGCAGATAATAGTGATACACTATATGAAATGGACTTAATTAAATGCAATTAATGCAATGATTTATACGGATTCATACATGAATGATTGATTTGTTTTTGATTTATATGCTATGCTTATAATGATTATGAATCTAAGTGAAAAAGATGCAACTAAATGATCTTTATTAAATGATAATGTAGATAATAATGATGATACACTACATAAAAATGCACTTAATTGAATGCAATCTAATGCAATGATAATGATTAAAATGATTCTAAGGATGAATGCTCCTAATATGATAAAATGCAATTGTTTTTGTTTGTCCAAGTATACTCAATCTTTATTTATGACCGTTAATTTGTTAATGAAATGATATGCTTATAATGTAACTGACAAATGAATGCTTATAATGTAGATGAATAATGAGCTAATGAAATGATCTAACTAAAATTTATACTACCATTCTTCATATGCTATCGGGTAACAGTGCTTGTTTTCATCATTGAGATTTAAATGTTGTAAGAAAATACAAGCAACTTGACATAATGATTCAAGATGACCGGAGCATTGCTTACATGGATTTTGATATAGCAAGTTAATACAAGCAACTTGATATAATGGACCAAGTTGACCTAAGTATTTCTTGCAAAACAAACAAGGATTATCTCTTTTCATGCATGACTTGGAACGTCCTCCTTGATCTTTTTCCGATCATATCCTGAGACAAGTTCATACCGTAGTAAGAGATAAACCACAGACAACAATCAAAGAAAATAATCATGCCCCATCATAGCTCCTCTAGTCATGAACATCCTTGAGTTGCATAGAGTACATGATTTAGCAATAAAATCAAGAAATAAACACCGAATCTTGTATGTCATTCACATGTTCTTATGGTCATTAACTGATATTATCATCTTAATGAATGATCTTTGATAATCCTTTATAGCTTGTTGATTGATTCTTCATTTTCTGAGTTTCATGATTCAGTTGTTGATGAAATGCCTTTAGTTTCATTTCTTTGTTGCTCGTTATCTATTTTGAAATCCTAGGTGTTTTTTGTTTTTCTAAGTTTTGCAAATGTTTTTGGATTTTCTAAATTTCAAAAGATCACCTTAGCAAAAGGAATTGGGATTTTGCCCCCAGCAGAAACAAAATTACTATGGATATATGAAATGATCAAGATCCAAACCATAGTGGGATACAAGTGTAGATTGATTGATTTTGATAAGGTCCAAGACAGTGACTACAACAAGTATGTCAAAGATTGATAAATGTTGGTAGGTTGCATATTTTTTGCTAAATGGTTCAAAGCAATGGATATGAAAGATGGAATGGATAAGCTAAGATAAATTGAAGTGATAAATGCGAGAGGATGGAGTGGATAGGTGCGCAAAGTGATCTCATGGATGGAGGAACTCACTTTTTAGATAGTGCCTATTTACTAGGTTTTCAATATCTAAATTTATTGCATTTTTGTTGTTTTATATATTTTTTATGGATTTTCTACTTTTCTAATTTTTACTGATTTCTTCAGGACTTTATATGCCTTTTATTGATTTTTCTAGGACTTTATATCTCAAGCATAGAATTTCTTGAGATGGATAGAATTGATAGGTTCATCAAACCAATCACCTTCTAGGGTAGATAATTTGTATGCTCCTGATCCGTATGTTGCTACTATGACAAAAGGTCCTAGCCAATTTGGTTCAAATTTGCCCTTCGTTTCCTGATCTTGCTGATTTCTCAGATTCTCCCTTAGAACTATGTCTCCAATCTAGAAAATGTGTGGCTTGATTTTATGGTTATAGCTTCTTGCCATTCTTTGTTGATATACTTTTAAATGATCTGTTGCATTTTGGCGACGTTCCTGAATCAGTTCTAGTTCCTAGAGTCGAGAGACTCTTTGTTCTTCTTCTGGTATAAGACCATGCAAGGATACTCATAGAGAAGGTATCTCTACTTCTATAGGTAATATCACTTCTGATCCATAGACCAAACAATATGGAGTTGCCCCTGTTGGAGTGTGTACACTAGTTCGATATGCCCAAAGAGCAGGATTCAGTTGAATGTGCCAATCTTTTCCAGCTTCATTGACTATTTTCTTCAAGATTTTTAAAATAGTTTTGTTTGATGCCTCAGCTTGACCATTACCTTGTGGATAATATGGAGTAGAGAACCTATGTTGGATATGAAATTTTTCACATAGTTCTTTTACATCTTGATTTTTGAATGGTCTTCCATTATCAGTGATAATGGTCATAGGAACTCCATAGTGACAAATTATGTAATTCAAGATGAATGATGATATGTGTTTTCCTATCACTATTGTTAAAGGCACTGCTTCAATCCACTTAGTAAAATATTCAGTAGCAACTAGAATGAATTTATGGCCATTAGAAGATGAGCGATTGATCTTTCCTACCAAATCCAGGCCCCACTATGAAAATGGCCATGACCCTGTCATAGGATATAACTCGTGTGCTGGTGCATGAATTAGATTTCCATGAATTTGACATTGTTTACACTTTTTAGCATAGGTGAATGAGTCTCTTTCCATAGTAGGCCAAAACTAACCCATACGAATAAGTTTCTTAGCCAATGTTAAACCACTTGAGTGTGTACCACAAATACCCGTATGAATGTCATTAAGAACTCTTTCAGATTCATCTTTTTCCAGACATCTCAATAATGTACCATCTAGTCCATGCCTATATAGGATATCAGCAATAGTGGTATAGCGAGAGGATTGACGGATAAAGTTTTTGCATTGATTACGAGATAATTCCATAGGAAGGATATGATCTTTTAAATATTGGTAGGTTTGACTATCTAAGGATTGACTGGTTCCTAATATATGGAAAATTCGATAGCTATGTTGGAATTGAATGGTAGGGGTTAAGATATCTTCCACAAGAAACTTGTAACATTGTTGATTCTCTTTATTTTGCAAGAGAGATGTTATTGTAGCCATTGCATCTGTTGCTTTATTTTCATTTCTGGGAATCTGGGTGAATGTGATTTCTTTAAAATGTCCTTTAAATTCTTCCACTAGCTATTTGTATGGCATAAGCTTATTATCCTTTGTTTGATATTCATCATTTATTTGATTAATGACAAGTTGTGAATCACCATAGACATGTAGTTATTTGACATTCCATTCAATGGCCATTTTGAGCCCTATAGCCAATGCTTCATACTCTGCAGTATTATTGGTGCATGAAAATCTTAGTCTATATGATTTCAGAATTGTATGTCCTTGAGGTGTGATAAAAAATATTCCTGCACCTAATCCATAGTGAGTATAAGAACCATCAAAGTACAATTCCCAAAAGTTTTTACTTATTGTCAAGATATCTGCACTAGGAAATTTGATGTGCAAAGGCATGTCATTTTGTAGAGGTGCATCAGCTAATTGATCAGCAATGACTTGTCCCTTGATGGCTTTCCGGTCAACATATTCTATGTTGAATTCACTTAGTATCATTACCCATTTGGCTAGTCTCCCTATTAATGTTGACTTACTCAATAAATATTTGAGAGGATCTATATTTGCTATTAGTTTTACAGAATGAATCAACATATAATGTCATAGCTTCTGAGTTGCAAATACAACTACCAGACATATCTTTTCAATTGATGAATAATTTAACTCATATCCAACAAGTGTTCTGTTGATATAATAAACTGCTCTTTCTTTTCCTTCATTGTTGTGCTGAGCTAGGAGAGCGCCTAATGATACACTTGTTGCTGAGACATAGAGTAACAAGGGTTTCCCTTTGGTTGGTGATATCAGTACTGGAGGACTCATAAGATATTATTTTATTTGCAAGAAAGCTTCTTCACATGTTAGATCCCATTTGAATGGAACATTTTTATATAGAAGATGGGTAAAGGGAAGACATCTATCGGCCAATTGGGACACAAATCTTTTGATTGATTGCAACCTTCCTTGTAAAGATTGCAATTGACTTATGTTCTTAGGTGATTCCATCTCCATGATAGCTTTAACTTTTCTAGGATCGACTTCAATGCCTTGAGCTGATATAATGTACCCAAGGATTTTTCCAGAGGTTACCCCGAATGCACATTTCTTTGGATTTAATCTCAATTGATATCTTTCCAGCCTGTCAAAAATCTTGCTTAAAATGTTCAAATGTTATTTTCTTGTGTGAGATTTTTCAAGTATGTCATCAACATAATCTTCCATAAATGTATGCATCATGTCATGGAAAATTGTTGTCATAGCCCTTTGATAAGTCACTCCTGTATTCTTAAGCCCAAATGGCATAACATTCCAGCAGTATGTTCCAAATGCATAGCTGAAAGTTGTCTTCTCTTGATCTTCAGGTGTGATTCTTATTTGATTATATCCTGAGAAGCCATCCATTAATGAAAACATCTCATGCCCTATTGACAAGTCTACTATGATATCAATGTTTGGTAGCATGGAATCATCTTTTGGGCATGCTTTATTCAGATCTCTGAAATCTGTGTAGATTCTTATGCTCTTATCTAGTTTTGATACTGGTACAATACTTGAAACCCATTCTGAATAAGCAACTGGTCTTATGAATCACACTTCTAATAATTTCTTGAGCTCAATTTTGACAAGGAGAGCAATATGTGGGTGCATCTTTCTTAGCTTTTGCTTAATAGGTTTTTCTTTTAAATCCACATTAAGATGGTGCATGATAAGATCTGGGTTTAGCCCTGGCATATCTGCATAAGACCAAGCAAAATTCATTTGTCATTGTTTAAAGAATTCCATGTATTCTTTCCTCTCTTTTTTTGATAATGAGGCAGCAAAATGAAGTATTTTAGGATTCTTTGATGTATCAATGTTTACTGCTTCTGTTGGATCTATCAGGATAGCAGATCTTTCTTGAAAATATGCAGGAAAAATGTCAAACTTTCCATCTTCTGATGCCTCAAGGAGGTTTTCATCATCAGATAGGCCCTTTATTTTCTCTTTTGATTGATCTAATGTTGCCATGAAATGGTTTTCAACAATAGGTCTCTTTCCTTGTTTTATTTCACTTTTGCGACTAAAAAGTTTGGCATTCTCTTGACTATGAAAAACTTTACTTGATTTTGTAGTAGAAGATATCTTAGGTGGGATGGGTTCAATAGCGTTAAGGTACACAGCTAAGTCATGATCATTGGAAAAGACATTTAGTTCGGGGTTGTCTAAATTATCCCAATCAATTAGTTCAGGATGAAGAAGGGGTAAATCATAATCACTGTCATCATTAGGTGTTTCTATATTCATGACATAATGATCATAATTTATCATAGAATAGGTATTGTCATAGATTGAATGTTTTTGAGGATTGTCTTTCTCAAGAATTTTTGAATTAGTCTTAACAAGATTAATATTAGCATTTTGTAGTTCACACTCAAGTGGTTCTTCAATTGACATTTGTCCCTTAAATGAATGGATTATATCAACACACACATCTTTGGTATTGCAAATTTCTTCCTAATTGACTCCATTTGCAATTTGGAGTTTATAGACTTGTGTACATGTTAAAGATGATTCTTTTAATAGATTTTGTCTCCTTTCAAACTCATCTTCTTCTAGACTAATAGTTCATCCAACTTGACTATCTCTTATTTCTCCTATAGTTCTTGCATATCTGATTCTTGTTTGCACTTCTTGAGGCATTGTATCACTATTTTTGTCATTCTCTTTTCTTTTTGCATACGCCTCTTTTCTCTGAATTCTGAGTTTCTCTTGTCTCTTTTCTAATTTTATCTTTTGTTCTATAATGGACAAGTCTTCTTTTGTAATGGCTACTTGATCTTCATTGTGTTCATTACTTGATGTAGTAGATAAAGCATCTGGTCCCCATTCATACTCATTGGAATCTGTTTCTGAATTCTGATCTAAGATTACTCCATTATACCATACTGGAATGTCATATGGTGCAAAAAGTTATCTGATTTCTGTCATTTCTATTTTTACTACTTCTAGAATATTCTTTTCAGATTTTTCTGTTGTTTGTATTTTTAGAACTTGTGGACAAGATTTTTCTTTACCTTTGATAGTAGTCTCTTCTTCTTTCTTTTCATGATCTTCTTGCTTCTTTTTCTTATTGGTTACTGTTATGGCTGCTTGATGTAGCTTTTCTTACCAATTGTTTCCTTGAGGAACTGAATTCTTTCTCCATTTTTGCTATTGAGTATTATGTTGCTTTTGATTAGACTTCAGATATCCTAACCTAGATTTATCTTCTGTTGATTGTGAATGTGGACAAATAGGTTCTGAAATACCTTGATGTTGCTTACCAATTGGTCCTTTCCCTTCATATCCCATCTTTTGCATGATTTCATATCCTTTGCCATATTGTTTTATGGGAATATTGACTTCTGCTACTGTTGCTATGGTTTTATCTTCATCTTTGTATAACCAACCAAGAATGTCCTTGTCTTCATTTTCTTCCTCAAGAGTTCTAGCATTAACAAAGGTTCCCTTAAACATACATTTTGATTGAATATCTGTAGGTTTTCCATATGACTTAGGGGAAAGTGGAAAATTATTCAAAGAATATTTTCCCATTCCTTCATCATTTAACTTGAGCTTTTCTTCAAAAGTTTCCCATAACTTTTCTTGAATTTCCTTGGTAGGATATATTGATTTTCTGTTATGTGGAATTGTGGTATCTTGTGTTCCTTCAAATTGTTGCAATATTGAATGGAATTTGCAATTATAGTGATTTCTTTTCCTTTATGAGGAAATTTTACACATTGATGATATGTAGAAGGAACTACTTGCATCTTGTGAATCCAAGGTCTTCCCAGAAGAATGTTGTAGGAGATATTTAAGTCTAAAACTTGACACAATGTATCCTTTTCCATAGGTCCTATCCTTATTGGTAGCATAATAGTTCCTTTAGAAGAAAATTCTTCTTCATTGTAAGCCTTGATGGTTATTTTCTTTTTCGGGTCCACTGCATTCTCTAAATACCCCAAAGCTTTTATCAAACTTAATGCACAAATGTTTAAACCAGCTCCTCCATCTATGAGTACACATTTGACACAAGTTTTATTAATGGAGACTTCAATATGTAAAGGAGCATTGTGAGGATGTTGTAAGGAGGCATCATCATTTTCAGAAAATGATAAGCAATGAGGAGCTATAAGATGTCCTACCATGTTTTGGAACTGATCTATATCCAAATCCTTTGATACCATTGTTTCCACTAAAGCTTTCTCCAAAATTTCCTTATGCATAGGTGAAATCTTGAGAAGTTCCAAAATTGACATTTGAGCTGGTATTCATTGTAATTGCTCTACTAAATTGTATTGTTGTGATGTGGATGGTGAGTCTTTTACTATACCTGGAAAGGTAACCTTTTCTTTGCTTCTTGTGATAACATTGATTGGTTCTGAAGATGGAATTTTGTTAACAATTATCACATTTACTACATCATCGTATGTATAAGTGTAATTCACTTTGGCTTTCCCTTTGTCATTTTCCAATTGGGATGATTCACCTTTATCATAGTTTGGAAGTGGAGTTTTAAAAGCCAAGTGTGATTCATTTGTCTTATGGCTATCCACCATAATGGTTCCATTATCAATTAGATCTTGGATAATGTGTTTCAATCTTTGACAATCATTTGTTAGGTGTCCTTTATTCTGATGATAATTGCAAAAATGATTGTCATTCCACCAGTTTGGCTTAACTGGTGGTTCATAAATTCTTGCTTCGGGTAAAACAATCAATTTGTTAGCAAGCAAATTTTTTAGAGCTGACTCTAAAGATTCTCCAATATTTGTGAATTTTCTCTGAGGATTAGAGAAAAAGGACTTGACTTTCTTGTTTTCCAGATTGTCATTGCTTGGGATTTGACTTGATAGATTGAAAATTGGTTGTTGTTGTTTTGTAGTATTGTTATCATCATTTCCTTCATTGTTGACATTCCTATTCTTTGAGCAGAACTTGGGTTTATCATTGTTGTTGTTGTTGTTGTTCTTTCTATTGTATGAATTATTGTAAAGTTTTAGTTCTCCTTTCTTTACCATTGCGTTCTCTATTTTCAGACCATTTTCGATCATTTTGGCAAAAGAGCGAGGACATTGCATCCTTAGTTGATAACTCATTTCACTGATAAGATTATCAATGAATATGTCCATTTTTTCTTGATCAGGTACATCCCGAGGATACCTATTGAACATGCGTTTCCATCATTGTAAAAATATCACAAAGGATTCACCATTCTTTTGTTTAACATTGCAAAGATCTAGCATTGTTATTTCATTCCTTATATTGTAGGAATATTGTGAAATAAATCTGTGAAGGATTTGATTCTAGGTGGTAATTTTGAAAACCATTCCATTGATTGCCCATTTAAACTCCTAGGAAAAAGACGCATAAGGTAAGTCTCATCCTGAGAAAATTCCATGCTCATAGTACAAAACTCCCTAATGTGATCTTGAGGATCAGATCTTCCATCGTATTTGTCATATTTAGGAATCTCACAATGTTACGAAAATGGTGTCATATTTAGCTTTTTATCAAAGGGATATGGACATATGTCTTCTAATGAATACTTCTTGGAACTTATCCCATTTTGCATGTCTTGTATCTACTGTTGTAGAGTTTGCATTTGTTGAGTAAAGTTTGAAAATGGATTATCCACATCACTTCTTTTATCATTACGTTCTTTTCTTTTGTCATTCCTTTCTTTCCTTTTTTCTTCGCTACTTTCTTTGTTCATATCTTCATTGTTTTTCTCATCCATGTTTTGGGTGTTACTTGTTTCCACATCTTGTTTTGAGCTTTCTATATTAAAGTCTTGTGGTAGTTTAGCTCCAGATTTTGCCAATATCAAGAGATATTTCTCTTTTTGTTTTGTCAATAATTTTTCCATTAGCCTTTGAAATCTTGTTCAAGATCTGTAATCATGCTATTGACAGCTTCTTTGTCGACAGTGGTAAATCCAAAAGTGTTATCTTCTTCCTCCATTTGTTGTTGTTTTCTAAGCTGTTCGTATTGGGCTTTAGTCCAAACTGGCATGTGTTTATCTCAAAGTTGTCAAAAAATTCCCAAGGACAAGGTCAATAAGTAATTATTGGTTTAGGAAGATATGCTTTATTGATCTTACCACTATTGTTTGTTCATTGGGATAAAGCATCTTTTTGTTGAAAAGCACATCTTTGTAGAGTTTCACCATCAAATTTTGTATGGTAGCCATGTAAGTAGTGATGAAAACGGTGTAGGAATGTCCTATGTTTTAGTAAGATCTTACGATTGATATAAAAGAATCTTATTCTCTTCTGAGTAACTTTGTAACTGTGTTTTCTTTTCTTAAGGTGATATTTAAAAGTCATATAAGCATTTGATAGTTAACAAGTTTGATTCTAATGTTGGTGCAATTTTGGTTTTGATGTAACCTAGGTTCAAAATAGGAAAGATATATCAAAGATTAGGAACCTAGTATAGATTGATCAAGCTTCATGATAGAGGATTTGATTATCCTGATGAGAGTCTTGACAAGGATGTTTATTTTTGCACTTAAGATGTTTGAATCAATAGTTTACTGAATGTTGATGTTTATAGAACCTTTTGGAAATAACCTATAGGATTAGCAACCTAGTTGTTTGGAGCTATCTTGAAAATATGTGATGGTTTAGAGACAAACCTACTTCAAGGATTATTTTGATATCTTGATGTTTTGATACTTTGATTTTGAGTTGGTGTTTCAATTGTTGGAGTGCTTTTTTTTTTATCCCTTTGATCACACTTTTCAGAAATTTGTTGATTATCGATCGCTTGTAGATGATAATATTCTTCAATTTTTGACCATTTGGAACATGTTACAGACATAGAAGACACAATGTTTAATAAATAAAATGCACAAGCAAGTACAAATCCCTATGGTAGGCTGAGACAATAGTTATTGAATCTAACATGGAGTTTCCCCCAAGGCTACGCTATTCAAAGTGGATATTTAGATGCTTGACCCCACTAGCTCCACCCTTGGCACTCACTTCTTTGAGTAGCCAAGCACCAGTTTCCATGAAATATCCTCATGGAAAACTTTATATCTCTACTAGGAATCATATGTGTGTGAGCTGCTTCAGAGGTCCGACCTCCTATGCCAACAACTAGAAGGTTTTTGGCAACTAGTACAAATAGTTTATAGTAAGGGCTTCCCGTCATGTGGACATACATGTGACACTTTCAGCTCTGTATATACAAAAGATTCCCAGCCTATAGAGGTTACGCTCCATAGGGTTTATGAGGAAACATAGTGTTAGTATGAACTTATCAGCACATGTTGTTTGAACTTTCGTTACAAACACAATTTATTTAGAGTGGATTGGAAGGACTTGGTATTAGCCCGTTTCCACTTTAGGTCATTCCCCTCTCACTGGCCCCCTTAAGGAAGCTCGGCAAGGCAGGCCTTCTACTGGATTAATTGGTTGAAAGTAAAGAAAGTGTAAAAGTGTGGGTTTGGCTTTTTGATCACCCAATTAAGGGGAGAGTATATTTCTACCACTTTCGAGACATGAAATACAAGCGTTCTTTTTAACTTTTTCAAAGCAATTTGTTGGCTAAGTCCTATTTGGAGATGTTGCTCCAACAAGCATGGTGTTTATTTTAGCCCCACATAGCAAATGATTTTCTAAACTAGGAATTGGAAATCCTAGTCAACAAAATGAAAATCATTGCAAAAAGTAACTTGCTTTGTAAGAATGGACAAGTTGATTGTTCTTTTTAATTTACAAAATATAAGATTGATTGTGCTTTTTACTTTTGCAAGAAAATAAAAGATTGTTGTTCTTTTTAGAGCCCAAGATTTGAAGTGTGAATGTCCTAACTTTGCAAGAAAGTAAATGTTTGATTTGTTGTTCTTTTTACCTTGCAAATGTGATTACTTTTAGAGCCCAAAAACAAGTGAGATACTTTTTAGAACACCAAGTTTGAAAATGAAGTTCTTTTTACCCAAAAGGAAATATGAGTTCTTTTTAACCAACTTTGAAAAAGCTAGGAAAGAAATCACTAAATCCTAAATTGTCTTCTCCAAACCTACAAGAAACTGTTAGAAATCTACAAAATAGTAAAAAGTTAGTACAAAAAACCTTAGGTGGGCTTCCACAAGCCTAATTTCAAATCGGTTACAAACTTTTTGTCAAATGTGCTATCCTACGATTCAAAAGCACTAACCTACGTTACACACGCACTAACCTTTATTACAAAAGCACTAACCTACATTACAAAAGTGCTAATCTTTAGATAAAAGCGCTAACCTGCATGACATATGCACTAACCTATTGTGCAAAAGCACTGATTTTCTGACAAAAGCGCTAACCTGCATCACATATGCATTAACCTATTGTGTAAAAGTACTGATTTTCTTACAAAAGCGCTAACCTATATAACATATGTGCTAACCTATGATGCAAAAGCACTAACCTACAATGCAAAAGCGCTATCAAAATTGGCATATGTGTGAATCTGCATTACAAATATGTTAATTTTATTTTTTTTGAGATTTTTAAAAGTATATGCGAGGCCCTGCCCCACGGTGGGTGCCAAAATGTGTGAGCTTGAATTTCATCCTTAGAATGTTGCCTGTAATAAGTTAGTTTCACAAAATACAATGGAAATGCATACAGGAAATCCAAAATCCACCAATAAAACTACATGAACAAGATTAAAATAAAATATTATTTTACCTTCATGGCTTATGTCTCATTGTGTCTTAACTCCATTGTTCCTGGTTGTAGATGGTGTGCTCTCAGACAATGCACTGTTGACTTCCAAGATGCAATATGAAGAATGGACTGATAACTTGTAGTTAACTAATAGTATGATATGCAAAGCTACATGATTATGCTAAATGATACTAAATGATAATATTGCTAAAATGATATTTTTTATTTGCTTCAAAAACTCATGGATGCATAAGATTGGCTTGAAAACTATTTTTGAAGACTCTCTTCCTCTCAACTGAAGCTCTTGGTTTTATAGACTTTGAGAGGATAAGATGATGTGGCTCAGATCAACGGTCATGATTAGATCTATAGATTTGAATGGCTGTGAGCAGAGGTGAAGGTTGAGAGAAAGGGGGAAGGAGAAGACAAGTGTCACTCATCTCACCTTGACTGGGTTGCTAACTGAGGGAATCTAGGGATGGTTGGAGGAAATTTAGGCATGGTAGGACAAGTGGACTCAAGTCCTTTCCAAGATGTAGCGGGTGTTGGAGAGAATATAGGAAATGGTTATGAAATATGTGTACGTACACAATTTCATTAATTTTGGAGGTTGGAGATAAATCATGAATTAATATTTAAGGAATATCAATTTCCTTAGCCACATGTTGGATGAGTTGGCAAAGGGAGGATGAAGTGGAGATGGATTGTGAGTTAGAAAAGGGATATTAAATCATTTAAGAATTATTTAATATTTGAGACTATAGGGTAGGAAAATAACTATTAAATATTAGATATTTAATTAACTTGAATAGAAGGAGTAATTAAATATTAGATATTTAATTAACTTGATTAGAAGGAATAATTAAATATTAGATATTTAATTAATTAGAGGAATAAGATAAATGAATTAATTAATAAAATATTAATTAATAGAAAGATATGAAAATGAATTAAATCAATTAATCTTTTCGAATTAACTATTTAATAGAAGAATAAATATTAAATAAATATAAAATATTTATTTAATTGCTCATAGCCCATTTTTAGGTGTATACAGTTTGTATCGGGGTTTCACTTGATATGACTACCAGTTGGTAGTCTCAGCTTTAGAGTTTCTGGCTAATGCATTCCAAGTCTGTGCGATTCGATCGACAACAACCTGTGATGAGTTAGCATTGAAATGAATATTAGATCGCATTGCCATGTCAGCCTTGTGTGCGTGAAGAATTTCCTTGAGGATCTTGCATGAGAAGATTAATTCTATCTACCTCGGGAATATACAAAATCTTAGTAAATGATGGAGAGCGCGTGATGGGTTATCAGCTTTCAGAAGCGGTAAAGAACGGATGATGCAAAACATCTTGAGATTTTTTCAAGATTGTTTTACCCTATGTAATGTGATTAAACAGTCAGGATTGGACCGATTGTATTGATATCCTAGATGCTCAGGGTTTTAGGTTTTGGCCATCGACCTAATTATTGTCTATAAGGTCGATGATGATTTTCATTTGAAGTTGTTGGCAAATGAATGTATGTGAGGTGATTCTTGCCAGACTGGAGAAGTGAGTAGACATCTGTAGAGTGTGATTGCAGATGTAAAGGAACTGAAGTGGATCTACCTTGGCATTGAGTGCTATTATTAGATTAGTGTATTACCTGTTGACTTCTAACCATTTTAGCAGTTGGAAAATCCCTTTACCGGGTAGCTTTAACAGGATTTTTGTAAATCCTTTAACAAGGTGACTCAAAATCATTGAGTTCTTCAAATCCTCTTACAAGGTAACCTTTAAAAAGGGTTTTAACCTCTAACCGGGTATTAAGCCATCCCTTAACCGGGTGATCCCTAGTAGGATCGGTTCCTAGTAGAACCTGTTGTAAAGTCTTTAACTGGACTAGACTCCTAACAGAGAAAACTTCATAAGAGTTCAAGAACAACTTGTGGGTACTCATCCCCACCGTGTTTTTTCCTAGTTGGGTTTTCACGTGAAAAATCAATGTGTTATGTGTGATGCTTTTTCATGTGATGATTTAGTGTTTCCTGTTAAGTGGTGATGCATGCTGATCTAATGGTCATTGTATTTCTAATCTATTACTTGCTTAAGCATATGGGTGAAGTTGAGATGAGATATTAGGTTTTGAGAAGTTCTAAGTGTTACCAATTTATGTCTTTTACAGTCTTAGTATGTTTTACCAGTATTGTCTTAGTTTAGGTTGGTGATGTTGTTTGCTAGTTAGTGCAGTCTTTGCAGTTTAAGTTGTCAAAGAAATTTTTGTCTGTACTGATTCACCCCCCCCTCTTAGTACCCGTTGGGTATTTACTGTTCATTGTTATTCATCACTTACATGGGATCAGAGCCATTAGGGCTTCATTGAGTAGTCTCTTTGGAGACATTTTGGAGAATTTGATTTTTGAATTTGAAGAGTAGCAAAAATTGGGGGTGTCCTTCATGAATAATGATGAACAACAAATACCCTAACTAGTACTGAGAGGGGGAGGAAGAATAAGTACATACAAAAACTTCTCTGCAACTTATCAATTTAAAACAATGCTAACCGGTTGTCTTCATTACTAAACTTAACCATGGCAATATAGGTTAAACACAATAAGACTTCAGACAACATAAATTGGTAAAATTGAACACTTAAAATAAATTCAATACTTGATAACTACTTCACCCATAAACATTTGCATGTGGTATATCAACAATACCATACCCATTAGCTCTGCATGCATAATCACTTAAACAAAGAATGCTTAATCATCACATGAAAAATGCACAACTCATGACACACAGATTTTTCACGTGGAAACCCAAATGGGAAAAACCACGGTGGGGATGAATACCCACAAGCTTGTTCTAAACTCTTTTGAAGGTCACTCTATTAGGAGCCTAGTCTGGTTAAATACTTTATAATAAGGTTCTGCTAGGAACCTATCTTGTTAAAGATCACCCAGTTAAGGGATGGCTATATACCCTATTAAAGATTTAAATCATGTTAAAGGTTACCTTGCTAGAGGATTTAAAGAACTCAACGAACTTGAGTCACTTGGTTAGAGGATTTATAGTAAGCCTATTAAAGCTACCTAGAAAAGGGATTTTCCTTCTATTGAAATGGTTAGAAGACAACAAGTAAAACTCTGATCTAACAACAACACTATATACTAAGGTAGATCCTTTTCAATTCCTCTACTCTGCAATCACACTCTGCAGTTTTCATTCACTGGTTTGGCAAGTATTTCATCACTCGGATACATACACAACTGTTGCAAGAACAACAATATCAAAACTCATCAACCTTATAGACAAGAATTAGGTCGGTAACACAAACCCTAAACCCTGAGCATCTTAGGTTTACAATTACAAATGGTCCAATCCTAATCGTCCAAACATTTTTCATAGAATGAAACAATGTCAAACAGATCACAAGTCATTTTGCATCATACATTCTTCACCGCACATAGAAATCAGTAACCCATCACGCTATCTTCTCATACCGCTAAGAAGAATGTTCATTCTCAAGGTACACATTTAATGCAATCGATCTTTACATGCAAGATCCTCAAGGAAATCCTTCACGTGCACAAAACTAATGTGGCATCTCGATCTCATCCTTATTTCTTAACTAACTCATCATAGAATATCATCAATTGCATCGTACAAGATAGATAGCCAAACTAGAAACCCTAAAGCTGAGACTACCAACCAGTAGTCACACTTAGTGAAACCCTAACAATGGTTCACTACATCTCTTGATACCAGTTGACGCGTACCGCTTCCAAGCTTCATATGGGTGCAGATTGGTGTACCTACTTGAACACATATTGACATCAATGACAACATACTTTGTCACCGCTTCATCATATGCCAACAATCTCCCCCTTTGGCATTGATGGCAATACTTAGTGTAGCATTGCAATTATAAACATCATAGACTAGTGCATCTAAAATATCTTCATCAAATATCTTCTCCCCTATCATATATCTTCTCCCCCTTTGACAACAATGCCAAAGTGGAGGCACAAGCTTCCATACTCCACTATGCTGCTCCCCCTATGGAGTAGCATCCTTCAACACATCAATCTTGAAAGTTTTGTCACTATAATACCTGATTGATGTGGAGCACACATCTTTAGTTTACTTCATGAAGGGGCAAAACCCCTAATTCACCTCTCAAATAGGTAAATATAGTCTTTGGTAAGGGCTTAGTGAATATGTCTGCTAGCTGCTCCTTACTAGAAACATGTTGTAATACGACCTCTTTGTTTTGAACCTTCTCTCTCAAGAAATGATACTTGAGCTCAATGTGCTTAGTTCTAGCATGCAATACCGGATTCTTGGAAATATTGATTTCACTATTATTGTCACAAAATATACTCACTGGTTCAGATACAGGTACTTTGAAGCCATTCAGTACATGCTTCATCTAGATTGCATGAGTGCAGTTCATAAATGTTGTCACATATTCTACTTTAGTTGTAGACGAAGAAATGCAGCTCTGCTTTTTACTTGTCTAGGAGACTAGTCTTCCACCAAGAAATAATGCTCCATCGGTTGTGCTCTTCTAGTCATCCACATTACCTACCCAATATGCATCGGTAAACACTTTGAGATTAAAATCACCATTGTATGGATACCACAATCCATAGTCAACAGTCCCTTTTAGGTATCTAAGAATCCTCTTTACTGCTACCAAGTGGGATTCTCTTGGACTCTTCTAAAAGTGAGCTACTATGCCCTCTACATGAGAAATATATGGTCTGATGTGCACCACATAGTGTAGCTTACCGATCATTGACTAGTACTCCTCATTCACCAATGTTGAATCATCTTCCTTAGTTAATTTATAGTTGGTCACCATCAGTGTACCAACCAGTTTTCTCTCCTCCATGCCAAAGGTCTTACATACCTCTTTGACATACTTGGACTGGGTAATAAAGATACCCTCTTTCATTTGCTGGATTTGTAAACCAATGAAGAACTTTATCTCTCCAATCAGAGACATCTCAAACTCTTTCTTCATTTTATCTGCAAAAGCATGACTCATTTCATCATCTTCGCCAAAGATTATGTCATCTAAAAATACTTCACAGATTAGAATCTGAGCACCTTCATATTTTAGGTATATGTTACTATCCTCACTTGTTCTCTGAAATCCTATTTTTACAAGATGAGAGTGTAACTATTCATACTATTCCCTTGGTGCTTGTTTCAATCCATACATGGCCTTATGTAATCTACACACCATGTTACTATCTTTTGATAAGGAAAACCCATCTGGTTGCTCAATATACACTTCCTTTTCTAGGATTCCATTCAAGAATGCAGACTTCACATCCATCTGGTATACCTTAAATCCCTTGAATGCTGCAAATGCAAGTAGCATTCAGACACCTTCTAGTCTAGCCACAGGAAAAAAGGTTTCTCCATAGTCTTCTCCCTCTTCCTGAGCATATCCCTTGCATACAAGTCTTGCCTTGTTCCTCACAACTGTGCCTTCTTCATTTAGCTTATTCCTGAAGACCCATTTGGTACCTGTGACATTCTTGTGTTCTGGTCTGGATACCAAGTACCATGTTGCATTCTTTTCTATCTGGTCTAGCTCCTCTTCCATTGCATTAATCAAGTACTCATATGTAAGTGCTTCTCTAGAAGTCTTGGGCTCCAATTTAGAAATCATGCAAGTTTTATTTCACTTTTCTTCTTGTAAGTATCTCTACATCTTTATCTCCTATGATTTTCTTCAGATCATGATGTAGTTTCACATATCTAGGAATGACTCTAGCTAGTTCTCACTTACTTCTTCTTCTGTAGCTTCTATCGATACAGGAACATCAAGGTCTTTCTTAACTGGTTCCCAGAAGGCTATACCCAGTTCATCCTCCACTTTCTCATTACAAGTTTCCTTAGCCTCCTCAGGGGATTCATCAACCCTGACATTGATACTCTCAACAATTTTTTGAGTCCTATTATTGTAGCATTTGACAGCTTTTCTCTTAGTGGAATATCCCAGAAATATTCCTTCATCACATTTAGCATCAAACTTTCTCAGATGCTCACCTCTCTTGATGTAACACTTATTGCCAAATAATTTAAAATAACTGATAGTGGGAGTCTTCTTGGTCCAATACTCATAAGGGGTTTTATTTTTACCTTTTTTGATGAGTACTCGATTCATAGAATAGACTGCAGTGCTCATCGCTTCTCTTCAAAAAGTGTGAGAAACCATTCCTTGGATCAACATTGTTCTGGCCACTTCAACTACAGTCCTATTATTCCTTTCTATTATGCCATTCTATTGTGGTGTCCTTGGGGCAAACAACTGCCTCTTGATACCACTATCTTCATAGTACTTGTTGAATTCATCAGAAGTGAATTCACCTCCTTGATCAATTCTTAGGCATTTTATCTTTTGACCACTTTCCTTCTCTACTAATGCTCTAAAGGCTTTGCACTTTCCAAATGCCTCATACTTGTCTTTCAATAATGTGACCCACATCATTCTTGAGCAGTCATAGCAAGAATCATGAAATACATATCTCCCTGAATACTTCTAGTTTTCATAGGACCACACAAATCAGTATGCACAAGATCAAGTAAGTTTTCTTTTGAAAAAGACTTACCTTTGAAAGTTTAGGAAGACATCTTCCCAAGTTGACATTCTCTGCATAAAGCATTCTCTGGTTTGTTTAGCAAAGGAAATCCTCTTACTGCCTTGATCTTACTAGCCTTTATAATATTATCAAAATTCATATGACAAAGTCTCCTATGCCATATCCAACTATCATTAAACTTTGCCATCAGAAATTGACTTATCTTGGCATTCAGCTGAAACAAGTTACCTTTGTTCTTCTTATCAGTGGCTATAAGTTCACCACTCTTTCCAATTATACTATAGACTCCACATTTGAGCTCCATAATGAGTCCTTTATCATTTATTTGAGCAACACTCAATAGGTTATTCTTAAGCCCTTCTACCTAGTAGATGTGATCCACACTTCTCTTTCCATTTAGTGAGATAGATCATTTTCCTTTTACCAAGCATGGTGCATCATTGCCAAATCTGAAAAAACCTCCATCATATTCTTCTAGAGACAAAAACTTTCCCCAGTCACCTACCATGTGGTGAGAACAACCACTATCAATAATCCACTCATTAGAGTTGTCAATGCGAGAGACAAGTGCTTTCTTGTCAGACACTTCTTCCTTTACAGTTACAAACACTATGTCCTCATTCTCTTCATCCTTGGATTCTTCATTAGTAACACCTTCATGCATTGCAAGAAAACAATTTATTCTATTTCCTCCTTTATACTTTCTAAACCTCTCTAGTTTATCCTTATTGTCATTGTTAGGATATTTAACAACTATATGTCCTATCTTATTACAGGAAAAACATTTTAAAGGAAGACTAACTCTTTATTTTCCAGTTCCTTTTGGAAGTCTCTTGGAAAGAAGAGCTTCAAACTCCATCGAAATCTCTTCATCATCCATATCTCTGCATTTCCTAGATTCATAATTGATACTTACTTCTTTTTCTTTTCTGGTTGGTACAACAAATGCTCTAAAGGCTGACTCAGTCTTCTGAACACTGTCATCATATCTATTCAACTCATATGCAGTCAATTTTGCAATGATAGAGTCTAAGGATACCTTGGTTTTGTCAATAGACCTTAGCTCCTGAATAGCAGAAACTTTGATTGCATAGAATGGTAACAATAATCTCAAAACTTTATTGACAACAGTGGCATCTTCAATTGTTTCACTAGTGCTCTTGATATCTCCAACCACAATCTTGATCCTTATGCCATATTGTTGAATGGTTTCACCTTTAACCATCCTCATGTCTTCAAATTTTCCTCTAAAGATCTCTTCCTTAGCTTGCTTGACATGCTCATCACCACCATAAATAGTTTCCAATATGTCCCATACGTCTTTAGGAGTGTCCTTATCTTGTGTTGGCATATGTGTAGAGCATGATGACATGATGATATTGTATGTTGTCATTGATGTCAATATGTTGAAGTATGAATCGGTATGTTGTAGTAAGAAAAGTGACAAGAGAACCAGTATGATGATGTAAACCGGTATTTGTGAAAAAGTGAACCAGTGTGTTTGTTCAAGGTGAACCGGTATGTTGGAATGAGAACCAGTGTATGGAAGTTTTGTATCGGGGTTTCATTTGGCATGACTACCAGTTGGTAGTCTCAGCTTTCAAGTTTCCAGTTGATGCATTCCAAGATTGTGTGATTCAACCAATGACATCTTGTGATGAGTTAGCTTTGTAATGAAGACTAGATAAGTGTTGCCATGTCAGCCTTGTGCCCATGAAGGATTTCCTTGAGGATCTTGCATGGAGATTGATCCTATCTACCTTGGGAATGTGCAAAGTCTCTGTAAATGGTGGAGAGTGCGTGATAAGTTATCAGCTTCTTGAAGTGGTAAAGAATAAATGTTTGAGAATATCTTGAGATCTGTTCAAGACTTTTGTATTCAATGTAGTGTGATTAACGGTCAGGATTGAACCGACTGGATTGTAAAACCTAAATGTTTAGGGTTTAGGGTTTATGCTATTGACCTATCTGTTTCCTATAAGGTCGTTGATGTTTTTTATTTTTAAATTGTTGGAAAATGTTATGTGTGTATCCAAGTGAAGAGATACTTGATTCTTGCCAAACCGAAGAAGTGTGTTGATACCTATAGAGTGTGATTGTAGAAGAAAAGGAGCTAAAGTGGATTTGCCTTGGCATTGAGTGTTGTTATCAGATCAGTGTATTACTTGTTGACTTCTAACCATTTTAGCAGTTGGAAAATCCCTTAACCAAGTAGCTTTAACATGATTTTGTGTAAATCCTTTAACAAGGTGACTCAATTCAATGAGTTCTTCAAATCCTCTTTCAAGGTAGCCTCTAACAAGGATCTAACCTTTAACTGGGTATTTAGCCATCCCTTAATCGGGTGATCCCTAGCAAGATCAGTTCCTAATAGAACCTATTGTAATAGTCTTTAATCGGACTAGGCTCCTAACAGAGTGGACTTCAAAAGAGTTCAAATAGAAGCTTGTGTGTATTCATCCCCACAATGTTTTTTCCCAGTTGGGTTTCCACATGAAAAATCAGTGTGTCATGTGTGATGCCTTTCATGTGATGGCTTAGTGTTTTGTGTCAAACTGGTAAAGTATGTTGAACTTGCAGTCATTACACTTTTGATGATAGATTACCTATTTATGCATGAGGGTGAAGTGCAAATGAGGTATTAGATTGTATGGAAAGCTAAGGGTTACCAGTCTGTGTCTTTCACATTCTCACTGTGTTTTACTGATAGTAATCTGATTTAGACTGATGTTATTGCTTGCCAGTCAAAGTTCATTGTGTGCAACCAAACCGGTTCAAGATAAGTGTTTTTGCCTGTACTAATTCACCCCCCCTCTCAATACCAGGTTGGTGCTAATTGTTCATCATGTATTCATCAATTGGTATCAGAGCATCTTCCAGGTCCTTTGTGTTGTAAGATTAACTTCTTGAGGAAAAGATCCTATTTTAATGATGAAGAGGGAAGGTCCAAAGTTCAACAAAGATAACTTTAAAATATGGAAGGATAGAATGAAGATATACATCACAAGCATGGGTGCTCAACACTGGAGCTATGTTGAGAATGCTTATGTTATCCCTACCGGTACTCTCACCAATGATCAAAAGAGAGAGATTCAAGAGAATGGGCAAGTCATGGAAGCCCTAATTAGCAGTCTATCTGACATTGAGTTTATTGATGTTTAGGATAAAGACAATCCCAAAG
Source organism: Cryptomeria japonica (assembly GCF_030272615.1). NCBI lineage: Eukaryota > Viridiplantae > Streptophyta > Pinopsida > Cupressales > Cupressaceae > Cryptomeria > Cryptomeria japonica. The sequence goes on from NC_081405.1 coordinate 168,940,008, forward strand.
AAGTATGGGATGCTCTTGAGAATATCTATGGTGGTGATGAGCATGTGAAGCAAGCTAAGGAAAAGAGCCTCAGGGGAAAGTTTGAAGACATGCAAATGGTTGAAGGAGAGACCATTCAACAATATGGAATAAGAATCAAAACTGTTGTTGGAGACATCAAGAGTGCAGGTAGTAAAATAGATGATTCCACTATTGTTAGAAAAGTCTTGAGATCCTTATTACAGGTCTATGCAATAAGGGTTGCTGCTATTTAGGAGTTGAGGTCTATAGACAAGACAAAGGTATCCCTAGACTCCATCATTGCAAAGTTGACCGCATATGAGCTAAATAATTATGATGGTAGTATTTAGAAGACTGAATCAGCCTTTAGAGCATCTATTGCACCATCTAGAAAGGGAAAAGAAGCTATTACCAGTGGTGAACCAGGACAAAGAAGAGAAATGGATGATAAGGAGATCCTGATGGAATTTGAAGCTCTTCTTGCTAAGAGACTTCCTAAGGGAACTAGTAAATACAAAGGTAAGCTCCCTTTGAAATGATTTTCTTGCAATAGGATAGGACACATTGTTGTAAAATGTCCTAATGGTGATAATAAGGACAAATCAGAGAAGTTCAAGAAGTTCAAAGGAGGAAACAGGAAAAACTGTTTTGTAGCAGTTGATGAAGGTGTCACTAATGAGGAATTAGAAGATGAAGAAAGTGAAGACATTGTATTTGTAGTAGTTAAGGAAGATGTGTTAGACAAGAAGGCTCTCGTCTTCTTTGATAATTCCAATGAGTGGATTATTGACAGTGGTTGTTCTCACAATATGACTGGTGACTAGAGTAAGTTTCTATCTCTGGAAGAGTATGATGGTGGTTTGGTTTGTTTTGGTAATGATGCACCATGTATGGTAAAAGGTAGAGGGTCCATCTCTCTGAATGGAAAAAGTAGTGTTGATAATGTGTATTGGGTAGAAGGTCTTAGACACAACCTTTTAAGTGTTGCCCAGCTGAATGATAATGGACTCACTCTGGAATTCAGAGATGGAGTGTGTAAAGTTAAAGGAAAGAATGGTGAACTGATGGCCACCAGTATGCAAACCAAAGGTAACCTATTTTAGTTGAATACAAATATCAGTATATGTCTAATGGCTAATTTTGAAGATAGCTGGATATGACATAGGAGACTCTACCATGTAAACTTTGATAATATTGTGAAGGCCAGTAATATCAAGGTAGTTAGAGGATTGCCTATGTTGAGAAAACCAGAGAATCCTTTGTGCAGAGAGTATCAACTGGGGAAAATGTCTTCCTCAACCTTCAAAGGTAAATCTTTCACTACAGACAATTTACTTGATCTTATGCATACTGATTTGTGTGGTCCTTTGAAAACTAGGAGTGTGCAGGCAGATACATATTTTATGATTCTTACTGATGATTGCTCAAGAATGATGTGGGTCACATTCTTGAAGGACAAGTCTGAAGCCTTTGGAAATTTTAGAGTCTTCAGAGCATTGGTTGAAAAAGAAAGTGGTAAGAGGATTAAGTGCCTAAGAACTGATCAAGGAGGAGAATTCACTTCTGATGAATTCAACAAGTACTATGAAGAGAATGTCATCAAGAGGCAATTGTCTACCCCCTGGACTCCACAACATAATGGCCTAGCAGAGAGGAACAATCAGACTATAGTTGAAGCAGCCAGAACAATGCTGATCCAAGGAAAAGTTGCTCACACTTTTTGGAGAGAAGACGTGTGAACTGCAGTCTACACTATGAACCGAGTACTCATCAAGAAAGATATGGATAAAACTCCGTATGAGTATTGGATTGGTAAGACACCAATGGTAAGCTACTTTAGAGTTTTTGGTAGAAAATGTAATATCAAGAGGAGTGAACATCAGAGCAAGTTTGATGCTAAATGTGATGAGGGAATATTCCTAGGGTATTCCACAAAGAGAAAAGCTCTCAAATGTTTCAACAATAGGAATCAGAGACTTGTTGAAAGCATAAATGTTAGAGTTGATGAAACCTCTGAGAAACCTGAGGAAACTAACAGTGAGCAAGTAGGAGAGGAACCAGTAGTAACCTTCTAGGAACCGGTTGCAAAACAGCCTAGCACCAGTAATAGTGCTCCTACACCGATAGACGTTGATGCTGATTAAGATGAGGATGAAGAAGAAAAGCAAGAGGAAACAACTAAGATCATTCCTAGGTATGTAAAGATGAATCATGATCCAAAGCAGATCATAGGAGATAAGGATGCGAGAATTCTTACAAGAAGAAAGCTCAGAGAAAATTCTTGCATGATCTTTGAATTTGAGCCTAAAACATTTAAAGAGACACATAAAGATGAAGACTGGATGAAGGAAATGGAAGAGGAACTTGACCAGACAGAAAAGAATGGTGCATGGTCTTTGGTACCCAGACCTAAGCATAAAAATGTCATAGGCACCAAATGGGTTTTTAGAAATAAGTTGAATGAAGATGGCATAGTGGTAAGAAACAAAGTCAGACTGGTGTGTAAAGGATATGCTCAAGAAGAAGGAGAAGACTATGGAGAAACCTTTTCTCCAGTAGCCAGATTGGAAGGAGTTTGTATGCTTCTTGCATATGCAGCCTTCAAGAGATTCAAAGTATATCAAATGGATGTAAAATCTACATTCCTGAATGGAATACTAGAAGAGGAGGTGTATATAGAGAAACTAGATGGGTTTTCCCTATCAGAAGATAGTGACATGGTGTGAAGGCTACATAAAGCCTTGTATGGACTAAAGCAGGCACCTAGAGCATGGTATGAATGCTTGCACTCCTATCTTATGAAGATTGGATTTGAAAGAACAAGTGAAGATAGAAATATCTACTTGAAATCAAAAGGATATTAGATTCTGATCTATGAAGTATTTCTTGATGACATAATTTTTGGTGGAGATGACAAGATGAGTCATGACTTTGCAGATGAGATGAAGAAGAAATTTGAGATGTCACTTATAGGGGAGATTAAGTTCTTCATTGGACTACTGATTCAACAAATGAAAGATGGAATCTTTATCACTCAGGCCAAGTATGTCAAAGAGGTATTGAATACCTTTGGCATGGAAGACAACAAACCGGTTGGTACATCGATGGTGACTAGTTGTAATCTATCAAAGAATGATGACTCAACATTGGTAAATGAGAAGGAATACCAATCAATGATTGGTAAGTTGCACTATGTAGTACATAGTAGACTAGACATTGCACATGTAGTGGGCATTACTGCATGGTTCCAGAAAAGACCAAGAGAATCCCACTTGGTAGTAGTCAAGCGGATTCTAAGATATTTGAAGGGAACTATTGACAATGGATTATGGTATCTGTATAGTAATGATTTCAACTTGAAAGTGTTTATAGATGTTGATTGGGTTGGTAATGTGGACAACCAGAAGAGCACAACCGGTGGTGCATTCTTTCTTGGTGGTAGACTAGTCACATGGATGACTAAGAAGCAGAGTTGTATCTCTTAGTCTACAACAGAAGCAGAGTATGTTGTAGCATTTATGAACTCCACCCAGACAATTTGGATGAAGCATGTATTAAATGGCTTCAAGGTTCCTATATCTAAACTAATAAGTATATTCTGTGACAACACAAGTGCAATTAATATTTCCAAGAATCCGGTGTTGCATGCTAGAACCAAGCACCTTAAGCTCAAGTATCATTTCTTGAGGGAGAAGGTTCAGAACAAAGAGGTTGTATTGGACCATGTTTCTAGTAAGGAGCAGTTAGCAGACATATTCACCAAGCCTCTATCGAAGGCTACCTTTACCTATTTGAGAGGTGAATTAGGGGTGCTACCCCTTCAAGAGGTGAACTAAAGGTGTGTGCTCCACATCAGTTAGGTCTTACATTGATATATCTTTTTTTAGGATTGGTGTGTTGAAGGATGCTCCTCCTTAGGGGGAGCAACATAGTGGAACATAGATGTGTAGGCCTCCACTTTGGCATTGTTGTCAAAGGGGGAGAAGATGTGAAGCCAAAAATATATCTGTCATATTGGGGAGAAGACGTGAAGCAGAAGTAGAAATATCTTTGTATATTGCCATCAATGCCAAAGGGGGAGATTGTTGGCATATGTGCAGAGCATGATGACATGATGATATTGTATGTTGTCATTGATGTCAAAATGCTAAAGTATGAACCGGTATGTTGTAGTAACAAAACTGGCAAGAGAACCGGTATGATGATATAAACCGGTATTTGTGAAAAAGTGAACCGGTATGTTTGTTCAAGGTGAACCGATATGTTGGAATGAGAACCGGTATATGGAAGTTTTGTATCGAGGTTTCATTTAGCATGACTACCAGTTGGTAGTCTCAACTTCAGGGTTTCCAGTTGATGCATTCCAAGATTGCATGATTCAACCAATGACATCTTGTGATGAGTTAGCTTTGTGATGAAGACCAGATAAGTGTTGTCACGTCAGCCTTGTGTGTGTGAAGGATTTCCTTGAGGATCTTGCATGGAGATTGATCCTATCTACCTCAAGAAAGTGTGAAGTCTTTGTAAATAGTGGAGAGCATGTGATGAGTTATTAGCTTCCTGAAGTGGCAAAGAATGAACATTGGAGAACGTCTTGAGATCTGTTCAAGACTGTTGTATTCAATGTAGTGTGATTAATGGTCAGGATTTAACTGACTGGATTGTAAAACCTAAATGTTTAGGGTTTATACTACCGACCTATCTGTTTCCTATAAAGTCGATGATGTTTTTCATTTTAAAGTTGTTGGCAAATGTTATGTGTGTATCCAAGTGAAGAGATACTTGATTCTTGCCAAACTAGAGAAGTGTGTTGATACGTGCAGAGTGTGATTGCAGAAGAAAAGGAGCTAAAGTGGATCTGCCTTGGCATTGAGTGTTGTTATCAGATCAGTGTATTATCTCTTGACTTCTAACCATTTCAGTAGTTGGAAAATCCCTTAACCAGGTAGCTTTAACAAGCTTTTGTGTAAATCCTTTAACAAGGTGACTCAATTCAATTCACTGAGTTCTTCAAATCCTCTTGCAAGTTAACCTCTAACAGGGTTGTAACCTTTAACTAGGTATTTAGTCATCCCTTAACTGGGTGATCCCTAGCAAGATCGGTTCCTAGCAGAACCTATTGTAATAGTCTTTAACTAGACTAGGCTCCTAATAGAGTGAACTTCAAAAGAGTTCAAAGAGCAGCTTGTGGGTATTCATCCCCACCATGATTTTTCCCAGTTGGGTTTCCACATGAAAAATCAGTGTGTCATGTGTGATGCCTTTCATGTGATGGTTTAGTGTTTTATGTCAAACTGGTAAAGTATGTTGAACTAGCAGTCATTATATTTTTTATGATAGATTACCTATTTATGCATAAGGGTGAAGTGGAAATTAGGCATTAGATTGTATGGAAAGCTAAGGGTTACCGGTTTGTGTCTTTCACATTCTCACTATTTTTTACTAGTAGTAATTTGATTTAGACCGGTGTTATTGCTTGCTAGTCAAAGTTCAGTGTCTACAGCCAAACCGGTTCAAGGTAAGTGTTTTTGCTTGTACTGATTCACCCCCCCTCTCATTACCGGTTTGGTACTAACTGTTCATCATTTATTCATCATCTTGCATCTTGTACATCAATGAACTCAATATCGGGCAAATTACTAATAAGGGCCTCCATGAATTGCCCATTTTCTTGAATCTCTCTTTTTTGATCATCAATTAAAGTGCCAGTGGGGATTACATAGACATTCTCAACATAGCTCCAGTGTTGAGTACCCAAACTCTTGATATAGATCTTCACTTTGTCCTTCCATATTTGAAGCTATCTCTATTGAACTTAGGACCTTCACTCTTCATCATGAAGGCAGGATATTTTACCTCAAGTGGTTAAGCTTATATCACCGAGGACCTGGAGTTGCCTTGCTACCAATTGATGAATAATTATGAACAATAAATACACCAACTGGTACTCAGAGGGGGGGGGGTGAATCAGTATATAAAAAGCTTCTCTGCAACTTATCAAGTCAAAACAATGCTAACTGGTTGTCTTCATTATTGAACTTAACCAGGACAATACCAATTAAAAATAGTAAGACTTCAAATAACATAAACCTGTAAAACTAAACACTTCAAATACATTCAATACTTGATAAATAATTCACCCATAAACATATGCATGTGGTATATCAACAATACCATACCCATTAGCTCTGCATGCATAATCCTTTAAACAAAGAATGCTTAATCATCACATGAAAAATGCACAACTCATGATGCACAAATTTTTCACATGGAAACCCAAATGGGAAAAACCATGGCGGGGATGAATACCCACAAGCTTGTTTTCAACTCTTTTGAAGCTTTCTCTATTAGGAACCTAGTCTAGTTAAAGACTTTACAATAAGGTTGTGCTAGGAACCGATCCTATTAAAGATCACTCAGTTAAGGGATGGCTATATGCCCTATTAAAGGTTACCTCGCTAGAGGATTTAAAGAACTCAATGAACTTGAGTCACCTAGTTAGAGGATTTACAATAAGCCTATTAAAGATACTTGGAAAAGGGATTTTCCTTCTATTGAAATGGTTAGAAGACAACAGGTAAAACTCTGATCTCATAACAACACTATATCCTAAGGTAGATTCTTTTCAGTTCCTCTACTCTATAATCACACTCTAAAGTTTTCACTCATTGGTCTAGTAAGTATCTCATCACTCGAATACATACACAAATTTTTCCAACAACAACAGTATCAAAACTCATCGACCTTATAGACAGGAATTAGGTCAGTAACACAAACCCTAAACTCTAAGCATCTTAGGTTTACAATCACAAGTAGTTCAATCTTGACCGTCCAAACATTTTTCATAGAATGAAACAATCTCAAACAAATCACAAGTCATTCTTCATCTTCCATTCTTCACTACACATAGGAATCAGTAACCCATCACGCTTTCTTCTCATACCACTAAGAAGAATGTTCATTCCCAAGGTAGATATTTAATGCAATCGATCTTCACATGCAAGATCCTCAAGGAAATACTTCACCTGCACAAAACTAATGTGGCATCTCGATCTCATCCTTATTTCTTAGATAACTCATCACAAAATATCATCGGTTGCATCGCACAAGCTATATTGCCAAACCAAAAACCCTAAAGCTAAGACTACCAATTGATAGTCACACTTAGTGAAACCTTGATACTGGTTGACTACATCTTTTCATACTGGTTGACTTGTACCACTTCCAAGCTTCATATTGGTGCATACCGGTGTACCTACTTGAGCACATATTAACATCAATGACAACATACTTTGTCACCACTTCATCATATTCCAACAATCCTATGTCATTTTTAACCTCACCATTGCGTCTAAGAGGTTGTTTCCATGAATTTCGAGTATAAATTTACTTAGTTTTGGTGAAAGTTATTTTTGGGGCAAAAATAAACAAATTAATAAGTAGGTCATACAACCTACTTGCCCGACAGTATGATTTTTCAATAAAAATAATATTTTCTATTTTATTTGTATTTTTTTAATTATTGAAAAGCTTTATTTTATTAAAACAAATATCAAAAGTGTATGTTTTTTGGGGGGGACCCTTATCCCTACACCCCATACCTTCTACCTTGCATATTGATTGTAGGGTGTTGTACCATCTTCATGGTCTCATACACCCATTGCCAACTTACTTCTTGGTTTGTCTTCTTTGTTGCATCACCAACCAATGTAGGTTCTTTGTTGGCCATCGTTCAGGCTTGCTTCCTAGCACCTGTTCCTCCTTCTGGCCAGGGTTCCTGGTTGTTCCTCCCACCATTGGCTAACTCTACTCGCCCCCACTAGCTTGCTCCACCTCATACCATACTCAACCTTATTGGGCCCTACCACCTCAGTGACCCTGCTAGCTCCTACAACATGCGATGGCACCCTATTTGTTCACACATGCCCATGTCATCGCCATATAGGATTTTTCGTATAGCCATGTCAGATCCATACAAACATGTAGAAATTTTTTTATTGATCCATATAGTACCACATCAGTGCACAAAAACATAGTCAATAGGTTCACATCGGATTTTGTACGACACATGTTACTCTTCCATTTAGCCATGTCAGTAGTCCAACTTTAGAGACTCATATCTTGGTCATTTTGAGGCCTTTTTTAACGCAATTTTTTTATTTGGGCTAATTTTTTGTGCTCTTCATAGTGGTATGGTTATTTTCTGATTTTGGTGGAAGGATTTTTTAGAATTTCCAATTTTTCACAACTATACCTATCCAATCCTTGATTATACAACCTCTCAAGCTTCGTTCGGGCTCATACAACCTCCCTTTTAGGTGCCATTTTTTTTTTAAAGTGCATATTTTTTTTTTTACTTTCACATGGTGCTATCAAATTTTCACCATTTTAAGTAGAAATTGTACTTTCAATATTTAGTTTTTTTGTTCTATTTGGTGCTTGCAATTTTCCTTGATCTTGAATAGATCTCTTGAAGTATTATTTTGGGTCTTGTATAGCCTATTTTCTATACTTGTACTCTTGAATTCAGAAGCCCACTTTGCCCTTGTTTGCAAGTGACCCATTCTACACACACTATGTATAAAGTGTCAAATCATCAAAACAATTTATTTATTTTTTTTTGGGGGGGGGGTTTCTTTGATTGAGTGAATTTAGGGGGGTTTCTTGTGTGATTGTGCCTCTCTCTATCTTGTGCTCTTTTATTTTGTTGCTATGGGTTCAACTATATTTCCACTTCTAACTCCACATAATTATGCATCATGGAAAATTAAAGCATGGAGTAAGTTAATGGAAAAAGGGCTCATTCATTACATAAATAGAACAATTATAGCATTAGCAAATCCTAAAGTTGATCCTTATGCTAAATTGGAATGACTCACTAAAAATTCTATGGCTCTTAGAACTTTGAGAAAATATGTATTAGATGACCTCATTTTCCACATTGAGAAATATACTACAGTCAAGGAAGCTTGGGATATCTATGAGAAATTGTATGGTGAAGTTGATGAGATTAGGGGCTATAAGCTTGACAATGAACTCAAATTATTGGATTCCAAGGTTTTTGATACAACCCAAGATTATGTCATGAAGAAAAATGAGCTAAGAGAAAAGCTTAAGGATTATGGTATTAACAAGAAGGATTCTCAATTAGTTTACAATTTTTTGGACAAGCTTCCATTAGAGTATGCAGACTTTGTTTCTAGCTTTCATACCCATTGGTTGACTCAAGGTGCCTCATACACTCCACCATCATTTGATGCATTCATGGAGATGTTGATGCATGAGAAATAAAAGTTGACCAAGAAGGGGATTCTCAAGTATTCAAAGTCCCAAGCTTTGGTGGCTAATAAAGGGAATCAAAGAAATCAAGGAAAAGGAAAGAACCAAAAGTAGTCTAAGCCAAAGCCACAAGAAGATAGAGCACACTCATCCTCTCTACAACAAGGTGATTATACATCCTCACCTAAGTGGGAATCATATAAGGAAAATGTTTTTTGTGCATATTGCAAGAAGTCAAGACATGATGGACACCATTGTTACAAGAAGGATATTGATGAATTGAAACATCTTCTTGAGAAGAATAGAATCAATTTGCCTTGTAGAATTTCTACTTCAGCTTCTTCCAAAAAAAGGAATTTGATAAAAGAAAATATCACACTTTTGGGACAAGTTAAGGACAAGCTCTTTGTGCCACTACAAATCATGATTCAGGGAGATGGATTCTAGATTTAGGAGCTTCCCTTCATATGGCATCTTCATAGTCTATGTTCTCTTCATTTGAGCCTTGCAACGTGCCACCGATTTTGATGAGAAATCATACATATATGAATGTTATTTGGAAATTATCTATTGCTATTAGGGACAACTCCTTCATTGATATGTTGTGTGTACCTCATTTGACAAACACTCTTCTTTCCATCTATCAAATCACCCATGGGATAACAAGGAAGAGTATAGAGTTCAAACCTGATTTAGTTATCATTAGAGACTTGGATTGTAGAGCTATCATTGCAACTAGGGTGGTGGATCATGCATCTTGGTTATACTCCTTTTCACATTTAGGTCCTATTGATGACTTTGATTATTCACATGATGATAACACTTCTTATGTGGACTCAGATATCGCGTAGAAATTTGGCTACTTGAACTTGAGTGTTCTCACATGTGACCCCATTCTTGAGACTAGAATTTCATCTTCTCCTATTGATATCATATCTACTATTACACCTGATGATGCAAATGTTATTAGACTTTGGGCTTCTTGTGATTCAGTACAACAGGATATAACTTGTCTTCCAGATTCAATTCCTTGGGATGACTACTTGACACACATTGTAGGTTTTTTTGTGGAGTCCTACTTTATAGATTTTGGATACATAATTGATGATATTCATCTCCTCTTTGATGGAGGCAATCCTTCTTCAATTGTTGTGAGGGACAAATTTGACCCTCTTGTTCATTCTCTACATGATCATTCTTTTGAGGTTGACATGATTGTGGATACTTATGTATAACATTTGGAGGAGGTCTCTTTATCCTTAGAGGAGACACTTGAGTCTTTGGAACATGTTCTACATTCATCTTTAGTAGATCTTGGAGTGTCCTTTTCAACAGTGTGGACTAGTACACCTAATTTGGAGGGAAATTTTAGTATCAACATGGGAACACTTGAGCAGTTTTCAGAGACTCCATACATCTTGAGTTTTTTTCCTACATCTTCCTTTCATGATTGGGGAGACTTCATAGATACACCTTTGGTTTTGTTTCTTCCCAAGGGGAGGAATGTTGTTTGATGATCATGGAGTAGTTTCTTCATTTAGTTTTGACCTTCTATCATTGGTATACATTCTACATTGAGGGGGGTCTAATTGGTCTCTCTTCTTCTCTCTTATGGGGGGAATTGTTCCTTACATGGTTTTTATCCTCATACTTCTTCTTTGATATTTCTTTTGTATTTTCATCTCTCTTTTGGGGGGGAGTTTTTTCCCAAATGTTTATCTCCCTTTCTTCATTTGTGAGAGATTGCATTGCTTGCATTTGCATTTGTACATGGGTACCTTACATGGCCTCATAGTTAGGACCCATTTTACATTGTTAGCTTGAGTCTACATTCCCCTCAGTTGCACTTAAGGGTGGTGTTGGTGTAAATTATGCCTTATAATTACACTTTGCTTAAGTTGACCTAGGGTAGCACATTTCATAATAGTTTGGATATGAGACACTGAGAGAAGTGTGCACCTAGGGAAGTTTCTTGTAGGAGAAATTCCACCTCTTATGGAATATTTTATTATTTCTCCTACCTACCCTCACCTACCCTTGTTTCTCATTGAGCCACATGGCATGATTGTGTGCTCACATCTCCATATGGCCTTGCCTTTATAAGAAGGCTCATCTTCATTGTATGTAATTTTTGACAATCCAGTTGATGGTATTTTGCATCTTTATTAGAATATAGTTATTCTTATCAATATTTTGTCTCTCTTCTTGTGCTATTCATTGAAATCTTGATCTTGGCTATTTTTGACAAATTCTTACAAGGAGAAACTAGTTTATGACTACATAATACACATATATAGAGCTCAATGATTGGATGAACAATTCAAGATATATAAAGATACATTTCCTCTCAATACTATCATCTCTATTGTAGATTTTGTAGAGAATTATATGCTACAACCTTAAAATGAAGTGCAATCCTAGTATTACCACTCTCAACAAGTTACTATTTTTCTACATGTATAGGATTCATGCATGCACATGATAGTATGGAGCATGATAGAAATATAGTAAGAGAATATCACTTCTACATAAGAGATGATCATAGTAATTTTATGAATTTTGTGCAAGGATGGTTTCAAATCTACTATGAAAATTTAAGGGAAAGGAATATCAAATACAACCAACACATCATATGATAGGATAAATTCATATCACAATTCAAGAATACAAGGATGTTCTATTGGTTTAGTGGAATGCATATGAGAACTGGTGTACACCTTTTTTGGAATTTTAGTGAGGTTGGACATGAAAAGGGAGAGCATGATGGTGCATGAGCATATGTAAAAAGAGCCCTTGCTAAAGAAGAACTAAAGTATGAATGTGGTACGAAGTTAACAGATGCAACAACCATTGTGCAATGGTATAACACGATAATGGGACTAGGTAATCTAGCTACTAATTCTATATATTTTTGTTGATATGTGAATCTAATGTTGTAGATTATGTAGATGGTTGTATACTTACAAGATCAAGTGACTTGCCCTCATTTATAAGTTCAAATGAAAGTTCACCAACTATTAATACTAGAGAGATTGTATTTTTTTTCTCTTCATGTATGGAGTTTTTGTGGGAAGAGTGTAAATCACATGAGTGATTTGATGAATGGTCTTATAGACCTTTAGTTTCCATTGATACATATCAACTACCCAAAGCACTACAGTTGAACTAGATCATAATTTTTCATGGATTTTGACCATGTACCTAACCTAGTGTGGCCATGTATTGTGACTTATTACTTACTTGAAATAAAAAAATTAACTCATTTTATTTAATTTAATTTTTTTTGGTAGTAATTTATCATTCAATAAAATGTAGGTCATGTATACGTGATTATTGCTGATGAAATAAATGAAGAAGGTACAAATTACTTTTTGTGTCATCGTATTATGGAATTTTTTTTCGACAACCACAATCATCAATGGAGAGGGTATTGAGTACCCAATAGGGTCTATCATTGTAATAGGAACATGGATTAGAAGATACCCTATCAATAAATCTAATGTTTGGTTGTTCAAGGACTTCAAAACACACAAGCATATTCTTCACTACTCTAACCTTCTTGTTGCAATGAATATTTAGTTAATTAAATATCATAGTAGACTGCTCAATAAGAATTTACGGAAAGTTCATGAATTTGACCATGAGGCAATACTTGACATAATAAGGGTTGGAGATGATTTGTGCAAGGTTCATTAGATTGAATTTGGATTAATGACAAGTATTTAGTTTGTTGAAAAATTATGGTCAACAATAATTTTGCAAAAGGGTAGAATGATTTTATAAATTTTGTATATATCCTTGGCACAATTTTGTATATAGATGGTCATGAGCTTATTTGTACCTATTTGGAGGCCAAATTTTGTATATAGATGGCCATGAGTTAATTTGTACCTATTTAGAGGCCAACTTTTGTATATAGATGACCATGACCTAATTTGTACCTATTTAGAGGCCAAATTTTTTATGTAGATGACCATGAGCTGATTTGTACCTATTAGAGGCACAATATTGTATATTGATGACCATGAGCCAATTTGTACCTATTTAGAGGCCAAAGTTTGTACATATAAATAACCAAATGATTATAAATGCATAGATGAAATTTTGTGATAAATTGTGTATCTATGATTCTACTTGAAATTCATGCATTATAATTTTGTCAATGTGTAATTCATTTGTTACTCTTCTATTAATGTGTAAATTTTGCATGTTTCCGACGATATTTGCACTAACAAAAGAATTGAACATTATGGTGCTTAAGAGATATTGTCGCTACTATAGGGTATTGAATGTTCGAGTGACCTAGGAAGAAAACTAGGACCTTTCCCAACATAAACATGCCAACTTGGATATGTTCGTGCTAAAATATCATGCCCAGGATGAACAAAATAAAAATTTACGCTATCTTCCAACTTTACATTTGATGCATCTAACGATTTTTGCATCAATACAAAAATTGTTACCCTAAGAAAATGGCTTTGAGTCTTGAAAATTAATACTAAGGTTATTGTAAAGGGGCCTCACATGGCCCTGTAGGTTCAAATAGATTGTTTGTATGTGTAATTCCTACCAAAATACCCTAGAGAAATAAAGCAACTAACACACTAATGGAGATAAAAAATAAATTAATAACATCTAATGCAATACATATCATCATCCATAAATTAAATCCATTAACATTTAATCATTATGAGCATGAATCATAACTCATGAAACTAATTATGCAAGCGGAATAACATAACATCACTATCATCTCCCTAGGGTATCTCAACGTCATTACTTATACTACCAACATAAGCAATAACAATCTACTCATTTTCATTACAACACAAGATATTCATTACCAATACAACACACTTAATTCCTATCTTTAATGATAGGCAACTCACTATCTTTTATTCCAAAATGATAAGCTATACATTAAATGCAATCCCAATCCATACTCCTTAAGTTTATTTTATTAACCAATTCCAAAAGTTCCTAATCCCCTTAACCATTTCTTTTACTATCATGAACACATTTCCTTAACTATGAATATAAATATAAATGTCATCTACAAAACACAATATCATTTACTAACCATAATTCCTACATTATGACAACTTCTTCTACATGAATTCATTTGTATCCATTACAATTAACCATAATAAGAATTCCATTAAAAACATCCAATAACATTAACCTACTACATTTCAAGATAAATCCATCAATCTGTGTAATGACATGAATCCATTACTTTCAAGTATAAGTACATGATACATCTCAATATTCATTTCTATAATCAATATGACATGTCCTAAGGCAACATCCACTATAACAAATACATGATCTTGTAGACACCTAAAAATGGTCAATGCTTGCGGAATCATACTTTAACATTTGCGCATTGCCTCATTTTAGGTTTTTGCATCACATTAACAGTTTTCCTATGATTCGCACTTGGTTGCGAACATCGAGTCATTCTTCTACATTCTTCATTTATCTCACTCTCAAATTTGGTCTTGTCGACAACATTATCCAGTCATGATTTTGATTGATTTTATCCTGTCGCATCAATGTGCGTGCTAATTTGTCATCATTTTGGACATCATCAATCCTAATTAGGGTTTTTTCCTCTTATCAATCTTGTCATTTTATCATCAATCCTTATCATTTTCAATCTATTCGTTTTACGATCGATTTGTCATCGGTTGTTGTCATGTTCAATTTTGTCATTTTGCGATCGATTTGTCATCGATCGTGGTCATTTTCAATCTTGTCGTCTTGCCATCTATTTTGTTATTGATCCTTGTCCTCTTGTCAATTTTGTCATTTTGCGATCATTTCGCTATCAGTTGTTGTCTATCTCAATTATGTCAATTTGGATCAATTTGTCATTGTTCCTCGTCAATTGGTGCATTTATCAATCAAGTCATTTATCACATTGGTCCTTTGTTGAATCAGAATCAAATTGAATCAATTATCTTCAATCAAGACCTAATTGTCATTCTCGCATTGCTAATTCATCTTCTAGGGTTTTATGATTTAATCATTTAACCTTGTGTGTCATTTCTCTCTCTAGGATTAAATAATTTATTTTATTTATCCTAAGTCTTCTTGTCACAATTAAATGTTCATTTAATTGGCTAATTATTCCTCCTTGTGAATTAATTAATAAATGAAAAATTATTAATTAATTTTACCTAATTTCTAATTTCTTAATTCCTAATATTCCTATTTTTCCTCTTTTTCTAATTTTATAATTTCTAATTTATCCAATTTCAATTTCCTCCTATTTCTCTCCTAATTTCATGGGAATGACATAGAAATTTGTCATAATTTGTCATAATTGACAATCAATCAATTCTTGACATAGAAATTTGTCATAAATTGTCATAAATCCTTGCATAGCAATTTGTCATAGACATGTCATAATTTTGCTATTCTTGATTTGAATTTCCATTCGAATCACTATCATGCTAATTTGTTCATCTCTCCAATTTGTCTATAAATTGGATGAATTTCTTCAATCAAACCCCCCCCCCCTAATCAGATTATCGAGTTTCTAATCAATCATGCTTTGAGTACTCTTGTGCCAATATCCATCTTTCTTTCACATTAGATGTGTGCACTTGAAGGTGAGATCCACAAACAAAGGCTATTTGGAGAAGAAAGAAGAACAATGGAGCCGCATGAGGGAGCATTCAAATCTACATTTGGTTTGCATAATCTTTAGTATTGAATGTTTTACTTTTCATGTCTCTATTGAGTGTGTTTTAGGATAGATCATTGCAATGAGTTTTCGTGATTGAGCTAGATTAGTGTTTATATATGCTTTGATGATTTTTGATTTCCTAACGTACAGATCTATACATCAAGAGCATAGATTTTTTATTACATAATCTCATCTTCAACTTTACATGATAAATACATTAAAAATATCATAATATCAATTATATCCATCTGCTACAATAATCATCCATAAGCTGCAATGAAGAAGAATCCACAACCACACATGAAGAATCCAAGAAGACACCCCAATGGAAGAAGGCATCAACTGCCCGACCATGTGGAACCAAAGGAACAACCCCCCGTGCTAGGATATGACATGACGTCCCCGCATACACTCTAGACCTAAGCTGACACCTGACAACTAAAGAGACTCAACAACTCAAGAACTTCAACAATACATAAACATAAGTCAATCACAAGGCAATCACAAATATAAACTCCCAAAGGTTTACCAACCAATTAAGATAGAAAATCCAAACAATAAAGGACACGTGTAGGAGTGGAGTGTCATCACATGTTATCCTCCAAAAAATAAAAAACACTGCTTTGAAAGGCATAATCTTGACAGACATGTGGAGCCATCTCAACCTATGAGAGAATCAAGGGAGATTGACTTTCCATTGCAATGGCCTTCCAAAGCTTATCCTAATACATCCTCCCTAGGATCAAGTCTTGGGGCTCACAACTATTAATTATCTTGATTAGATGAATCCCAATTACCCAACCCATCTAATTAATTGTTAATGTTATAACTTATTTACAATAAAGAAAACTTTCAATGTTCCCTGGTAGTCTAGACCCTAAGCATCCTTACAAGGAACCTCTTAGTATCCTATCTCTCATGACCTCGGTCATCACATGAAATCCCACTCTCCCTAACATGTTCCCAAAACAACAATAAAAATATGGAGGCTCAAACAAAAATCCAAAGGAATCCATAGCAACACATAAGAAGACATAGCCATCAATATCAATCAAGAGCCTTAATGCAAGATAGTAAATCAAAATTCATTTCATGGGCAATCAAAATCTGTCATAAACATGAAATAATCCTTAACAATAAGGCTTATCAACTCTTTAGAGAAAATCATTAAAATAGTCCTCAACAACAAGGCTTATCAACATGTTGGAGAAGCATAAAACCTCTATGAAAAGGCATATCAACTCGTTGAAGCAAAAACTCACATTAAATTATCAAATAGTTTCAATACAAGCCTCTAGTACATAGACAGATTCAAAAAATTGATCATAGGTAAGTAAAACTAATCAAAACACATAAAAAAGTAGTTTAGTGCATTTGAAAACAAGGTTAGCGCATTTGCACATTCTTGAAGTGCATATGAATGATCTTGGAGTGCATATGAAAGTTCTTGCATCGCATATGAAAGATCCTATAGTGCATATGAAAGTTCCTACAATGCATATGAAAGTTCCTACAACGCATATAAAATATCTTGCAGCGCGTTTGCTCTGACGGACTCAGGAAACTTACAACAAGAAAATAAAATCAAAGGGGCTATGAATACTCCTAAATAAGGGCTTAAAAGAAACACCTAGACCTAAGGAAAATAATGGAATAAACTTAATAGTAAAATATAGACTAAATTTAAAGATATCACAAACTAAGCCTCACGACTCTAACCAATTCTTTCACAGAATAAAATCACAGAGGGAAAAATGAGTTCCAATAACACTCCCCAAAATATCACAATATAAAATAATCTCTAAAACTTCAAAATTAAAAGTGAAATGAATAAATTAAACACTCTACCAAGGCTTCTGAGACAAAGCTCTCCTGGTAAAGCCTGTCTAGGGCAAGTCTCAGAGAACTCAATGAACAATCTAACTCTACAATACAAAACAAGGGATCTCAATACAACTTGAAAATCCAAAACTCCAATACAAGCAACAAACAACACACAGGAAGCCAAAAACTATCATAGAGCAGGAATTCCCTAGCTGACCATTCATGGCTACACACAAAATGTGCCAATATTATTTTTTCCAAAACTATAGCCCAAAACTTTATATTATAAATTCTCATAATATTTATTAACCAAAACTATATAAAACTATATAAAATATAATTCTCATGCTCCCAGAAAACAATCTTTTATGCAGACATGGAGCAAATAAGAAATGAAAATTAAAATACCAAATTGAGGTCCTCCAACCTAGAAATTGAAGTGATGGAAAGACAAATATGAAGAAGTGCAACAATCCAAAACCAAAATCCAAGTTCCAAGCTTTCAACCAACATTATCAATAAGCCAAATAAATTCTCCAAATGGTAACTCGACAAAATGCACAAGCTGTCATTTAAATAGAAAATCATTCAAAACATAGCCTCAATGTCGGCCAATGAAAATTATGCAAAAACCAATATATCTTACCTACCCATCCTCATATAATATTTTATTTTCCCAATACATATTTAACCAATAGCTCGATTAACAGTAGGTATGAAATAAAATAAATCTTATTTACGAAGTAACAAGAGAATATTAATAAAATAATATAAAGTATTATTCACCATATGAATAAATAATAACCATGCCCAATTAAATAACCAAGGGCTATTAATTAAAATAAAGCCAATTAGATAAATAAATAATTAAATACAAATAACCAAAGTATAAATAAATAAATAAAAGCCACTAATAAAATATTAATCAACACTAAAATATAAAAGCAACATTAAACAATGAATAAATAATATTTAAACAATAAATCAAAAATTAATAAATAAGCACTAAATCCCAAATAAATAAATAATTAAATTAAACTATAATAATTTATCAATTAATTAAATAAATAAACAACTACATACTCACAAACCAACAAGAACCACACCTCACTGACTAACATGGTGAATCATGCCAAGACAACTAGAAACCCAAGATAGACATCTTAAGCCTAGAGTATATGAAGGGAACTTGTGTCATCTCCAACAAGTTGCCATTGGGATTTAAGGACACGCTCAGACCTATGAAGCCAGGTGGAGTTAATGTTTGGTACCTGCAATTCTTGCATCCACAAATCCACTATACAACATATACAAATATATCATAGACATGAAAGTGATAGAGAATCACAATGCCATATCATACTTGCAATGAGTGATGTGACATCATCCTTATCATGAAGACAATCATAGAATGCACATTCACATCATAATGCCAATTGTCATATATAACCATGAAATAGGGTTAGTATAACCAAAATGCCATCAAATCCATAATCAATATAATCCATTCAACATAGAAAAACATATAGGATCCATCAACATATGTCCATCATATAGCATGATCATACATAGCAAATATCATCAACCACATAGGTCATCAAGTAGCATATGTCCATATAGTGTCTAGCATCATCATAAACATTTGAAATATAAAATAGATTCATATTCCTTATCCAAAGCATCATAAATAAGTCTAGAGAAATATATCATCCATGAAATAAAAGACAAGTCGAGGAGGGACACTACAATATGTGCCTCGGATTTCAAGAAATAACTTGTCAAAATTTGATAATTTTTTGAACATAGGAAACTTAAGAGATAGTGTTACTATGGTAAGGTGTTGAATGTTTGGGTGACCTAGAAAGTAAACCAAGGCCATGCCCAATATATAAACCTACCTACGTAGGCATGTTCATGCTAACGGATCATGCCTAGGATGAACATAATGAAATTAACCCTATCTTGTAACTTTGCATTGCATGCATCTGATGATTTTTGAATAAATAGGAAAATTATTTCCCTATAAAAATGGATTTGAGTCTTGAAAATCAATATTAAGATTATTATAGAGGGGTCTCACACAACCCCATAGGTTCAAATGGATCAATCCTATGCACCTCAGATTTTAAGAAATAACTTGTCAAAATTTGACAATTTTTTGAGCTTAGCGAACTTAAGAGATAACATCACTATGGGAAGGCACTAAACATTCAGACAACCTAGGAAGCAAACTAGGACTATGCCCAGCACAAACCTACCTACCCAAAAAAAAACACACTAACAGATCATGCTTAGAACAAATAGAATGAAATTTACCCTATCTTGCAACTTTACATTGCATACATTTGATGATTTTTTGTATCAACAAAAAACTTGCTGCCCTAAGAAAATGTTTTTATGTCTTGAAAATAAATACTAAGGTTATTATAGAGGGGTCTCACATGGACTCGTAGGTTCAAATGGACCGGTCGTATGTGCCTAAAATTTTGAGAAATAATCTGTCAAAGTTTGACGATTTTTTTAACTTAGGGAACTGAAGAGATATCATCGCTATAGTAGGGCATTGAATGTTTGGGCAACTTGGCATAAACCTACCTACCCAAACATATTCACACTGATGGATCATGCCCAAGACAAACATAATGAAATTTACCCTATCTTGTAGCTTTGCATTCCATGCATTTGACGATGTTACACCAATAGAAAAATTGTTGCCCTAATAAAATGGCTTTAACTATTCAAAAGATAAGATAGATTATTATAGAAGGGCCTCATGTGGCCCTATAGGTTCAAACAGATTATTCATGTGTACCTTGTATTTCAAAAAATAGCCTTTCAAAATTCGACAATTTTTTGAACTCAGGGCACTTGAGAGATAGCATCATTACAATATGGTGTTGAATGTTGAGACAAACTAGAAAGCAAACTAGGACCATGCCTAGTATTAAACTTACCAATCCAAACATGTTCACATTGACAGATCATACCCAAGATAAATAGAATGACATTTCATAATTTTTGACAACTTTTGACAACTTTTGCAACTTTTGATAGTTTTTGACAACTTTTGCAACTTTTGACACTTTTGACAAATTTTGCAACTTTTGAAATTTGTTTTAAGTTTTGACAAGTTTTGACAAACTTTTGCAACTTTTGACAACTTTTGAACCTAAGTTATTTGTAATTAATCTAAGTTAGTCCTTATGAATTTAAATCATAAATGAATCCAAATGAAAGTGATGATGAATGCAGAGACAAATAATAACAACTCTATATAAAGTCTTGATGTAATCATAGTTTTCGTCCATCATTTCTAAGCATTTATACTTTTTATCATGATTAATAATAATACAAAAATGATCATAAAATTTGGTGAAGTTGCCTATGATAGCCAAATTTAACACGTGGAATTTAGATAACACCAATTCTTATTTATAAGTTTCATTGAATTTCAATATAATTAATCCATAACATGCTAAATTGTTCATAACTTAACCTTTCATAATTGAATATATATTGTTCATAAGTTGTTCAAAACATAACCATTCTTATTTGAATATACATTGTTCATAACTTAACCATTCTTAAGATGTTCATAAATTGGTCAAAATATGAATATATTGACACAATGAACAAATTAGATCAAATATCACCTATATATATATATATACATACATACATATATATATACATACATACATACATACATACATACATACATACATATATATATATGTATATAGGTATGTATGTACATATATTTATATATATATATGTATGTATATGTATATATATGTATGTATGTATATATGTATATGTCAGACAGTTCAAATAACTGGAAGACAATTGAGAGGGGGGGTGAATCATTTGTCACCAGATTACTGGAACACATAAGATCAATACCGGAATACATAAACCAATTATCAAAATAGAAGATATACTAATTAAGCACAAGAAACAATTAGAGAATAGATACCATCCACATGACACCAAGATTTGTTCTTGGAAAACCCCGTAAAGGGAAAAACCATGGTGGGAAGCCTACCCATAGTTAGATAATAATTATGCAGTAAGTATGTGATTACAAATTGAGGGGCCTACACTTGTAGGAAGGCCAATAGCCTATAGAACAATGCTCATTATAAAAGGAGTCTCACTGAATACATAAAAAATACAGACTACAATCTAGAAGGAAGAATGAACTACAATAATAGCATCTCCTATGCTTGAATATAGTTCTGGTTAAGCTCAATACTGGAGGACTTAATCCTCTTACATAAATCCAACTCGATCACCTATGATCGACCAAATCCTTTGCATGAATGATTATTACATTATTCACTTGCATACCATTTCCATCATTATCCATCATGATCTACAATGAGATCATATGCAAATCCTCGACCATAAACAATAAGGTCAGCCACCAGAAAATAAACCAATTACATAATTATAAAACATATCAACCTGAGACCACAACCCATAAGACACCCTAGAAACATATCGAGAAGACCAAACAACACGTTACATTAAGCCGGTCCATAACCTACATAGAATTAGACCCAATTTAGGTCCACACATGCTAAAACAATGATCCCAAATAGTCAAGTCTCAAACACGATCACCATCAACATCCTGAATCTCTACTAGAAGCCGCACCAATACCATTTATGCACAATATCAAAAGATCTTCAACAAAGCTCTGCTGGTGAAACCCTCACTAGATCAACAAACCAAGCTTACCAATATACAAGATAGCATCTGATCACCAGATCAATACCAACTGACTGAACATGTATTTGAGTAGCATGAATAACACCTCTAAGACAATTTCATAAGCTAAAGCATACCGAAGTATACCAGATCATCATGATCTTACTAGTTAGAAACCAATCAACCTACCAAGACCAAAAGGATACCAATAAAGCAACCAAAATAGCTAGTGTTGACATTAATGACAAAACATCAATGCAATACATAATCAATTCCTCCAAATTTCCAGCAATCTCCCCCTTTGGCATTGATGGCAACACTAGATGTGAAAAACATCCAAGTGCCAAGAAATGCCAAACAAATCTCCCACGCAAGAATATAGAAATGAAGTTCTGATCCATACTCTCCCTATAGATGATATCCCAGTTAAGTTCTGCAAATTTCTCCCCCTAATGTATATATCTCCTTAAGTTTTTCACATGAATATCTATCCCCCTTTGACATCAATGCCAAAGATCTGACATAAATATCAAAGAAAAATCATAAACCACTGAATCACAAGACTAACTACTCCCCTTGAGTAGTAGCATCACCACATCAATCTGGAATGAATAATAGCTCTGATAGTGCATACTGGACTAATTCCAAATAGCATCAATCAGTTTTATGTCGGAGGGGCAGAAACCCCTAATTTGTCTTTGAGGTACTCAAATGATTCTTTAGGAAAAGGTTTAGTGAAGATGTCTTCAATATGCTCTTTAGTGTTCACATAAACCAATCTAACTTCATTTTCTTCCACCTTTTCCTTTTAAAAGTTATACTTGATAGATCTGTGCTTTGTCTTAGAGTGAAATACCAAATTCTTTGATATGTCTATAGTAGTAGAGTTATCACAATGACTAACTAACAGCCCATTGCAATGCCCTTTTATGTCGTTCAACATTTGCTTCATCCATAGAACTTGTGTACAGTTAGTAGTAGCAACAACATGCTCAGCTTCAATAGTAGATAGGGAAGTGAATGACTATTTCTTGCTGATCCATGAAACAATTTTCTTTCCAAGAAAGAAAGATCCACCAGAAGTACTTTTTTGGTCATCAACATCACCTGCCCAATCTGCATTTGTATATGCACATAAAGTAAATTCATTATCTTTACAATACCACAAACCATATTCAAATGTTCCTTGTAAGTATCTAAAAATCCTTTTCATCACACTCATGATTTTCTCTAGGATCACTTTGATATCTTGATGCAATGCAAACTGCATTCATTATATCCGATCTAGTTTGAGCCAAATATAGCAGACCTCCAATCATAGACTTGTATCTTGTAGGATTTACCTATGCAGATTCATCTTTCTTTGTCAATTTCTCACTTGTAACCATAGGAGTACTAACCGGTTTAGAATTATCCATACCAAATTTCTTCAACATCTCCCTAGCATACTTAGTTTGATAGATGAAAATACCTTTATCAATCTGAGTAATATGCAAACCTAAGAAAATTTTCATTTCCCCAATCATAGGCATCTCAATTTCATTCTCCATATTGTTAGAAAAATCCATGCACAACTTATCCTCACCTCCAAAAATGATGTCATCAACAAAGACCTCAATAATCAGTATATCATCATCAGTGACTTTATAATATAGATCATTGCCAGCATTACCTTTAGCGAAACCAAGTTATAAAATATTTTTGTCCAACCTTGCATACCAAGTTCTAGGTGCTTGATTCAATCCATATAAGGCTTTCTTTAACCTGCAAACCATATTTTGATCATCTGAAAGTGAAAAACCATCAGGTTGCTCCATATAAACTTCCTCACCAAGATCCCCATTTACAAAATCACACTTAACATCCATCTGATAAACCTTATAGTTTTTATGTGCAACATAGGGAAGAAATAATCTTACAGCTTCAATCCTAGTTACAGGTGCAAAAGTTTCACCATAATCAATTCCTTCCTTTTGAGAATATCATTTACAAACCAATCTAGCTTTATGCCTCACAACTTGTCCATATTCATTTAATTTATTCCTAAAAACCCATTTAGTTCCAATAACATTCTTTTTTTAGGCCGGCCATAGCTTTCATCCAACATTTATCTTTACATGCTTCATTTACTAATACCGATTCAACTTGAGAAATTAAACTTACCTCATTAGCTGTCAATCTTCTTCTTGTCATCACTCCATTGTTGTTATCCCCAATGATCTAATCTTCTAAACAATTCAACCTTACATACATAGGAGTCTTCTGACTCTCTATTCCTCTTTCTTGTTCTTCAATTACTATTGAATTTTCAGATACTGCCAGAGTAACTAGCTCAACATTTTTTTCTGGTAAAGGTGTTACCAGTTCAGTTATGATCATTTCCACTGTCACTTCTTGCTCATAAATTATGATCTGACTACTACTTTTCTCATCCACCTTGACATTAGCACTCTCCACAATTCTCTGCAATCTTTTATTATAACATCTATATGCTTTGCTTTCATTAGAATAACCAAGAAATATTCCTTCATCACATCTAGGATCAAATTTGCCAATAAAATCATCTCTCCTAATATAAAATTTACTACCAAAGATTCTGAAATACTTAACTATAGGCGTATTGCCAAACAATAATTCATAAGGTGTCTTACTAGTTTCCCCTTTGATATGAACTTTGTTGAATGTATATACTATTGTGCTCACTACTTCTCTCTAGTAGATATGAGGTAGATTATCTTCCATTATCATGGTTCTAGCAACATCCAATATAGTTTTGTTCTTTCTTTCCACAACTCCATTATGTTGAGGTCCCTTGGGAGGAGAAAATTGTCTCCTTATGCCATGCTTCTCAAAAATTTTTATTAAACTCACTGGATGTGAATAATCCACCATGATCTGACCTTAAGCACTTAATATTCAATCATGTCTCAGTTTCAACTTTAGCTTTAAAGATTTTAAACTTTTCAAAAGCCTCAGATTTTTCCCTTAGAAAATTAACCCACGTCATTCTAGAATAATCATCAATGATTAGCATAAAATATCTATCACCTTGAAAACTTTTGATTATAGCAGGACCACACAAATCAATATGAATAAGATCAAGAGCATCACTAGATTTGTCTTGTATACTCTTAAAAGAGGTTCTGACCTATTTTCCCATTTGACATTCTTTACATACCAAATTATAGGGCTTCACAATCTTAGGCATATCTCTAACTGCCTTAGTTGAACTAATATTTACCATGCAATCAAAATTTGTTGGTATTTTGGTATGGTTTTGTCATTGATGTCAACACCTACTAATACACCTACTTTGGAGATCCAACAACATTCACCAACAAGTAGTAAACTATGCAACAGTTACTGGTATATGGTTCACTGGCAAGATATATTGTTCACCGGTACCTGGAATGATATGGAAGACACTTGGTAATGTCAAAGACATCATTTCGACACTTTATTTTGAAGAAATAATCATTGGTATATTCATATTTGCATATTTGCTTTTATCGACAAATAGGTCCACATTATCTAGGGTTACACCGATAGGTTTATCTTTTCCAAATTAGCATGGCACACTATGAAGATGATTTATTATTGTTGTAAATGCATTAAGCCAACATGTTCAATCGGTTATTGCATCGAATATTTTATTGTATGTAAAATGTTTTTATTGTAATATCTTGAAGAGCTGACCTACTAAAATTGGTCTTAGGGTATGGTATAAATGTAAGATCTTATTTGTAAGATCAAGTGTGGAATGTGAAAATAATTAAGTGAAGGTATATGCGAGATCAAGTAGGGATATACATGAAGACACCATTTGAAGGTGAAGTTAGGTTTTTGTAGAAGCATATTAGCATTACACCGGTACTGAATCAAGCATATGAAGATGCTATTTTGTGCAGTACATTCTTATTGGATTTAACCATCCAATTGTAGTCAGTGTGACTCCCATTTTGTGATTGAGCAGTGAACTCTAGGTTGTTGGCCTTTCTACATGTGCAAACCCCATTTATGTACACTTACTATTTGCAGTAGTATCATCTGATTGTGGGTAAGGTTTCCCATTGTGGTTTTTCCCCTTACAAGGTTTCCACGTACAAATATTGGTGTCATGTGTTGTGGATGACTTTATGTTTATGTTTCATGCATTAATCCTTATCGGTATAGCAATTTACTGTTAACACTGTCTACTAGCATACTTAACTGGTTTACCTATATTAAGCATTAAGTTGGTTAATAAGTTTTTGGTTTGAATTTATTTGAGAACTGATTCACCCCCCCTCTCAGTTGTCTCCAGGACCTAACAATTGGTATTAGAGCTTAGTCCTCTCTTGCAAAAGTCTAACAACTTGAGGAGATCCAATGTCTACTAATTACTTCACGAAGGACAGTCCTAAACTTGATGGAACCAACTATGGGATATGGAAGATCAGAATGGAGACACATCTAAATTGCATTGGTAAAGACATCTGGGAAGTTACAAAGAATGGTTATATTGTTGCTGTAGCTTGATAGACTTCTCCAACTACTTTAGCCAAAGATGAAGAGAATGATTGCAAAGCAAGAGAAGCACTTTTGAGCGCATTATCAGATCAACAAATCATGGGATTATCAGATAGGTCTACTTGTAAAGCTATTTGGGATCATTTGGAAACATTGAATGAAGGAGATTCCATAGTCAAAATTGCAAATCTTGAAAGCTTCTGAGTCAGGTATGAACATCTGAAAATGGAAGAAGATGAAAGGATTTCTGCTTTTATGGAAAGGGTAAATGAAATTGTTTTGGGTATTAAATGTTGTGGAGGAACTCTAAGTGAGGATGAAATTATTTCAAAAATCTTAAGAGGTTTTCCACTGGCATATAAAATGAAGGTTACTGCTATAAATGAGTTGAGAACAATGCCTAATACATCAGTAACTAGGGATACATTGATTGGAAAACTTTCAGCCTTTGAAATTGAGGAATTTGGTCCTGTTACTATAAAGACTGATTTGGCCTTTAAAGCATCAACATCATCTGCTCCATCATTTGACAAATCAGATTGGAGAACCTTTTATGCAAGAGAACTTGAAGAATCTAGAAGGGAGAATGAAGAGCTTGAAGAGCTTGAAGCACTATTTGCAAGAAAAATGCCAAAAGGTCCAATTGGAAGTAAGTATGAAGGTAAAGCACCCTTTAAATGTTTTAACTACAATAAGATTGGTCATATGGCTTCAAGATGCCCTGATAGACATGCTAGACTAAGAGAAGAAGCTAGAAGAACATACAAGCCTAATCTTGAATATCAAAGATACAGATTTAAAAAGAACAAAGACAAATCTTGTTACATTGCTGATGAAGGTGTGACTGATGATTCTGATGAGGATCCAACAGACAATGGATGGGTTTTTGTTACTATAACAGAAGATCAACTGGCACCTATTGCTCAACCGATAGAACAAGCCCTAGAAGCTAAAGTTGAAACAAAGGATGAATGGATTATTGACTTAGGATGCTCACATCATATGACTAGAGACAAAGGTAAATTCTTGAACTTTCAAGAATATAATGGAGGTTTAGTAAGATTTGGAGATGACAAAGCCTGTTCAATCAAAGGTAAGGTTTCAATATCTCTTGATGATAAACATAACATTGACAATGTCTACTATGTTGAAGGATTAAAGCATAATCTTTTAAGTGTTGGTCAATTAGTTGAGAAGGGATTTCAGCTACAATTTAAAAATGGAAAATGAAAAATCATGAATAGAACTGGTTTGGAAATTGCAACCGGTAATCAGACTAGAGGCAATATCTTTCATTTAAATAACAATGAAAGGCATGCTTAATTGCACATATAGATGAAAGTTGGTTATGGCATAAGATACTATGTCATGTAAATTTTGATTGCATGGTAAAAATCAGTACTTCTAAGGCAGTTAGAGATCTACCTAAAATTGTGAAACCTCATAATACAATTTGTAAGGAATGTCAATTTGGAAAACAAGTTAGTGCTAGTTTTAAAAGTATTCTAGAAAAATCCAATAATGCTCTTGACTTAATTCACACTAATTTATGTGGTCCAACTAGAACTAGAAGCTTACAAGGTGATAGATATTTCATGCTAATTATTGATGATTATTCTAGAATGTGTTGGGTTACTTTTCTCAGAGAAAAATCAGAAGCACTTAGTAAGTTCAAACTATTCAAAGCAATGGTTGAAAATGAAACCGGTAAGAAAATCAAATTTTTAAGATCAGATCAAGGAGGAGAATTCACTTCTAAGGACTTTAATACATTCTATGAAGTGAATGGAATCAAAAGATAGTTATCACCACCTCAGACACCACAGTAGAATGGAGTTGTTGAAAGGAAAAACAGAACTATCTTGGATGCAGCTAGAAGTATGTTATCAGAAGCAAATCTACCACATGTATATTGGAGAGAAGCAGTTAGCACTGATGTCTATACATTAAACAAAGTTCACATCAAAGGTGAAACCGGTAAGACCCCTCATGAACTATGGTTCGGTAATACTCCTACTCTTAAGTATTTCAGAATTTTTGGAAGTAAATGTTATATTAGAAGAGATGATTATATTGGCAAATTTGATCCTAGAAGAGATGAAGGAATATTTCTTGGTTATTCATCTAAGAGCAAGGCATATAGATGTTTTAACAAGAGATTGCAAAAAAATTTTGAGAGTAAAAATGTAAAGATTGATGAACAATTCAGAGGAACTTCAAGGTAAATAGACTCTGAACCGGCAATAGAAATTGTGACAAATGAACCTATACTGAATCCACTAGTACAGAATGAAGATCCAGTTACCCCGGTATCATCAAAAGATTCCACAATAATTGAAGAACAACAAAAAACTAAGACACCCCGGTATGTAAGATTGAATCATTCTAAAGATCAGATAATTGGAAACAAATTCAAAGGAGTTATGACAAGAGGAAGATTGGCAAATGAAGAGGTATGTCTTATTTCTCAAATTGAACGATCATCTATTAATGAGGCATGTGAAGATAAATTTTGGATTAAAGCTATGGAAGAAGAATTAGGACAAATTGAGATGAATAATACTTGGACATTAGTTCCCCGGCCTAAAGATAAAAATGTAATTGGAACTAAATGGGTGTTGAGAAACAAACTTAATGAAGATGGTAAGGTTGTCAGAAATCAAGAAAGACTAGTGTGTAAGGGATATTCTTAGAAAGAAGGAGTTGATTACAATGAAACCTTTGCACTGGTAGCCAAAAATGAGGCAGTTAGGTTATTTTTGGCTTTTGCAGCTCACAAGGACTACAAAGTTTATCAAATGGATATTAAATGTGCATTTTTGAATGGAGATCTTGAAGAAGTATATATTGAGCAACCTGATGGATTTTCTTTGAAAAATGACAATGATATGGTTTGTAGGTTAAGAAAAGCTCTGTATGGATTGAAACAAGCCCCAAAAGCTTGGTATGCAAGGTTGGATAAGTATCTTTTGAAAATTGGTTTTACTAAAGGAAATGCAGATAGCAATTTATATTACAAAATAACTAACGATGACATCTTGATTATTGAAGTATTTGTTGATGATATAATCTTTGGAGGAGAAGATGGATTATGTAAGGAATTTTCTATTGAAATGCTGCAAGAATTTGAAATGTCTATGATTGGAGAAATAAAATTCTTTTTAGGTTTGCAGATTTCTCAGACTGATAAAGGTATATTTTTGAGTCAATCCAAGTACTTGAAAGAATTACTAAAGAAATTTGGGATGGAGAACTCTAAACCGGTAAGCACACCTATGACTACAAATGACAAATTATTTCAAAGAGATGAATCTACACCTGTTAATCCAACTAGATACAAATCTATGATAGGAGGTTTACTATATTTGACACAAACTAGGCTTGATATTATGAATGCAGTATGTATTGTTTCTAGATTTCAGAGTAATCCTAGGGAAAATCATGAATCAGCAGTAAAAAGGATTTTTTGATACTTACAAGGCACAACAAATCTTGGATTATGGTATCCTAAAGATGAAAACTTTGATCTATGTGCATACATAGATGCAAATTGGGTAGGAGATGTAGATGATAGAAAAAGCACCACTGGAGGAGCATTCTTTCTTAGAAAGAGATTAGTTTCTTGGTTGAGTAAGAAACAGAGTTGTACATCTTTATCAACATCAGAATCAGAATATGTTGCAACAACAACAAACTGTACACATGTATTATGGCTTAAGCAAATGTTGAAAGACATAAAGGTAAAATGCAAAGAACCTATTACTATATATTGTGATAACACTGCAGCAATTGATATATCTAAGAATCCAGTATTACATTCTAAAACAAAACATGTTTCTATCAAATTGAATTTTCTAAGGGAAAAAGTTGAAGAAAAGGAGATAAAACTGGTTTATGTGAATACTAAAGATCAGCTTGCAGATATTTTCACAAAACCTTTGCCTAAGGAGACTTTTGAGTATCTCAGAGATCAGCTTGGAGTCATACCACCATCAATAGAGACTTAGACAGTTGATGATTGTCATCAACTAGTAGAATTCAATGAACAAATCTTTTATTCTAGTATTTGATGAGGAAGCTACTTCTCAGGGGGAGTAGTTGGTATATTGAATTAGTTGGTACTTAATATGAACTTGACTTTTTGCGACTTTGGCATTTGATGTCAAAGGGGGAGAGATATCTATGGATAAATGCATTACCCTTTTGTGGAGAGATTTTGAAAAACACATTTAAGGAGAAATTGGTATGAGAGATTGGTATTGTCACTCCCAGGGGGAGAAATGGAGATTGTTGGTTTTTATATTTGGTATTTCTATTTTGGCACTTTGATGGTTTTTCCATCTTGTTTTTCCATAAATGCCAAAGGGGGAGATTGTTGGTATTTTGGTATGGTTTTGTCATTGATGTCAACACCTACTAATACACCTACTTTGGAGATCCAGCAACATTCACCGGCAAGTAGTAAACTGTGCAATAGTTACTGGTATATGGTTCACCAGCAGGATATATTGTTCACTGGTACCTGGAATGATATGGAAGACACTTGGTAATGTTGAAGACATCATGTCGACACTTTATTTTGAAGAAATAATCATTGGTATATTCATATTTGCATATTTGCTTTTACCAACAAATAGGTCCAAGTTATCTAGGGTTACACCGACAGGTTTATCTTTTCCAAATCAGCATGGCATGCTATGGAGATGATTTTTTATTGTTGTAAATGCATTAAGCCAACATGTTCAATCGGTTATTCCATCAGATATTTCATTGTATGTAAAATGTTTTTAATGTAATATCTTGAAGAGCCAACCTACTAAAATTGGTCTTAGGGTATGGTATAAATGTAAGATCTTATTTGTAAGATCAAGTGTGGAATGCAAAAATAATTAAGTGAAGGTATATGCGAGATCAAGCAAATATACACAAAGACATCATTTGAAGGTGAAGTTAGGTTTTTGTAGAAGCATATCAGCATTACACCGGTACTAAATCAAGCATATGAAGATGCTATTTTGTGCAGTACATTCTTATTGGATTTAACCATCCAACTGTAGTCAGTGTGACTCCCATTTTGTGATTGAGCAGTGAGCTCTAGGTTGTTGGCCTTTCTGCATGTGCAGACCCCATTTATGTACACTTACTATCTGCAGTAGTATCATGTGATTGTGGGTAAGGTTTCCCATTGTGGTTTTTCCCCTTATAGGGTTTCCACATACAAATATTGGTGTCATGTGCTATGGATGACTTTATATTTATGTTTCATGCATTAATCCTTACCGATATAGAAATTTATTGTTAACACTGTCTATCGGCATACTTAACTGGTTTACCGGTATTAAGCATTAAGTTGGTTAATAAGTTTTTGGTTTGAATTTATTTGACAACTGATTCATCCCCCGCTCTCAGTTGTCTCTGGGACCTAACAAAATTCACATGACTAGCCTTTTATGTCATAGGCAAATCTCATCAATTTGTGCAGTCAAATATGTCTTCTTACCAAAATTAAAATGAAATATATTACCTTTTGTCTGAGTACCGGTTGCAATCTCTAATCCAGATCTATTAATGATCTTGCATTTTCTATCCTTGAATTGTAATTGAAATCCCTTACCCACCAATTGTCTTACACTCAAAATATTATGCCTTAAACCTTCAACATAATAAACATTATCATTATTGTGCTTACCATCCAATGATATAGTTCCTCTTCCTTTGATCATGCATGCTTTGTGATCTCCAAATCTAACCAGACCGCCATCAAATTCTTGGAAAGATAGAAACTTCCTTTTATCTCGAGCCATATGATGTGAACATCCACTATCAATTACCCATTCATCCTTATCTTCAATTGTAGCAGAAAGGGCCTTTTCTTTAGATACAATCTCATCAAGTATCAGAACATCTTCCTTGATAACCAAGAACACCCATTCCTTTCCATTTTCGGAACCACTAGTAGATTCTTGTGCCGATTCATCATCAGAATCAGTCAGACCTTCCTCATCCACAAAGTAACATGATTTATCTTTGTTTTTCCTATACTTATGCTTGTCCTGATATCCAGGGTTAGGCTTAAAAGATCTTCTATCTCTTTCTTCAAATCTTCAATTCCTTTTAGGACATCTAGATGCAAAATGACCTATCTTATTACATGCAAAACATTTAAAAGGTGATTTTCCTTCATACTTACTTCCTACCAGTCCTTTAGGTACTCTTCTAGCAAATAGGGCTTCAATTTGCTTAAATTATTCATCTTCTCTCTCCATATCATCCAATTCCTTCACATACAAAGCTTTCCAATCTTGCTTGTAGGTTGATGATGTAAATGCATGAAAAGAAGGTTCGGACTTCGTAGCTCTAAAAGGTCCACATTTTTCAAGATCAAAAGAAGATAATTTCCCAACCAAGGTATCCCTATTGATAGAAGTATTAGCCATTGTTCTCAATTCATTAATTGCAGTAACCTTCATCTTATAAGCTAGTGGTAAAGCTCTCAAAACTTTAGAAACTATTTCATCTTCACTTAGAGATCCACCACAACATTGAATTCCCATGACAATTTCATTTACTCTTTCTATAAATGTAGGAATCCTTTCATCTTCTTCTATCTTGAAATTTTCATATCTCACCTAGTAAGCATGAAGCTTAACAATCTTAACAGTAGGATCACCTTCATTTAGAGTCTCTAAATTTTCCCATATAGCTTTTGTTGTTGATTTGTCAGTCAATCCCATTATTTGTTGACCAGAAAGTGCACACAAGAGGGCTTCTATAGCTATACAATCATTCTCAAGCTCCTTATCCAAGTTTTCTAGAGGAGGATTTCTAGATGCCAGAATAAAAAGAGTAACCCCATTCTCAGTGATCTCCTAAATTTCCTTACCAAGACATCCCAAATGAGTCTCCATCATAATCTTCTATACTCTGTAATTTGTTCCATCAAGCCTAGGAGTTTCTCTCTGAAAGATAGTTGCAGATGAACTAGATAAACTTGAATTGTTAGATGCCATAGGATCTTCCTTAAGAGGCTAATCTTCTGCAAAGAGGACAAGAGCTCTGATCCCAATTGTTAGATAGTTCAAATAAATGGAAGACAACTTAGAGGGGGGTGAATCAGTTGTCACCAGATTAACAGAACCTTAAGAAATTAAAACTTTAATATCGGAACACATAAGATCAATACCAGGATACATAAACCAATTATCAAAATAGCATATATACTAATTAAACACAAGTAATATTTAGAGAATAGATCCCATCCACATGACACCAAGATTTGTACGTGGAAAACCTGGTAAAGGGAAAAACTATGGTGGGAAGCCTACCCATAGTCAGATAATACTTATGTAGTACGTATGTGATTACAAATTGAGATGCCTACACTTGCAAGAAGGCCAACAACCTAGAGCACACTACTCATTACAAAAGGAGTCTCACTAACTACATAGAAAATCTAGACTATGATCCAGAAGGAAGAATGAACTGCAATAATAGCATCTCCTATGCCTGGATATAGTTCCTGTTAAGCTCAATACCAGAGGACTTAATCCTCTTACATAAACCCATCTTGATCACCTATGATTGACCAAATCCATTGCATGAATAATTATTACATTATTCACTTGCATTCCATTTCCATCATTATCCATCATGATTTACAATGAGATCATGCACATATATACACAAACCCTTGATCATAAACAATAAGGTCGGCCACCAAACAATAGAACAATTACATAATTATAAAACATGTCAGCCTGAGACCAAACAAATATCATCCAACCCATAAGACATCTCAAAAACACATCAAGAAGACCAAACAAAATGTTACATTAATCTGATCAATAACCTAGATAGAATCGGACCCAATTTAGGTCCATACACTCTAAAGCAATGATCCCAACCAGTCAAGTCTCGAACACAATCACCATCAGAATCTTGAATCTCTACTAGAAGCTGCACCAATGCCACTTATGCATAATATCAAAAGATCTTCAACAAAGATCGGTCGATGAAACCCTCACCGGATCAATAAACCAAGCATACCAACATAGAATATAACATCTGATCACCAAATCAATACCAACTAAATGAACATGTACTTGAGTAGCATGAATAGTAGATCTAAGCCAATTTCATAAGCCAAAGCATACCAGAGTATACCAGATCATCATGATCTTACCATCCAGAAACCAATCAACCTACCAGGACCAAAATGATATTGGTAACGCAAAAAAAACAACTATTATTGACATCAATGCAACACATAATCAATTCCTCCAAATTGCCAACAATATACATACACACATATATATACACATACATATATATATATACACATACATACATACACACACACACACACACACACACACACACACACACACACACACACACACACACACACACACACACACACACACACACACACATATATATGTTGGCCATTTGGAGGAATTGATTATGTGTTGCATTGATGTTTTGTCATTCATGTCAACACTAGCTGATTTGGTTGCTTTACAGGTATCCTTCTAGTCTCGGTAAGATGTTTGGTTTCTGGTTGGATTGGATCATCATGATCTGGTATGTTCTGGTATGTTTGGGTTATGGAATTGGCTTATTCATGCTACTTAGATTTATGTTCAGTTAGTTGGTTTTGATCTAGTGATCGGATGCTATCTTGTATGCTAGCAAGCTTGGTTTGTTGTTTCGGTGAGGGTTTCACCTGCAGAGCTTTGTTGAAAATATTTTATCATATGCGTAAGTGGTGTCGGTGTGGCTTCTAGTGGAGATTTAGGATTCTGATGGTGATCATGTTCAAGACTTGGTTGATTGGGATAATTTCTTTAGCATGCGTGGACCTATATTGGGTCTCAGTATTATCTAGGTTATGGACTGGCTTAATGTAACATGTGGATTGGACTTCTCGACATGTTTCTAGGATGTCTTATGGGTTGGATATTATTTGTTCAGTCTTAGGCCGACATGTTTTGTAATTATATAATTGTTTTATTGTCTAGTGACCGACCTTATTGTTTGTGGTCAAGGGTTTGTATATATATGATGTAAGATCTCATTGTAGATCATATGTAAGGGATATGGATATGCAAGGAGAGAATAATGTAATAATCATTTAGACAAAGGATTTGGTCAATCATTGGTGATCAATTTGGGTTTATGTAAGAGGATTTAGTCCTCCAGTATTGAGCTTAACTGGAACTGTATTCAATCATAGGAGATGTTATCATTGCAGTTCATTCATTCCTTTGAATTGTAGTCTGGATTTCTATGTAGTCAGTGAGACTCCTTTTGTGATGAGAAGTGTGCTCTATGTTGTTGGCCTTCCTACAAGTGCATGCCCCTCAATTGTAATTCACATAATTACTATAGAAGTATTATCTAATTGTGGGTAGGCTTCCCACTGTAATTTTTCCCTTTATTGGGTTTTCTATGTACAAATCTTGGTGTCATGTGGATGGTATTTGTTCTCTGATTATTGTTTATGCTTAATTGGTTTATCTACTATTTCAGTAGTTGGTTTATGTATTCTGATATTGATCTTTTGGGTTTAGGTATTAAATTTTTAATTTCTTAAGGTTCTAGTAATCTAGTTCATCTATTTCATCTACTGCTATCTTTCGGAGAGATATTCCTAGGCTTGATGGAACAAATTATAGAGTATCGAAGATTCAAATGGAGACTCATCTAAGATGTCTCAATAAGGAAATTTGGGAAATCATAGAGAATGGTGTTACACCTTATAATCCAGCATCTAGAAATCCTCCTCTGACAAAATTGGATAAGGAGATTGAGAATGATTGTAGTGAAAGAGAAGCCCTCTTGTGTGCACTTTCTGATCATTAAATAATCGGATTAACTGACAAATCATCTACAAAGGCTATATGGGACATGTTGGAGACTCTTAATGAAGGTGACCCTACTATGAATAATGCTAAACTTGATGGTTACCAGATGAGATATGAAAACTTGAAGTTGAAAGAAGATGAAAGGATTGTTGCATTCATGGAAAGGGTAAATGAAATTGTTATGAGAATTCAATGTTGTGGTGGAACTCTGAGTGAAGATGAAATAGTTTCTAAAGTCCTAAGAGCTTTACCACTAGCTTACAAGATGAAGGCTACTGCAATTAATGAATTGAGAACAATTACTAATACTTTTGTCACTAGAGATACCCTAGTTGGGAAATTATCTACTTTCGAGCTTAAAGAATTTGGACCTTCTAGAGTTGTGAAGTCTAAACCTGATTTTCATGCATCTACGTCATCAACTGACAAGCAAGACTGGAAAGATTTGTATGTAAGGGAATTGGATGATATGAAGAGAGAAGATGAAGAATTTGAGCAACTTGAAGCCCTATTTTCTAGAAGAGTACCTAAAAGACAGGTAGGAAGTAAGTATGAAGGAAAAACACCTTTCAATGTTTTGCATGTAATAAGATAGGTCATTTTGCATCTAGATGTCCTAAAAGGAATTCAAGATTTGAAGAGAGATCTATAAGATATTTTAAGCCTAACCCTAGATATCAGAACAAGTATAAGTATGGGAAAAACATAGATAAATCATGCTACATAGAGGATGAGGAAGGTGTGATAGATTCAGATAATGAACCGGCATAAGACTCTTCTAGTGGTTTTGGCAATGGAAAGGAATGGGTGTTCCTGGCTAGCAAGGAAGATGTTATAGCACTAAAAAAGAATGTACCTAAAGAGAAGGCACTTGCTGCTAAAATTGAAGATAAGGATGAATGGGTAATTGGCAGTGGATGTTCATATCATATGACTAGAGATAGAATAAGGTTTCTATCTTTGCAAGAATTTGATGGCGGCCTAGCTATATTTGGAGATGACAAGGCATGTATGATCAAGGGAAAATGAACTATATCATTAGATGGTAAGCACAATACTAATTTTGTTTATTATGTTGAAGGTTTAAGGAATAATCTTTTGAGTGTAGGACAATTGGTGGATAAGGGATTTCAATTACAATTCAAGGATGGAAAATGTAAAATCATTAATAGATCTGGTTTGGAGATTGAAACCAGTACTCAGACAAAAGGTAATCTATTTCATTTGAATTCTAGTAAGAATACATGTTTGATTGCACAAATTAATGAGATTTGGCTATGGCATAAAAGCCTATGTCATGTGAATTTTGATTGCATTGTGAAGATCATTTCAACTAAGGCAGTTAGTGATATACCTAAGATTCTAAAGTCCTATAATTCGGTATGTAAAGAATGTCAAATGGGAAAATAGGTCAGAACCTCTTTTAAGAGTATACAAGACAAATTTAATGATGTTCTTGATCTTATTCATACTAATTTGTGTGGCCTTGGTAGAATTAAAAGTTTTCAAGGTGATAGATATTTTATGCTAATCATTGATGATTATTCTAGAATGATGTGGGTTACTTTTTAAGGGAGAAATATGAGGCTTTTGAAAAGTTTAAAATATTTAAGGATAAAGTTGAGACTAAGGTAGGATTGAAGATTAAATGTTTAAGGTTAGATCATGGTGGAGAATTCACATCTGGTGAGTTTAACAACTTTTCTGAGAAGCATGGCATAAGGAGACAATTTCTGCTCCCCGAAAACATCACCAAAATGGAGTTGTGGAAAGAAATAACAAAACTATCTTGGATGCTGCCAGAATAGTGATGATGGAAGCTAATCTACCTCACATCTACTAGAGAGAAGTAGTGAGAACAATAATTTATACATTCAACAAAGTACATATCAAAGGAGAAACTTGTAAGACACCTTATGAATTATGGTTTGGCAATACACCTACAGTTAAGTATTTCAGAATCTTTGGTAGTAAATGCTATATTAGGAGAGATGATTTCATTGGAAAATTTGATCCTAGATGTGATGAAGGAATATTTCTTGGTCATTCTAATGAAAGAGAAGCATATAGATGTTATAACAAGAGATTGTAGGGAATTGTGGAGAGCGCTAATGTCAAGGTGGATGAGATGAATAGAAGTCAAATAAGAGTTTATGAGAAAGAACTAGTAGTGGAAATGATCATAACAAAATTGGTAACACATTTACCAGAATAGAGTGTTGAACTAGTTACTTCAGCAGTATCAAAAAATTCAATAGTAACTGAAGAATCAAGAAGAGGAATAGAGAATTAGAAGACTCTTAGGTATGTAAGGATGAATCATTCAGAAGATCACATCATTTTGGATAAGAACAATGGAGTGATGATAAGAAGGAGATTGGCAGCTAATGAGGGATGTTTAATTTCTCAAGTTGAACCAGTATCAGTAATTGAAGCATGTAAGATGAATGTTGGATGAAAGCTATGGAAGAAGAATTAGATCAGATAGAGAAGAATAACACATGGACTTTAGTTCCCTGGCCTAAAAATAATAATGTTATCGGAACTAAATGGGCTTTTAGGAATAAGTTAAATGAAGATGGACAAGTTGTAAGGAATAAAGCTAGATTGGTTTGTAAAGGATATTCTCAGAACGAAGGAATTGATTATGGAGAAACTTTTGCACCTGTAGCTAGGATTGAAGCTATAAGATTACTTTTTGCCTATGTTGCACATAAAAACTACAAGGTCTATCAAATGGATGTTAAGTTTTCCTTTTTGAATTGGGATCTTGATGAGGAAGTTTATATTGAGAAACCTAATGTTTTTTCACTTTTAGATGATAAAAACATGGTTTGCAGGTTAAGGAAAGCTTTATTTGGATTGAAAGAGGCACCTAGAGCTTGGTATTTAAGGTTAGATACATATCTTTTGAAGCTTGGTTTCACTAAAGGTAATGCTGACAGTAATTTGTATTATAAAGTCATTGATGATGATTGTAGTGTAGAAATTAGGAATCATCAAAACAATAGATCAAAACACTCGACATGATAACTCAATCATGAGAGCACTCATTGCAAATGAACCTAATCCTAAGCACACTCAATAGAGATATGAAAACAAAGCATTCAAAATGAAAGATTATGCAAACCAAATGAAGAATTGAATGCTCCTTCCATGCGGCTCCATTGTTCTTCTTTCCTCTTCAATGGATTTGTGGATCTCACCTACAAGTGCACATACAATTGAAAGCAAGATTGATGAAAAGCTCAAGAGTACTAGAAGCATAAGTTCGGTAGTCTGATAGGAAATTTGGATTAGCTTTGATTGAAAATCATCCAATTTATAGAGAAATTGGATAAATGACAAGATTGGCATGATGCAATTCAAATGGAAATTGCAAATCAATATGACAAATTATGACAAATTATGCACTTTCCATGCACAATTTGATTGATTGATAATTGATGACAAATTATGACACATTCCATGTCAAAATTGATTGATTATCAATTATGACAATTTCATGACAAATTGAAATGTCATTCCCATAGAATTAGGAGATGAAATAGGAGGGAAAAGAAATTAGAAATTTAGAAAATTAGAAAATTGAAATTGATGAAAATTAGGAATTAGAAATTGATGGAAATTAGAATTTAGTGAATTAATCAATAATTTTTCATTTATTAATTAATTCACTCACAAAGAGGAATAATTAGCCAATTAAATGAATATTTAATTGTAATGAGGAAACTTAGGATTAATAAATAATTTAGTAATCCTAGAGGAAGAAATGGCAAATTAGGTCAAATGACTAAATCATAAAACCCTAAAGAGATGAATTAGGTCTTGATGAAAGATAATTGACTTGATCATGATTTGATTTTGGATTGATAAATGACTAATGCGACAAAATGATTTGATTGATAAATGCGCCAATTGACGAGGAACAATGACAAATTGATCCAAATTGACATAATTAAGACAGACAATGATCGATAGCGAAATGATTGCAAAATGATGAGATCGACAAGAGGACAAGAATCGACGACAAAATAGATTGCAAGACGACAAGATTGACAATGACCACGATCGATGACAAATTGATCGCATGATGACAAGATTGAAAAGAGGACAAAACCCTAATTAGGATTGACGATGTCCAAAATAATAAGATTGATGATAAAATTGATAAAAGAACAATGATTGATGACAAATCGATCGCAAGATTGACAGGAGGACAAAACCCTAATTAGGATTGACGATGTCCAAAATGATGACAAATTAGCACGCACATTGATGCAATAAGATAAAATCGATCAAAATCATGACTGGATAACGTTGTCGACAAGACCAAATTCGAGGACGAGATGAGTGAAGAATGTAGAAGAATGACTCGATGTTCGCAAATGATAAAGACCAAGTGCGTGACATAGGAGAAATGTTAATGCGACGCAAAAACCTAAAATGAGGCAATGCACAAATGTTAAAGTATGACCTTGCAAGCGTTGACCATTTTTAGGTGCCTACATTTTGCCCCTCTTTGAGACAATGCGATTTTAAGCGTTGTTTCAAAGAATGATAACGAAAATGCCCCAGACAATAATAATGACATATGCATGCCCCCTCGAGGAATTGGCCGGAAACATGCGAAAAAGAGGCCAATTGATCGATAAAAATGATAGGATCGAACAGACTAACAATCGGATATCGGATGCATGAAGGACAAGCAATGTAAGGTGCACAAGACCGTGACCAACATAAGATGGAGAAGATGCACATCCATCTAGGCACTGACAAAGAGCTATAAATGAGACCAAGAGGGTGAAAATTGCTCAGTTGCACTAGCTAAAGAGGAGGATTTGTTGCTCTGGACAAGGACACGTGCAGACAGATGGCGAACATTCCAATGGCGGATCACCTCAGAGAATGTGTATGCACATTCATACGACCGGACGACGTAGGAGCAGCAGTATGTATCTCGAAAACCCATGTTTTGAATTTCATGAATTTTGACGGCTTACGGGACATTGCGGGGCCCACAGAGGATGCAAAAATAGACTCCTGCGCTTGTGTCATCTAGTTATGCGCTTGTGTAGGGAGTTCTACGCTTGTGTAGGAAGACACAAGTGCAATTTACCTGACACAGGTGCAGGTTAGCTAACACAGGCGCAAGTGTGTATAAATCACTCAATTTGAACTCAAAACTGCATGCAAATGACCTAAAAAGGGGGGACAAGGGTGGGATAGGTCAATGTAGATGAAAAACACCTTGATTTGGACATGAAAATGAGGAAATGCAACTCGTAGGAGCAAACCCTAGAACTAACAAAATGATGCCCCGATTGTGATGCAGAGTCGACAGTATCCGTTGATCACGCGGGAGAATCGACCAGACTGCTTCATGCTACGACACAGACTTAGGAGCACAGAGAGAGACACATTAGCTGGACTGGGGATATATTACATCACATACATGCCTGAGATTAGGGCAAACACAGGATTGCTTACCGCATTGGCAAAGCGATGGTACTCGGAGACCTCCTCATTCCATTTGGCGACTGGCAAGGCGACAGTGACTCTAGAGGATGTATGGCGCATCCTCCGCATTCTGATACATGGGGAGATGATAGAGTATGACCTAGTGACAGGGAGAGACTCATTATGCAGACTGTTTGAGTGTGATGCAGATGATCTGGACATTGTCGAGAGGGAGATTCGCTGGGAGAGCATGGCTGCCAAGTATGACTGACGATATGTGGTGATAGCAGTTGTGATAGCATGTCTTCTGGCAGGTGATAGATGAGGACATGGATTCCCTATTGGCTGGGGAAGGGTATTAGAGCGGATGGTGATAGAGGGGACAGTGTACGCGTGGGGACCATGTGTACTGGCTATGTTGTATTTGCAGCTACATCAGATAGCATGTCAAGGAGTTCAGACTCTGAGCTATGGAGTTACATTGCTTCAAGTATGGGCATTTGAGCATATTGCCATATGTCGGCCGATTACAGATAGATAGGTGATACCACACTGACCATATGTGTATAGCTATGGGGGAGCACTGAGACAGGGTCCATTTGGATACATATTATACTGGCGACATGAGCTAGACAGACTGAGAGAGTTCATATGGAGGCCATATCGAGATTGCCTCGGATGGTCAGATGATCATGATGAGCTACCATACTGCAGATAGGAGAGGTACTTGATTGGGCGACTAGTGAATCGCCAGACAGTGATTGAGTTGTACCTGCCAGAGAGAGTCAGACGACAGTTTGGAGAGACGTAGGATGTTCCTTGGTGGACTGCATGCTTTGCCCGATCTCACCGAGAGACGAGTCATGGGGTAGTATGATTCAGCCACACATAGCATATGCTGACTTTGCATAGTTACAGCAGAGACAGTGGGAGTGGTAGTCAGATGTGGTGGATGCTGGGACTATAGAGGAGTATGAGACATGGTTTGCATAGCGACGGCCAGTGCCTTTGATTGATCCTGACATTCCAGTACCAAGGAGACAGGAGGACTTCCCACTCACAGGAGAGGAGGGAGATGATGAGGACAAGGAGGATGAGGATGACGGAGACGGGGGAGAGGATGGTTATGAGGATGATGAGGATGACGA
Organism: Cryptomeria japonica; assembly: GCF_030272615.1. Lineage (NCBI taxonomy): Eukaryota > Viridiplantae > Streptophyta > Pinopsida > Cupressales > Cupressaceae > Cryptomeria > Cryptomeria japonica. Next base: position 168,983,501 of record NC_081405.1, read on the forward strand.
GGATGGGGGAGATGATGGTGATGAGGATGATGAGGATGACAAGGACGGGGGAGATGATGGTGATGGTGGTGAGGACGATGAGGGGCGAGACTCAGTGGATCAGGAGACATTGTAGGATATTCCCATAGAGCCAGAGACAGCTAGGACAGAGGAGATGGACAGGTGCAAGGCTACCATAGCGAGTCAGCAGGATCAGATTGCTACATTGGAGAGACAGAATGCCATCTTGAGGATAGAATGAGATACAGCAATAGCTTAGGCACAACGAGAGGGACAGAGAGTCACTGAGTTCATTGGGTCGATTAGGGATGCCAGTGCATGGGAGATGGCACAGATGCTGGTAGAGACCGGCAAGGAGAGACTGTATTGGAGGGCACTATATGAGAGTGCAGTTCCACCAGAGTGGAGAGCACCTTCATATCAAGCACGATTGAGGACAGAGAGCAGGTCACGCTCTCGGAGGTCATTGAGCAGCATAGGAATGAGTGGACCGATGAGACCACCACAGCCAGGACCAAGAGGGACATCATCTGCGAGACATGGCAAGGATGAGGAGGACAGAGGGAGCACCCAATGACAGAGGTACATACTCCTTAAGACAGACAGTGGACATTATGTAGTTTGACATTTTGTAGTCAGCCTGCGGGCCATACTTAGGATAGACAGTCCGATTTTGTACTCCAACATTATTATGATATGCATCGATATGATGGATGCAATATGTTTTGACTTATGTTTTTTGTATGTATGGATAACTTATGCACTGGTTTATGAACATGTATGGATGCATTTTTATGTATTTTGGATGTATGGATAAAACGCTTGATGTAATGCTTGATGCAAATGCAAATGTACTAACCAAATGGATGCAGGATGCAGTATATGTGTTCGAATATCGGAGCACTAGACCGAACTGACTATCCGACCGGATGGAAGTAAGAAATGAGATAAAAGACAGTTAGAGATGATGAAAACTTGCTTTCAGTAATGCACTTTGTAGGTGAGAACCTTTATTTTTATGTAGCAAAATGGATGTGTAGCATCATGGCATTGAAGGCCAGAGCTGAAATGCAACCCTTTTTGCAAAAGACAAACACATCACAGACAAACGACAATCACAATCAAAAATAAAAGGGATCATGAGCCATCCCGGTCACTCTAAATCACTTAGTGACATCATCGAGCAACATAGGAACATGATCAAAGATAAATCAATAAAAAGATAAGATGCGCAAATTCAAACAAATCAAACAAACATTTTTATCTTCATTGTCAAAAGTTGAACGTGCTGATAGGACGATCATGTTGTCTGGTTTCAGGAAATGCAGTACCCCATCTAAGACAGGACACAGTCTGGTTTCAAGTATACCACACCCTGTATAAGACCCATGATAGTGTGGAACAAGGACAAATCAATTTTGAGGCTGATATTCGATTGATATGACAGTTTGGATCAGTTTGAATGTTTGATTTTGATTGAAAAAGTTCATCTGTTTAAGCATGATTTCATTAAAGCACAATGTTGAATTGATTGCAAGTGTCATTGGATGAATGCTCAGTGAGCTGTCTATGCACAAAGGGAATCCTTTATTGCAAAATGCGTGTTTTTGGATTTTAAGTTTTACAATTTTTTTCATTTTTTCAGGACTTTATTTGATTTTTTTTGGATTATTTCAGGACATTATTCAATTTTTAGGATTATTTCAGGACATTTTTCAATTTTTAGGATTTTTTTCAGGACTTTTTTCGATTTTTAAGACTTTTTCCAGGACATTATTTGATTTTTATGAATTTTTTTCAAGACATTTTTCAATTTTTATGAATTTTTTCAAGACTTTTTTCAATTTTTTATGAATTTTTTCAGGACATTTTTAAATGATTTTATGATTTTGCCCCTAGTGTCTAGCAAGGCAAGAAATATGACAGGTGAATAAATAGGCTTGCCGAAATGATGGTGGATAGAGGGAAGACAAAAGGCCTTTTATTGTGGCGACAATATAGATGCAATTTCCAAGAGCTATTGTGTGATGGGACAAGAGACTGGATATGACAATCTAAAGTAGGAACATGGCTTGGGGGACATGTCAAGAGGTGTTTGAAAAATATGTTTTGTATTTCACATCCTTATGTCAGATCAAGATCAAGGAATGAAAAAGAATGTATGGATAGTGATAAGATATGGATAGGATAAGAAAGACCAAGAATGGATAAGGGACATGGACTGAAGGTCGGGGTAGGCTAAGGGATAGTGGTAGAAAGTTGCAATAAGCTAGGGAATATGGATGAAAGGTTGTAATAAGAAAATGGATAAATGACCAAAAGCTATGATAGACTAAAAGCTGCAAACAAGATGCATGATGCTCATGATGATCCTCAGCCTTGTCAAGATCAAAGGTGGAAAGAGGAAATGGACATGAGGGACAATAGGATAATGGAGGGTAATGACAGGGGTTCGATAGGATAATGAAACAATGAAGGACAAAAGGATATGAAGGAGTATGACATGGTATGATAGAATAAAAACCTGCCCCCAAGTGTGGTGTGCAAGAAGTTCATAAATTACTCATGATGCCTGTTTGCCAAGTTTTCATCATGGTACTTGCCCAAGGCGCTTGTTTGCCAGGTTTTCACCAGTGGACGAATTTTTTTTCTTTATTTTTTTTCTTTTTCACTTTTTTTTTTTTTTGTATTTTTGACTTTTTCAATAGAAGATGGACACATGATAGGGGATGGAAGAAGGACTCAAGCGTCTTTTTATTTGGATAGTAGCCTTGAAAAGAATGGACCATGACCTTTAAAAGTATTCTCAAAGACGTTGGTAGGATAAGGACATGGAATATGAGATGAAACTAAGGCAAGGATTTATGCAAAGGATTGGACCAAAGGGATGGAAGGATGGAAAATATGCATTGGATAGTAGGTAGGGTATTGGAAGAATTGGGCTTTAGTGGATGGAAATGAAGGCAAGATCAACATTGGCACACACCTTGAGGGGTGATGGACTGATGGAGGAAAGACGTATTTTGGATATTGAGATTTTGATGGAGGAATAACTTGGGATTTTGGGACATAAGGGCCCAAAATGGATAAAGAAGGTGATGGAGGAACAAATTTGAGAGGGTTGGATGGAGGAATAGCAATTTTGGATGCCAAGTTGGATGTTTCTTTAGGCTTTTGTGCTTCAAGAAGCTTCTTAGGGATCCACATGGTTTTTGATTTTTCATGCTTTTGTGGTTCCTTGGAGTGCATTGCTTGCACAAGGGATTTAGGAACCCATATATATTTTGACTTTGCTTTATTTTGCTTAGCGGGCCTTTGTGGCCTTTTGGATATTTCTTTTTCTTTATAGATCATATTGTTCTTTGCTTTGACATGTCGATTAGATTGGACATGTTGATCCTTGAATACATGTGGATTGCTAGACTTATGATGCTTATACTTGGCATCCAAATTGCTTGGAGGGGGAAAGGAATGCATGGATGGATATGAATGAAATGGAGTTCTTTTGGATGACTGGAAGGTTCTCAAAGATGTGTGCCTTTGCTGACCTTGCATAGAGGATGAAGGGATATAAGGACCTAAGATGGATGGAAGGTATGATGGGGAAGGTGTATGTTTTGATTTTGATAGAGGAATACCAATGTCTTGAGAGCAAGTTGTGTAGACATGACCCTGAAGATCTTCTTTGACATAAAGGGATTCTTGCTTATGGAGATCTACTCCTTTCCCTTTATGAATATCTTGACTTGTAGGATACTCTTTTCTTTGGGAAGAAGACATGAGTCCATTATGAGGTGGATATGATATGAGAGAAATAATGAGATCTTGAAGTGGATCAGATTGCACCAAAGTGGAAGAACCCATTATGCATGTCGAGGGTTCATGAACATCTTGCACTGACACGTTAGAATCATGAGGGGTATCAGGATCATGAGGGGGATTAGGATCATGTAGTGGACATGGTTCAATGACAGGTTCTTCAAGAGATGGAATGGGAGAAATAATGGGATCATCAAAAAGAAATGCGATCTTGGAGTGGATATGCAGGATTAAGACAAGGAGGTGGAGGAACAAGTGGATCTTGTGGAGGATCTGAAGGAATAATTTGATCTTGACAAGGAGGAAGATCATTGGAATCCTCTTTAAAGGTGCTTTGCTCTTGACTTTCAATGGGATCATCATAAAGGATGGAAGGGATATCTGGAATGTCAATGGGATTTGAAAGGACATTTTTTTCATGAAATGGAAGGGGATCGTTTGGGATTGGATAGACTGGGATATCTTGATCTTGCTCAAGGAATGGAGTGTCAATAGGACTTTGGATAGGATGGACAAGAATAGGGGAATCGTCATGAGTGTCTGGGAAAATGGGGTCCTGGTCAATAATTGGATGGGATGATAAGTTTTCAGGATCTTGATCTTGATCTTGATCTATTTTAACATGCGTTTCTTTATGCTCTAAATTATCCTCTTGACATGGGGTTGGACTTTGGATGTGCATGGAGGATTCTGACAAGGGATCAATGTTTTGGCATGAAGGAAATGCACTTTGAACATTCGTGAAGGATTTTGGCAAGGAATCAATGCTTGAACATGAGGAAGAGGGACTTCGAATGGGTTCCTCTAAAACAGGTAATGGCAATAAAGTGCATGATGGCATTGGGTCTTGTATTTTTGAAACATGACAAAGATGTGCATCATGAATTGGATTCTCTTAGCAATCAATTATGGATAGCCCTTGGGTAATTTCATCCTTGGGTGTATTATTTGATAAGGACAATATAGAAGGTTCTTGTGAAACTTCTAAAGTGTAGGGATAGATGCCATTGGAGAGTTAATTCGTTTGTGGGGGGATGAGGCATTGCTAGACACAATTGTATTATCTTGATCTTCCTCAAAGAACTCACTTGGTAGGTTCCTTAAGAGCATTGCAATAAAGCCACCTTTCTTTTGAGGTTTTGACATGATTGGACCTTGAATTTGAACTTGTTTTTGGTTTGATGTCATGTTTTGATTTCGAACTAGATGTTGATCCAATTGGTTTGACATGTTCAAATTTTGGCTTGGTGCAAGTTGCAAGTTTTGTTTTTGAATGTTTGGTTGGAGTTGTTGACATTGATATGTTGATTGAACTTGAACTTGTTGATATTCCACCATTGGTTGGACTATTTGTTGACATTGTATAGTTGGTTGGACATATTGTTGAAATTGGACCATTGATTGTGTTGGTTGCATATGTTGGACCATTGGTTGTGATGGTTGAAAATCTGATTGATAGAAAACACCTTGTTCTTGTTGTGGAGGCACATAATGTTGAAATTGATGTCGTCTCCTTTCTTGTAATTTTTTCATCATCTCTATTTGCGAGAGGAGAGCTGGTATGTCTGATCGTTCAAGAAGAGATCTTACATCAATTGGCTCAATATTTGGATTTTGGCCTAGAAATTTTTGAAACACTTTGGACATTTGTGATCTATTCTTCACCATGTTTTTCACTCTTTGTTCCAATATCTCATTTTCTTGAGCTAGTTTCTCCTCTAGTTTTTGTATTTGGTGATTTACATCATCATGATAAGTTTGATCAATATTGCCTTGTTGTTGGGTTGGATATAATTGTGATTGCCTTGTCGGTTGATATGTCAAACTTTGTTGCATCATTGGTGCTTGGAACCTTGTTTCAATAGACGTGTCACTATGCAAATGCAATATTTTTGGAATTTTTGATTTTAAAAGTATGATGTATGATATGCAACTAAATGCAAACTAAATAGATGAAAATGCAATCTATGTTTTTGGTTGTTTTTCAAGATTTTGAAAAACTTTTGAATGCAAATCTAAAAGAGACCCTTAGGAAATTGAAATGATATCTAGACCTCAAAGGACAAAAGGACTTAATTGACAAAGGACAAGATGACAATGTCTCCCCTATATGCTTGGATACTAAGCTAGGTTTGACGAAATGATATTAATGACAAAAGGACAAAAGATTTGATAAGGTCTAGACTTCTTAACAATGACTTAAGGTTTATCAAAGATTTGGATTACTCAAGTATGACAAAACCTAGTTTTGACACTATATGCAAAGGGATAATTACTATGCAAGTGACCCTAATATGATATGACAATGACTTAGGCTTAATGAAGAAACTTGGGATATGCAAATGCAAATGTATGACAATGGTATGACTTTAATGCAAGAGGACACATGTAAATGGATGACTTTTATTGATATGCAAAAGAAGTATAATTTAGGTGAAACCTAACCTTGATACTTGACAATGACTTTGAAAAATGCAACCTAGGATGAACCTAAATGTAAGTGACATGAATATTAAGACAAGATTTGGAACAATGTTTGATCATCATATTGGAAGATGTGTTTTGAACCTTGTTGAACTTTTGTTGGATGAATGTCTCTTGTGTTTAATCTTATGTTAGATCAATTTGTTTTGCTTTTGAAATGGGCTAACATTCAACTTTTGACAATCAAAGAATACAAGATGTTACAACTTAGACTCAAGACAATCATGCTCATTTCCACATTCCTTAGGGTAGGCAAAGACATTAGGTACTTGAGAGGTAGACTCATTATGGGATTCAAGGAGAATACATAGATGCTTGACCCCACGGGCTCCCCTCCACGACACTCACTTCTCAGGGCAGCCAAGCATCAGTCCCCATGGAATCTCCCCATGGAAAACTTAGTATCTCTTCCAAGTATCCGAATTTGTCCTTCTCAAGCAACTAGAAGGGTTTTTGGCCTCTAAAAACAAGGTGTTTAGTAAGGATTTCTGTTAAGCATTACTCCTTGATGTCATGCAAGCATGATTGAGACATTAAGCCCATCAAGATACCAAACAAATGTAGTCGCGCAAGCGTGATTTAGACCAAGAGGCCCTACTTAGATGTTGATATGAGAAAGAGTTCAAGGGTCATCACTTCCCAAGTAACTGCAATTCCCACGTAACACTTCCTTCAAAGCTTTCGCTCATCGGGTATTTTTTTATAGTGAGTTAGAATGCCAAGGAATTCTAGCCGTACTCACTTTGGGTCGTTCCCTTCTCACGATTATCACTTGCTTGCAAAAGCAAAGTGGTCGGGAAGGCAGGCCCTCTAAGGGTGGCAAACAATCAACAACACAAGCATGCTATTGAAGATCTGGATTTCTGATCACCCTATGAAGGATGAGAGCATACTCTCCTACTCCAATGTCACACTTAACAATCAAAGCAAACAAAGGTTCATTCCCACCTATTTATAAATCACTAAGTGCCTAATTAAAAATCTCAAACACACAATTTGGTTGTTTCTCCAAGGCAACCTGCAAAACTCAAGTTAGAGGTTTGATTTGTTGTCTTTGACCATCGAATCTGCACAAAACATGTTATTAGTTTGATTTGTAGTCTTTGTCATGCATATGCCAAGATCCTGCACCAATAATTAGTACCAAAATCCAAAACACAGAAAATAGAATGCAAAAACATCAAAAATTTCAAGTAAAAACTGCATTTTTCACCTCTGATCTGGACTTTACACAGGCGCAGAACTCATGACACAGGTGCAAGATGTCTAACACAAGCACAGAATGTCTCAACATAGGCGCAAGATGTCTCAACACAGGCGCATAATGCTTCACACAAGCGCAGAAGTGTCCAAAATGCACTGCACGGCCCTGTTTTTGAGTTTTTTGACCTGCAAATCAACTTAGAAGCACTCCAAAACACAGTAAAGGGGTTAGAAGGTTAGTATTCATGTCGGGTTCACCAATTAATGTAGCCTAGAAATTAGGAATCATCAAAACAATAGATCAAAACACTAGACATGATAACTCAATCATGAGAGCACTCATTGCAAATGAACCTAATCCTAAGCACACTCAATAGAGATATGAAAACAAAGCATTCAAAATGAAAGATTATGCAAACCAAATGAAGAATTGAATGCTCCTTCCATGCGGCTCCATTGTTCTTCTTTCCTCTTCAATGGATTTGTGGATCTCACCTACAAGTGCACATACAATTGAAAGCAAGATTGATGAAAAGCTCAAGAGTACTAGAAGCATAAGTTCGGTAGTCTGATAGGAAATTCGGATTAGCTTTGATTGAAAATCATCCAATTTATAGAGAAATTGGATAAATGACAAGATTGGCATGATGCAATTCAAATGGAAATTGCAAATCAATATGACAAATTATGACAAATTATGCACTTTCCATGCACAATTTGATTGATTGATAATTGATGACAAATTATGACACATTCCATGTCAAAATTGATTGATTATCAATTATGACAATTTCATGACAAATTGAAATGTCATTCCCATAGAATTAGGAGATGAAATAGGAGGGAAAAGAAATTAGAAATTTAGAAAATTAGAAAATTGAAATTGATGAAAATTAGGAATTAGAAATTGATGGAAATTAGAATTTAGTGAATTAATCAATAATTTTTCATTTATTAATTAATTCACTCACAAAGAGGAATAATTAGCCAATTAAATGAATATTTAATTGTAATGAGGAAACTTAGGATTAATAAATAATTTAGTAATCCTAGAGGAAGAAATGGCAAATTAGGTTAAATGACTAAATCATAAAACCCTAAAGAGATGAATTAGGTCTTGATGAAAGATAATTGACTTGATCATGATTTGATTTTGGATTGATAAATGACCAATGCGACAAAATGATTTGATTGATAAATGCGCCAATTGACGAGGAACAATGACAAATTGATCCAAATTGACATAATTAAGACAGACAATGATCGATAGCGAAATGATTGCAAAATGATGAGATCGACAAGAGGACAAGAATCGACGACAAAATAGATTGCAAGACGACAAGATTGAAAATGACCACGATCGATGACAAATCGATCGCATGATGACAAGATTGAAAAGAGGACAAAACCCTAATTAGGATTGACGATGTCCAAAATAATAAGATTGATGATAAAATTGATAAAAGAACAATGATTGATGACAAATCGATCGCAAGATTGACAGGAGGACAAAACCCTAATTAGGATTGACGATGTCCAAAATGATGACAAATTAACACGCACATTGATGCAATAAGATAAAATCGATCAAAATCATGATTGGATAACGTTGTCGACAAGACCAAATTCGAGGACGAGATGAATGAAGAATGTAGAAGAATGACTCGATGTTCGCAAATGATAAAGACCAAGTGCGTGACATAGGAGAAATGTTAATGCGACGCAAAAACCTAAAATGAGGCAATGCGCAAATGTTAAAGTATGACCTCGCAAGCGTTGACCATTTTTAGGTGCCTACAATGATATATTGACTATTGATGTTTTTTTTGATGACATTATTTTTGGAGGTGAAAATAAGTTGTGCATGGAATTTTCTAAAAATATGGAGAAAGAATTTGAAATTTCTATGATTGGGGAAATGAAATTTTTCTTAGGTTTGTAGATTACTCAGACTGATAAAGGTATTTTCATCTGTCAAACTAAGTATGTTGGGGAATTGTTGAAAAAAATTTGTATGGAAAACTCTAAACCGGTAAGTACTCCTATGGTTACAAGTGAGAAATTGTCAAGGAAAGATGAATCTGCACCGATAAATCCTACAAGATACAAGTCTATGATTGGAGGTATGCTATATTTGACTTAGACTAGGCTTGATATAATGAATGTTGTTTGTATTGCATCAAGATATCAAAGTGATCCTAGAGAAAATCATGAGAGTGCGGTGAAAACAATTTTTAGATACTTGCAAGGTACATCTGAATATGGTTTATGGTACCCTAAAGATGATAACTTTACTTTATGTGCATATACAGATGCAGATTGGGTAGGTGATGTTGATGACTCAAAAAGTACTTCCCATGGAGCTTTATTTCTTGGAAAGAAGTTGGTTTCATGGATCAACAAGAAACAATCATGTACTTTATCTACTATTGAAGCTAAGTATGTTGTTTTTGCTACTAACCGTACACAAGTTCTATGGATGAAGAAAATGTTGAAGGACATTACAGTGCATTGCATTGGACTGGTAGTTATTCACTGTGATAACTTTGCTGCTATAGACATATCAAAGAATCTGGTATTTCACTCTAGGACAAAGTAATTTTTTGAAGGAGAAGGTGGAAGAAAAGAAGGTTAGACTGGTTTATGTGAACACTAAAGAGCAGATTACAGATATTTTCACTAAATCTTTTCCTAAAGAATCATTTGAATACCTGAGAGATAGATTAGGGGTTTCTACCCCTCCGATAGAGAACTGATTGATGCTATTTGGTATCAGTCTGGTATGCACTATTAGAGATATTATTAATCCTGGATTGATGTGGGGATGTTGCTACTTGGGGGGAGTAGTTAGCCTTTTGATTCAATGGTTTTTGGTTTTTTCTTTGATATTTTTGTCATATTTATGGTATTGATGTCAAAAGTGGAGAGATATATGTAAAAATATAGATTTATAGAGATATAATTCATAGGGGGAGTTTGGTCTTTGTTTTAGAACTTCATTGCTATATCTTTGTGTGGGAGATTGTTGGTTGTCTTCCATTGGGGGAGACTTGTTTGGCATTTCTTGGCACTTGGATGTTTTTCACATCTAGTGTTTCCATCAATGCCAAAGAGGTAGATTGTTGGCCATTTGGAGGAATTGATAATGTGTTGCATTGATGTTTTGTCATTGATGTCAACACTAGTTGTTTTGGTTGCTTTACCAGTATCCTTTTGGTCCTGGTAAGATGTTTGGTTTCTAGTTGGATTGGATCATCATGATCCGATATGCTCTGGTATGTTTGGTTTGTGGAATTGGCTTATTCATGCTACTTAGATTCATGTTTAGTCAGTTAGTTTTGATTTGGTGAACGGATGCTATGAGCTATCTTGTATGCTGGCAAGTTTCATTTGTTGTTCTAGCAAGGGTTTCACCAGAAGAGGTTTGTTGAAGATATTTGATGATATGCATAAGTGGTGTTGGTGCATCTTCTAGTGGAGATTCAAGATTCTGATGGTGATTGTGTTCAAGTCTTGGTTGATTGGGATCATTGCTTTAGTGTGTGTACACCTATACTGGGTCCCGATATTATATAGGTTATGGATCGGCTTAATGTAACATGTGGATTGGACTTCTCAATGTGTTTCTAGGATGTCTTATGGGTTGGATATTATTTGTTTGGTCTTAGGATGACATGTTTTGTAATTATGTAATTGTTTTATTGTTTGGTGGTCAACCTTATTATTTGTGGTTGAGGGTTTGTATATATATGATGTAAGATCTCATTATAGATCATATGTAGGGGATATGGATATGTTAAGAGAAAATAATGTAATATTCATTCAGGTAGAGGATTTGGTCGATCATTGGTGATTGAGTTGGGTTTATATAAGAGGATTTAGTCCTCCGGTATTGAGCTTAACCAAAACTATATTCAAATATAGGAGATTCCGTCATTGTAGTTCATTCATTCCTCTAGATTGTAGTCTAGATTTCTATGTAGTTGGTGAGACTCTTTTTGTGATGAGGAGTGTGCTCTATGTTGTTGGCCTTCCTGTAAGTATAGGCCCCTTAATTGTAATTCACATACTTACTGTAGAAGTATTATCTGACTATGGGTAGGCTTCCCACTGTGGTTTTTCTCTTTACTAGATTTTCCACGTACAAATCTTGGTGTCATGTGGATGGTATTTATTCTCTAATTATTGTTTATTCTTAATTGGTTTATCTTCTATTTCAATAATTGGTTTATACATTTTAGTAATGATCTTTTCAGTTTCGGTGTTAATGTTTTAATTTCTTAAGGTTTCGGTAATCTGGTGACAATTGATTCACCCCCCTCCCAATTGTCTTCCAATTATTTGAACTGTCTAATGATATATATATATATGTGTAGCCCAAGCAGCCATTGGAATCCGACCCTACTGCTCTGTTGCCCGAATATCTATGGGGTTGAATCTGGCTAGAATGGGCCCTTCTCTCCCTACCCAAGAATATGGACTTAAAACACACACACACACACACACATATATATATGTATGTGTGTATATGTATATAGATATATATATACATATATATGTGTGTGTGTATATATATAAACATGTATACATATATACATATATACATATATACATGTATACATTGTTAGACACAACACACCACTGAGAGGGGGAGGGGGTGAATCAGTGGTTCTTAAATATTTTCCCTTTTCTTATCCTATGTGACCATAGATCTACCTCAATGCAAACTGACCGATTAGTGGGGAGGCCGACATAAATGCAACCACACAAGGGACATCACATAACACTAGCATATACGAGGAAAACCCAAGATGGGAAAAACTTCGGTGAGAAATGCTGCTAGAATCTACTGCTCTAATCCAGCCTCATAATTAAAACATAGTTACAATGTTTCGGACACCAACCCAAGGAGCACCAACCCCTAACTTTAGGGCACAAACCCAAGGAGCTACAACCCTTACCCGATTTATGGGTGTGTGTGTGAAAAGTGGAATAAGGATTTGTATCTACAGGACACAACACTTCAATTTAGTCATTACATGTATGGTTAGATAGATATAAGCATGAATAATAAAACCATAACAAATTGACCAATTGCCTTCTAAAAGATGCAAGTATAAGATTGCTCTCAGATTTTTATAAGCAATACCAGTGACTAGACTACACCAAGACAAAGGATTTAATTTATATGAGCATGATATTAAGCTAAAATGGATGCAAAATGGATGAATAATTCAAGCAATATGGATGAACTAAAATATGGATACAAATAATGTTAAAAAAAGCACAATATATTCAATGACTCCAGAGCAAAATCAGCATAATAATAATAATCTCCAAGCATGTTCTCAAGAATCTCTAGGGTAAATTGGAATGAGAGCTGAAGGCTAAATTTATAGAGAATTACAAGAGAGATGATAAAAATGATTAATTTAGGATTAATTAAAAATAATTGAGAAATCAGGTTCAGTTAACCTTGAGATAGATTCTGATTATAGTTTAATTGAAATGCATTCATATAGGAAGTTCAAGTTGCATTGGAAAATAATATTAAATTAATTCCATGCATTTTTGATCAAAATAGACAATTCTTTGATTTATTCAAGAAAAGAGTCTTTTCAATGCAACTAAACTTCTTTTTTTCTAAAAAGCTTTGAGTTCCAATTTTAGAGAATAATCAATAATTCGATTAATTACTTTTCCAATTTCAAGTTCTAAATTTAGAAAAAGAAATAATATCTTAAGTTTGATTTCTCTCTCAATTAAATTCTTTTATTTTATTTTCAATTCAACTCTTGCTTTGTAATTAATTGTTCTTTTGTAATAAATTAATTTCTTTTTGCATGATTAAATTGCAAATTTATTAATTAATTAAATATGCTAGGATATTTAATAAATTAAAATAGGATAATTGATTCAGATGATTTTCTTGGAATGATTCAAATAATTAAATAAATATTTAATTAATATTAAGTAATCAATTTGCCATGTAATATTTGATGATTAAAGAACTAATAATGTGCTCAAGATTGATTTAATTGCCTTTGGTTAGGACCTTGGTGATGTTGTCAAGATTAGGGGCCCATGGTTTAGATAACCATTTTTAGGGTATTACATTTACCCCTCTTTGAATTAATGTGCAAGCAACGCGTTGGTTCAAAGACTATGTGATGTCTAGGAGATACCAGTTCAGAACTTGATTGATCACGAGCCAGATGAAAAGCAAGGTGTTTAGCTTGATTCGAAGTGATGAAGTTGAATGAAGTCTGATTAAAGTGATACTGATCCCGAACTTGATTGAACTGAGGAACGATAGAGAACAAAGATACCAAAATTGAACTTGATTGATCAAGAAGTGGATCTTACTGATCTAGAACTTGATTGATCTAGATACAATGAGCAAAGATAAAAATCGACCTTAAACTTGATTGATCAAGATACGACGAGTGAAAAATAAACTATCCAACTTGATTCGATGCGATGAAACTGGACACCTACTTAGATTTAGCATGTGATTGAAGATACTCTTTAAACCCTTGATTGAGTTTAAACGAATAATTAGCTTGATGAAAAGTGATGAAACTGATTAATGTTAAGAGAATGATTCAGATGAAGACAAATATCAGCTTGATATGAAGCAATGAAACTAATATGCCCCTAGCAATTGATTTGATTCAGATGAAGGCAAATATCAGCTTGATCTGAAGCAATGAAACTAATATGCCCCTAGTGATTGATTTGATTCAGATGATCAAGAGATCTCAACTTGATGTGAAATGATAAAGGTGAGATACCCCTTAGCAATAAGATTTGATTTTCTTGTTGAAAATATTTTTTCTCGACTTTTGATGAAGATTTAAAAATTTTCTCGACATTGAAGATGTGAGGTTGTAAGGTCATGAGTATGCCCCCTCGGGAGAAAAATGAAAAGATAATGAGGGTAGATGATTATAGGCAATTGTTGGTGATGATAAGTTATTTGAGCAAAAATGATTCAGAGGAATATTTGAAAATTTGACCTTAATTGATAAGAAATTGAGCACAAAGTCAATGTGTAGAATGAAAATTGAATTGAGATTTAGTGTTGATTCATGAGAAATTGAGTGCATTTGGAAGAAAGAATGAGCATTTGATGAAAAAGAGCTAAGTGGTCCAAATTGTGGAAATTGACTAGGAAAATGATCTTGAATTTTGATTTTGATCTCGAAAATGGAATCTGAATGGGCAAATTAGCTAAGGGTTCAATTTTCATGTCCATCAGAGCAAGTTGAAAACTTAGGGTTTTGGCTATATATGGGGTAAAAGTGTCATTTTCAATTCATTTTAACCCTCCAAGTTTGAAAATTCAAAAAGTTTTCTGCAAAGAAAATGGTGGTCCCTACTCGTGAGCATCGATTCAAGCACCAGAGATGACATAATCAGCCTCAATACTATGAACCAGCAGTAAGTGGTCAATCCTAAGCCTATTATTGATTCCAATTTTGAATTTTTTTATTGATTTTTCATGTTTTTGGCATGTAGAAGTCGGGTTTTCTCATTTTGTCATGCAAGACATGATCATGTCTCATACGACAAACTGCTAAAGTTTGTTTTGTCATTTGAGACCATTAGTTTTGTCATTCTAGGCCCACACTTATGTCATACGACAACCTTCATAAAAGACCATTTTATCGTCTGAAGTCTAATCTTTTTTCATATGGGAGTCTTTTGTCATAGAGGGCCTAATCCTGACTCATATGAGTTGTTGCCCTTCTGTATTTTTTCGTATGGGAAACAGTGAGCTTTTTTGAATGTCTAAACCTAAAATTTTGATTTTGACATAGTTGGATTTGCGTGATGTTTTATTTCTCTTCTAGGCTTATTTGGAATGTTTTCTGATGCTTCATTGTTTGATTTTGTTTTGCAGGTTCGATTGCCTCATGTTCTCTTCAGATGCATTTATTCGCCTACCATGACATTAGTTTGACAACTTTCAGAGGTTGAGTAGGCTCACATTGACTTGTGTAGTTTGACGCACCTTCTTGGTTTACCAAACATCCATGTGAATTACGAAATGCTCACAGCATTGGTTGAGCATTTCCATTCAAAGCATAACACATTTCATTTACTAGTTGGGGAGATGACCATCACTCCTAAGGATGCATATAGGATCCTCTGTATCCCTTTGCTAGGGATAAGGTGGATTATGATGCAGCATTGTTACCTGGATTACAGGCAGTCAGGCATGCCTTCAGGGATCCTTATATATTGACATGTTCCATTAGTTGGGACATCATGATGAGTAGGTATAGTGAGGAGTTTCCTTTGGCTTGTGTCCTAGCAGGGTTTATCGACTGCTTTTTGATGTCAGATAGGGGACAATAGGGATTCTAGTGTGGTTGGGGCAGGATGCTGGAGAGATTGATGGAGACCCCATAGAGGCTTGGTTGGGGTTTAAGCATATTAGCCCACATGTATCATGAGATGCATAAGATAGTGTACAAGGAGGGCAAGAGCATGGCCATTGGTGTGTTGATCTTATAGGTTTGGGCTTGGGAGCACCTTCCCATTTGTCAATCTATTGTAGATGATAGTAAAGAGCCTGGGAAGCCGATTATTTATAGGTATACCAGTTATATTACGTAGCCCCATCTCGACAAGACCGATTTTTGGTAGAGGCAGATGGATGATCTAATAGTCATTGTATGGAGACCTTACAAGGGCCTAGAGCCATGGGATGATTGGTGGCTGGTACGTCAGGATATTTTTCTTACGTGTCCACTTATCGGTAGATCACAGACTATAATGGAGTGATTTCTAGTATCACAGGTGATGAGGCAGTATGGTAGGCCTCAGGGGATCTCACAGGAGTTCACAGTGTATGTGAGTTATGCTAATGAGGAGAGGCAAGGATGGTCACTGAGGTTATCCTATGCCTTGAGTATGCAGGAGTTGACTGGTCTACAAAGACTCTGATGGGACTACATGGATGATGTTGTGGACATAGGGGTATTGCCCCACTACAGGGATTACTTCCAACAACATCCATTCCCTAGGTTGATAGATCCAGCTGAGCAGGTTCCTTGCATTGAGGAGGTTGAGGATGATGCCCCCGCACAGGGACAAAGATAGGGCTAAAGACAAAGAGACAAGGCTCAAAGGCAAGTAGGCGGTGATCCTAGTGCTAGCAGTAGTAGGGTTCCAGCTAGTCAGTACAGGGGTGAGGGCAGATCCCTTGGGAGTGTAGGTGTGAGGTTGGGTGGAGCCGAGGAGGAGTAAGTAGTGCCAAGACAAGTGTGATAGTGGAGAGAGGAGTAGAGTGGAGCTGGAGGTGGAGATGGGGGTGGAGAGCCTATGAGAGAGAAAGGGTCTGATGCAGGATAGTCGATGAGAGCATGTCTTACGAAGCTGCAGTCACAGTTGATAGTGGCTCAGAGCTAGCTAGCGGAGCAAGATCGACAACTAGTAGAGATTAGGGTTGAGCATGATCACCAGGTCATAGAGATGAGAGAAGAGAGGAGGGTAGAGACAAATGCTTTGTCATAGGAGGTCCTTCACCAGATGAATAGGGCAGCATACTATGTTGTAGCGTACAACATAGTAGTTCCAATTGCATAGTAGGTTGTCCCCTACTTGTAGTACATGGCATAGTTGGAGGGAGCTCAAGCACCTCATTAGGATCTCGGTTAGTAGGCTCCACCTCCTCCACCAGGAGATGAGGGAGAGGCTAAGAGCTAGATATACATTTTGTAGCTTGGATATATTTTTTGTAGCCTATATGATTCTTGCTCTGATGGGAGTTTGTACATGTCATTTGACATCATTTTATACTTTGACTTTATATGATATATATATACAAGATCTGATTTGACTTCATCATACTTGTGTTGATTCGTTAATGAGATGTGTTCTATATGCTTTATTCTATATGTATGCATTTGTTTTCAGCATGGATGTATGTAATGCAAATGATTATGGATGTCTATTTTTGTTTCTTTTCATATGCAAATAGATAAATATGAATGAGTAATAAGTAATGCAATGTTTTCATTTTTCTATGCAATAAGATGAATGCAAATGAGGAATATGAAATGTATGAATCTATATAAGATATTATATGTATGCAGCTAACATCTCATAACACAAGTACTCGATCGGAGAAATGATGAAAAAGAGACCACTTAGCGTAAGAAATGATGATACTTCCAGCCCTTATTAAGAAGATAAAGAGATCATTATTATCACAACAAAATCACTCTAAATTCACAAAATACAAAATGAAATGCAAAATGACATGCAACCTAAACCTAGTCACTGGATTTAAAATGCTTAAGATTCATCACTAAGCATAACAAACATAACATGTAGATTAGAGTTACTTGCTTTGTCAATGTGCAATTTTTAATTATCTTGTCCATAATGACCCTTTTTTTGTTCATATCCTTGGACAGATTTCACAGGGACACGAATTGCATCATAAAGAAATTCCCTCAAAATATACAAAGGAATGATGTGGACCTCCCTGTAGCATTCAAATAAGTGGAGTCGAGGTATAAGAGGCGATTTCACCTTGATGTGAAGGCTCTTATCACAGACACCTAGTTAGTTTAGATGTTTCCAGATCATTGCGATCATTCCTACAAGCAGAAAACAAAGAAAATATTATGCCCCCAATCCTTGCTCCTCTTAGTCATGATAGAATTCCTCGAGTTACTCAGAGGGATAATAATTGAAAACCAATATAAAAGATAGCATACAAAGAAAATTTTCATGCATAGCTCAAACTATTTAGTGATTGTTTTCTGTTATGTTGTTTTACTTGTTAACTCAGTGATAAAACTCTTTATTAGTCAGGAGATAGGTGACTGACTCAAAGTGGATGACCAGGTTTCACTGATGGAAAGATGACTTGGTTGATACTACTTAGGACATGTAATGTGCTTTGTCGATTGACCTAAGACTAGGACATTAATCAGTTTCAAGTCATGAGGGTTTCAACAAACCAGGATGTCATGAAAGTGACCATAATATATGTACAAGTGAAATCAAAGATGCAGGAAAGTGAGAATGCCAACATTGCGTTGATAGATGGAGCATTTGAGTACAAGAGGCACCTGTTTACCAGGTTTTCACCTACTTGGCAGAGATTCAATTTATTTGTTACCAAGGAGCCTGTTTACCAGGTTTTCACCAGGGCATCTTCTCTCTTTATTATTTTTCTTTTTTCTTTTTCTATTTTTTTTTTTTTTAATGATTTTTATGATTTTTTAAATTTTTTTTAGGAAATTTTTAGCTGTACATGTTGCTGGAGCAGAGAATGCTAAGTGAATAATTTCTTCAAGTGGATGGTGTTAATCGGTTCACAGGGTTGTTCTCCTTCCAAGTTTGAGAGTTGATAGGCACTAGAGCCAAATACTGTAGTAACAATGTAGGGACCCAACCAGTTGGGTTCAAACTTCCCTTTGTTGTCTCGAAACTACTAATTTTTAGGATTTTCTCTCAAAACTAGGTCACCAACCTGAAATTTTCTTTGTCTAACTTTGTTGTTATATCCTTTGGATATTCTCTTCTGATATACTCTGAGATGATCAAACGCCACTTGCTGATGCTCATCTAGCAATTCAAGTTCTTGCAATCTAGATATTTTATGATCTTCATCAGTGACAAGACCTTGCAAAGAAACTCTTAGAGATGGTATTTCTACTTCAATAGGTAATATTGCTTTGGACCCATACACCAAAGAGAAAGGTGTATCTCCAGTAGGTGTTCTGATACTTGTTCTATAAGCCCATAATGCAGGATTGAGCTATAGATGCCAATCCTTCACAGATTTGTTCACTATTCTATGCAAGATAATCAATAGGTTTTTGTTAGATGCCTCAACTTGTCCATTACCTTGAGGGTCATATACGGATGACTAGTGTTGTTTAATTTTGAATTTCTCTCAGAGCTCGTCTAGGTATTTATTCTTGAACTGTTCTGCATTATCAATCAAAATGGATGAAGGCATCCCATACCTGCAGATGATATAGTTTAAGATGAACAAGGTGACTTGTTTACCAATTGCTTTGATGAGTGGAACCGCTTCTACCAACTTGGTGAAATACTCAGTGGCAGTTATGATAAATTTGTGTCCATTAGATGATGCAAGATATATCTAACCAATGAGATCAAAGGCCCATTGCAGAAAAGGCCAATGTGTAGTAAAGGGTATGAGATCCCTTGTCGGAGCATGTATGAGGTTCCCATGTAGCTGACATTTTTCACAAGTCTTAGAAAATTTAATGGCATCTTTCTCCATGTCTGGCCAGTAGTAGCCAGCTCATAGTAGTTTTCGAGCTAAAGTAAGACCATTCGAATGAGATCCACAAAGACCTTCATGGACTTCCAATAATGCATGTTTTGATTCTTCAGTTTCTAGACATCTAAGCAATGTACCATCCAAACCTCATCTAAATAGATCATTAGCAATGATAACATACCATTAAGCATTTTGAGTTAAGTTCCTTTTCTCATTACGGGTTAGATTTTTCAGGTATGACTTGGTCTCGTAGGTAAGAGTAGATGTGGTTATATCGGGATGAGTCATGTCTAGTAATAGAACAAACTATTTGGGTCTCGAGAGAATCATAGGCCGGGTAATATAACTCTTCCACCAGGAATTCAAAGCGAACATTGAACTCTTGTAACTCAGGTATAGACACCAAGGTGGCCATAGCATCTGTTTCTCTATTTTTGGATCTAGGAATCTTTTGGAATGATACAAATGCAAAGTACTTCTTAAGATCATCAACCATTCTCTTATAAGGCATAAATTTCTCATCTCGAGTGTGATATATATCATTGATTTGATTTATGATCAGCTGAGAATCTCCATAGATGCGTAATTCTACAACCTTCCATTCAATAGCTAGTTTTATCCCATTTACCAAAGCTTCATATTTTGCAATGTTGTTTGTAAAAGGGAACAAAATCTTATAAGACTTGGGGATTGAGTACTTTTGAGGAGTAATAAACAATATTCTAGCACCTGAACCATTTTGAGTAAAATACCCATCGAAGAACCTCTTCTAGGGTTGTTGAGTAAGGTGCATTATTGACTCATCTGGAAATTTTATATGAAGTGACTGAGTGTCTTCAAGTGGAGCTTCAACAAGTTGGTCTGCAATCACCTATCTTTTTATAGCTTTACATTCCACATACTCAATGTCAAACTTTGTAAGGATCATGACCCATTTCGCCAATCTTCCTGTAAGTGTTGCTTTGCTAAGAATATATTTAAGTGGATCAATTTTAGCTATCAGCTTGACTAAATGTGCTAGCATATAGTGTCTCATTTTTTGTGATGCAAAGACTAAGGCTAAGCATGCTTTTTCTATTATAGTGTAGTTTAGTTCATAAGACACCAATGTTCTACTAATGTAATAGATAGCTTGTTCCTTTTTATTGTCATCCTGTTGTGCTAGAAGTGCCCCCAGTGATGATTCAGTTGCTGATATATATAAGATTAGTGGTCTACCCTAAATTGGTGGCATCAATATCAGTGGATTAGATAGGTACTCTTTGATTTATTGAATACGTTGCTCACATTCCTCATCCTAGTTGTATATTACTCCTTTCCTCAATACTTTTGTGAAAGGTTGAGCTTTGTTTGCTAGCTAAGAAATGAATCATCTCATGGATTGGAGATGTCTTTGTAGACTTCTCATTTGATTGATATTCTTCAGAGGTGGCATTTCCATTATAGCTTGGACTTTCTTAGGATCAACCTCAATTCCCTTATTTGAAATGATGTAGCCAAGTAGTTTACCAGATGTCACTCCAAATGCACACTTTTTTCAATTTAACCAAAGTTTGAACTTTTCCATTCTATCTAGTATAGGACCTAGCTCTTGAATATGTGTTGATCTCTTTATATTCTTCACTAAGGTGTCATCAACATAATCTTTCATATTCTTATGCATCATGTCATGAAAGATAGTTGTAACTTCTCTCTGATAGGTTGCCCCTGCCTTCTTTAGCCCAAATGGCATGACATTCCAACAAAAGCTTCCCCATGCATAGGTGAAAGTTGTATTTTCCTGATCTCCAGAAGCTATTTTGATTTGATTATATCTGGAGAATCCATCCATTAGTGAGTACATCTCATACCCAACAGTCATGTCGACTATCATATCAATGTTTGGTAATGGAAAGTTGTCCTTTGGACAAGCTTTATTGAGATCTCTGAAGTCTGTACATACTCTGATAGATTTGTCTACCTTTGACATAGGTACTATGTTTGAAATCCATTCGGCATAATCTATAGTTCTAATGAATCCAACTTTTAGTAGTTTTTTAAGCTCAGCCTTGACCAGCTGTGCCACATGTGGGTACATCTTACGAAGTTTTTGCTTGATTGGTTTAACTCGTGGTGTGATAGAAAGATGGTGCATGATGAGATCAGGATCCAAGCCTAGCATATCAGAGTACGTCCATGAAAAGTTTATTTTCTTTTCTGAGAATAGATGAGTGAAATTCTTCAATTCTTCTACTGATAGTGATTGAGCTACATGACTGATGTGTCGTGTCTCTTGACTCCCAATGTTCATTGGCTGAGTTGGCTCGATCAATATGGAAGACCTTTCCTAGAAATGACTTGGCAGTACATCAAGTATCTCACCTTCAGGCACCTCAGAGAGGTTTTCACCTTTAGGTACATCTTTATTTTCTCTTTTTTAGATTCTGACATAGCCACAATGTGGTTTTTGTCATCAGATATTTTATTTTTATTTTTCATGTTTTTGCGACTAAGATACTTGATATCCGCTTCAGTCATGTTTTCACTTTGTTCACTGGTGGAAGAGTCTATAGGCTCAACTACATTGAGATAATAGGCTAATGTATAGTCATTGGAAAAATTAGGTATATTTGTTGGCTAGTTTCATAATGTGCAGTCAATCAGTTTTGGATGTACTAAGGATAAATTTTGGATTGATTCGAGGGTATTCATGGTATTATTATCATAGTTGTGGATCAAAGAGTCAAGTTCCAGAAGGGTACCTTACACAAGTGTCTCAAGACCAGAAGAGTCAGAATGGGATTATTAGAGTTCACAGTAGTATTTAGTTGACCAGATCCAATAGGCATACTTGTAACGTTGTTTTCTACACTAGACTAGACTTCATATCGTAGTTCAACAACAACAAGAGTGGTAGATATATTTTTATAACTTTCACTAGATGATTCAAAGTTGGATGGTGAGTAGATATTGTCATGAATAGAACTATTATCAAACTCATCAGACTCATCAGATGAAGTTTCTGAGCCTTCTTTAAGTGATTTAGTGAGTATGTGTATGGTATCAACACCAGCATCTTTAATACTGCAAATCCCTTCAAGATTTGGTTCATTTATTATTTGTATCTGACATACTTGTGGACAAGATCTTGATTCTCTATGATTCCCTATCGTCTATTCCATTCAGCTTCTTCTAGACTGACAACTGGTTCTTGTTCTGTTGCTTCCAATTCTTCCTATGTAGTGCTATGCCTAATTTATTCTATTTTAGTATAGGGACGCATAGATGAGAAATTTTATGGTACTCTTCCTTCCTTCAATCCTTGTTCATAGTTTGCTTGTCTCCTTTGTTTGATTTCCTGTATTCCATTTTCCAATTTTAGGCGCATTCGCTCTTGAGTATTATTCGTGATGGTAGTAAACTCTTTTGGCGTTTTTGTAGTGGATGTGTTTAAGAGGTGATCTGAACCCCATTCATACTCATTTGAGTTAGTCTCAGAATCTTCTACCTATTGTCTACCAGTGTATGTGACTGGATTTTTAGCGGGGTAAACATTTCCTTGAATATTTCTACTTCTTCTTTCATATCATCTAGGATTTCTATTTCTTGGAGCATTGTAGCTGATACCATTGGAACTTGATTACTAACTATTTCTTCTCTTTATTTCCAGTTCCTCTCATTCCGTTTCATAGCTATCTTGAACTTGTTGAGTGTTTACTCCCTGTAATGTTAAAGGTCATGTCCTTTTCTTCCATTTAGTCTTAGAAGCATGTTTTTGATCTGATGTTTTTCTTGGAATGTATCCTAGTCCAGCTTTATCATTTGTCGATTTTGTTTGTAGCTGAATCGGTTCAATAATACCTTCCCTTTGTTTGTCTAGAGGACTAGTACATGAATATCCCATGCACTGAATCATTTTTTATCTAGGACCATATTGGATTGGAGAAATCTCACAATGTCGTACTTCCTCATTTTGGCTATCTTCCTTGAAAAGCCAGTTAAGAACTGTATCTTCTTTTATTTCATTTGCTAGGGAAGTAGAACATTGTACAAAGAGACCATCATATATGATATTCAAAATTGAAGTATGTGATATCATAGCCTCTGATGGCTTGCCCAACTATTTTGGTGATGGAGGGAGAGAAACTAATGAAAGTACTGGTTCTATCATGTAGCCATCCATGCTGGTATTTGTAATTTTCAATTTCTTTTCTAAGTCTTTCATCAGTACTTCTAGATTTTCATTTGTAGAGGCTACCCTATTATGAGGCACAAAAGTATCTGCACCTTTTGTCAATGCATTACAGATGCCATTTATATCAGTAGGAATACTGACTTCAACTCTGTTATAGGGGAATTTTAAGCATTGATGGTATGTTGATAGTAGTGCCTTCATTTCATGAATCCATGACCTACTCAGTAAGATATTGAATGACAAAGGAAGACCAAGTACCTGAAAAAGGACATCTCTTTCTATAGGTCCCACTCTGATTGGTAATGATATGAGACCTTTAGAGGTCCTTTCTTCTTCATCATAGGCTTTAATTGTTATTTTCTTGGCGAGATCAATGGCATTTTTAGATAATCCTAGTTGTGTAAGCAGATTGTAAGTACATATATTCAACCTTGTGCCTCCATCTATCAAAACACGTTTGAATCTGTATTTATGGATCATGGATTCAATATGCAATGGCTGGTTATGTGGGTGATTTAGCGAGTTGTCATCTTCTTCAGAGAAGGTTAGATAGTGAGGTGAAGTTAGGTGACCCACTATAGACTAAAACCAATCAATATCTAAATCCTTCATAACATTAGTGGTGAGTAATGCTTTGTCTAGGATCTCTTTGTGAGCAAAAGAGATTTTTAGCAATTCAAAAATTGAGATTTGAGAATTTGTCCTTTTCAACTGTTCAATGACACTATATCCAAAGGATGATGTTGAAGTGAGCCTTTTAAATTTATCTAAGGTTGATTCTTTTCGCTTGTTTGACGGGGCTGTTAGGTGTAATGTTGCTTGAGCCGGGTCAGAAGAACTAGCTCCTTGGAGAGTGACTTTCTTTTGAGATCGGGTCAAAACTCTTTCATATCATGATTCATTTGGTTTATCTTGGACTATAATCACATTTCAATATTCTGATTGGGAAGGCTCAATCATATTGATAACATTGTCATGGCTGGTATAAGTATAATTTACCTTGGAACCTCCTTTGGTCCTTGAGGAATTGCCTTGTTCGTAAATAGGCAAAGGGTCCTTAAATGCTTTATGATTGGTATTGGTTGGGTGATTCCCAACAACAATTTTACCAACGTCTATGAGATCTTGAATCTCATGTTTTAGCTTCATGCAATTGTTTATGTTATGACCTTTATTCCGATGGAAGTCATAGTATTCATTTTCTCTCCACCATCTTGGTTCGACTTCTAGATCATATGGTATGGAGTTATCTAGTAGCATTATCAGGTTGTTTGCTAATAGAGTCTTGAAAGAGGATTCATATGATTCTTCAAGAGGAGTGAAATCACGCTTAGGTTTAGAAAGCCAAGGTTTCTCTTTGGACCACTCTTTTATTTTCTTTGAAGGATTTTCTGCTGCAGCTTCAGCAGCTTTGAGTGCTTGTGTGCCACTAGCCAAGTTGAATATCATGGGCTTTGAGTTGGTTTTAATAGTGTCTACTACACCATCATTAACAACATTCTTGTTGTTGTCTTTGCCAAATTTCCAATACGTGTTCTTCTGTTTAGAGTTAGATCTTGGCTGTGTTTCTTTCCAAGGTGAGATATCCCCCTTCTTTATGAGCACATCTTCCATTCGAATGGAATTATCTACCATTTTGTTAAATGATGGGTGTACTTGCATTTGTATACTATATTTCAGTTTGGGGACCAAGTTATTGACAAATATATCCATTTTCTCAGATTTTGGGATAGGTCGTGGATACCTAGAGAACATCTTTCTCCAGCATTGGAGGAAAGTGAAAAAGGCTCCCCTATTTTTTGTCTAGTATTGCAAAGATCGATCATAGTCACAGGATGTTGAATTTTGTATGAGTATCATTGTAAAAATAGTTGGATTAGTTCTTCAAACATTTTTATTCCTTTAGGTAGGCTTGAGAACCATTCCATGGCTTGTCTTCTCAAACTCCTTAGGAAAAGGCACATGAGATATGTTTGATCGTGCATGAACTCCATACAGGTAGCACAAAACTCTCTGACATGATCTTAAGGATCTAAAGTACCATCATATTTGTCAAATTTGGGGATCTCAACTTGTGAAGGAAATAGAGACATGTATAGATTTTTGTCAAATGGAAATGGGCATATTGTCTCCAGAGAATATTGCTTTGGGGACTTATCCTTGTTCTTCAGTTCTGTGATCTCAATCTGTAAGGCTTGTAATCATCTGTGTACTACGAGTATAGGTGACTCTTCCTTTTTAGTGATGAGTGTTTGAACATCATATCTAGTAGGAAGTTTGGTACCTTGTTTTGCTAGTTTTAGGAAATAGTCTTCCTTTTCTCAAGCAAGGATAGCTTTCATCATTTTTCTAAAGTCTTTTTCCTTTTGACAGTCATGAATATCATTTTTTAGAGGTTCAGCGCCTCCTTCATCTTTACTTGATGAAGAACTATTATCAATTTCATGAACACTAATGTTGTCCTTGTTCTTGTCACTGTGTTTTGTCTCGTATATAGTGGGAGATTTAGGTTCATCAAAAATTGGTCTGCATGATGACAAAGGTATGTCAATGAGTGGATCCTCCACATAAAATGGGTTATCTTGATATGAGAAGGGTTGTTTTTTCCTTTATCTTCTTTGTTATGAGAACTCCTAGTCTGAATAGGCATTTTTATGGATTAGTGTGACCTAAAATTGTTTGTGATGCAAAGGTCAAGATCAATTTCAGAGCTAGTTTGTTCGGTTGGCGTATTGTTTGAGAGAAACAACTAAGATTTAGTTTGGTTTTAGGAAAGATCTATCCCATATAAGATGTTTATCTAATTTGATTCAAGAGTAGTGACTAAGATTTAGTTTGGTTTCAAGAATGATCTATCTTGTGTAAGATGTTTATCTAAGTGAATTAAGTTTGATAGGTAGTTGATTGAACTAGCTAAAAGATGATTGACCAAATCATGCAACACAAATGGCAGAGGTATAGTATCTTGATTTGTTTATGCTTAGGATGATGGTAACCAATATTATGTTCATTGTAGACTATTTTAGGCAAGTTTGATTGTTTTGTACTGATAAAATGAGAGATTCGTATGACAGGATTTATTGAGCCCAATGACAATTTAACAGCTTTAGGAAGACAATAGTTTTGTTTCGTACGAGTTGCTGCCTAGCACCATACGACAAATGGGTAATGTCTTGCATGACAAAATATTCAGTACAATTCTATATCATATTACACAAGATATAGCTTAGAACAAAGGACTTTTGGTTTTGAATGATAGAGGATTTGATCCCAGACAACAAAAGAGAAGACTCATACGACACAGGATATGGTGCAGGATGATAAATAATCATATTCATATGACTATTCACAAGATAGAGACTAAAATTATGAGTTTTTCGATAGCTGAGTATAATAACTTAGTATGACCAATTCTGAGATGGACTGATTTTTTACTAGGATAGACCAATTTTGGACAGAGTTTTGACTAGGATAGACCAATTTTGGATAGAGTTTCAACTAGGATAGACCAATTTTGACATGGACAAAGTTTTTGATCATTGAGTTGTTTCTTGTTTTCTCCAATTTTGGTATTCCAGTTTTAGTTTCAGGGACGAAAACATGTAGTATGAATAGTAACTCCAATCACAACATGCAAGCCCTAAGGAATGTGGTGAGGAAATAAAACCTTTTCTTGTATACTCAGGCACACATCCAATAACTAATCATAATACGGTCGCTAAGTCTCACACAATGGATTCTCAACACTGCATTATCCGACTCCAAACGCTAATGGGGGCACGAAATGACAAGTATCTTGGGAGAGTTACTATCTCTCTTACACAAAGATTATCCCCCTTTCAGAGGTGATAGCTTCTAATTTTCAATTGGATCTAGAAAGGAATCTATTCGGTGTGTCGAGGTATAAACTCAATTAAGAGGTCTCCCAACCTTGAAAACCAAGGTTTAATATACTCGAAGGTACGAAGGAGAGCTATTCTCGAGCATTGTCATTGACTTGATTTTCATCAAATCATGTTTATTTTATAATGGGTTGGAGTACTTGGCATTTAGCCATTCCCACTTAGGTCGCAAAGTCTTTAAGAGTTTTTAAGCTCCTCAGGAGGGTAGGCTTGCTAAAGATGTACAAATCTCAAATAAAGAAAAAACCTCAAGGGTCTAGATTTCTGATTGTCTAGAAAAAGACAAGAGTATACTCTCCTACCTCTCAGAATCTTCTAAAAACATGAAATACAAATTTGTTCTTTAACCAGATAGCAATTTAGGTGCCTAAAAATGAATTGAAAGAATACACAGTGTTTGTCGATTCTCCTCAGGCAACCTACAAAGACAACGAATCGGTAGTCATATTGTCTTTGTGCGACAAGCATATTCTTTGACAAGCGTTTTGCAAAAAAATTGGTTAGGCTGTGAAAAATTCTATGATAGATGGATAAACAGCCAAAGGTCAGTCATCAGAATAATCAATTTGAACAGAAAACCAAAATCACAAAATTTTCTTTTTTGTCTTTTTAACCAGAAAAAATATAGAGTTGTATGATAGAGTTTACTAGATCGTACGATACAAGATTCCTTCTCGTATGCTATAGAATTCCATTTCATATGATATAGAATTATTGTTCGTATGACACCTATAATTTGTCATTTTAGCCTGTGATAAATGTCGTATGAGATGATGCAGAGGCTATATAGACGAAAAATCCAAAAAGTCAAAAATCTGAAAAATAACAAAAATGAAAAGTTAGTTTTGGAGGCCAAAAAATATAGTCTTCTGCCCCACAGTGGGCACCAGAAATGTGTGTGAAAAGTGGAATAAGGATCTGTATCTGCAGGACACAACATTTCAATTTAGTCACTACATGTATGGTTAGATAGATATAAGCATGAATAATAAAACCATAACAAATCGGCCAATCGCTTTCTAAAAGATGTGAGTATAAGATTGCTCTCAGATTTTTATAAGCAATACCAATGACTACACTACACCAAGACAAAATATTTAATCTATATGAGCATGATATTAAGCTAAAATGGATGCAAGATGGATGAATAATTCAA
Source organism: Cryptomeria japonica (assembly GCF_030272615.1). Lineage (NCBI taxonomy): Eukaryota > Viridiplantae > Streptophyta > Pinopsida > Cupressales > Cupressaceae > Cryptomeria > Cryptomeria japonica. Next base: position 169,012,519 of record NC_081405.1, read on the forward strand.
GCAATAATGAATTCAAGCAATATGGATGAACTAAAATATGGACACAAATAATCTAAAAAAAATCACAATATATTCAATAACTCTAGAGCAAAAATCAACATAATAATAATAATCTCCAAGTGTGTTCTCAAAAATCTCTAGAGTAAATTGGAATGAGAGCTGAAGGCTGAATTTATAGAGAATTACAAGAGAGATGATAATAAAGCTTAATTTAGGATTAATTGAAAATAATTGAGAAATCAGGTTCAGTTAAGCTTGAGATAGATTCCAATTATAGTTTAATTGAAAAACATTCAGATAGGAAGTTCAAGTTGCATTGGAAAATAATATTAAATTAATTCCATGCATTTGTGATAAAAATAGATAATTCTTTGATTTATTCAAGAAAAGAGTCTTTTCAATGCAACTGAACTTCTTTTTTTCTGAAAAGCTTTGAGTTGCAATTTTAGAGAATACTCAATAATTCAATTAATTGCTTTTCCAATTTCAAGTTCTAAATTTAGAAAAAGAAATAATATCTCAAGTTTGATTTCTCTCTCAATTCAATTCTTTTATTTTATTTTCAATTTAGCTCTTGCTCTATAATTAATTCCTCTTTTGTAATAAATTAATTCCTTTTTGCATGATTAAATGGAAAATTTATTAATTAATTAAACATGCTAGGATTTTTAATAAATTAAAATAGGATAATTGATTCAGATGATTTTCTTGGAATGATTCAATTAATTAAATAATTAATATTAAGTAATTGATTTTCCATGTAATATTTGATGATGAAAGAACTAATAATGTGCTCAAGATTGATTTAATTTCCTTTGGTTAGGACCTTGGTGATGTTGTCAAGATTAGGGGCCCATGGTTTAGACGACCATTTTTAGGGTATTACAATGGGCAACAACCCAAAGGAGATACAACCCCTTCCTTTAGGGCATCTACCCAAGGAGCACCAAACCATGCACCAAGATACAACTCAGTGCTCACAATATAAACATCAAATACATAAGTAGTTGTCTTGTTACAAGTGAATCTTGCAACCTTAACATATGTCTTACTCTGTCGGTGAGATACCTTCTTTTTTGCACCGACTCACTCTTCTGTTGTTCACTTCTGTTGCTTAACTCCTGATGAACTCTACCAATATACTTAACCTCTTTTTCTACTCTACAGTATCTCCACCTTACTCTCTTCTCTTCACCAATATAACACTTTGCTAGTTCGTTGTCTTCCTTCTTTGCAACCTGCTTCACTTCTACTCTATCGGTATGAATACTATGGGTTCTTCTCTTCTACCACTTGAATGCTTCAACTAGGTTTTCCCTCAGTCTCACTCACTTCTTAGATGCTCATCAAGCACTAGACTAATTTTTTCTTACCTACAGAAATATCACTTCGTAGTAGCACAATATTCTTCTATTACAACAACCTCTAATAATGTCTTTTGCCTTCATCTTTATAGACTGGTTTCTTGCCAAAATATCATTTCAAAAATTACGTGGTTAGGGTTTCTTTGCCACCCTCAAGGCAAAACCAACTCCAATTAGATCTTGTCCGATCTAATCTTTTAGACAGCTAGTCTGCACAACTCCACCATTTACATACCTCCTGGATCACGCTTGCCATCTCTGGTGATCTACTTTTTATCCTAATAATAGATCTCTTGGTCAAAACACACAAGATCCATCATTCTATTTCCTTCATTGCCTTGATCTCCTCAATCACTCTTAGCTAGCTTGTAGTTGTCCTGCAGACCTTGAGCCACAAACCCCTATAACAATCTGCAACGTGCCTCATGATTTGTGGGATCTTTCTATTAATTTTGACCAACTCTACACCTACCCCGTCGATGTACATTCCTCCTTATCTGATGTAGGTTCACCACCTCATGCACGTTTTCCATTTCATCCTCTCATGGCATCACTATTGGTATCCACCTCATCACACTATTTTGTCGGTTCATGCATAGTCACTAAACATTCAAACAATCGGTTCCATCTACCAATAAACAAACCCTACTGGCATATGACACCTTTCCAGTTGTCCTTCTTGTCATGAACTTTCTTAATTTGTCAATGTAACCCTCAAACCGGTCTTCAGACATGACTGACCTATGCATGCACATTCCCATCAAGTATCTACACCTTGTTCATATTAACAATGGACTTACATATCGGTTACCACTCTTGATGACACCATGTTATCAACCTTCACAAGACTCCATCTTTAATCAACTCAATCTATTTCTGACTACATCTACTTAGCCTTACCTTTTCCCTAATCAATTATGTTCATTCCTCTACCGGTTTGCCAAGGTGACAAACACTTCTCACTTCCTCTGAACTGGTATCTCAACATGCCTTCTATATCGGTCCTGATCTCATGTACTTAAGGCATTCCCTCAATTTACTAGTGGATCCGATGTGATCCTTCAAGTAATTTCCTTTACCTTTTCACACTTATGCACACAATGCATAATAAGAGATAATCACCACTTACTGGTGGAGTGACACCTTATCTTTTGCATCCTGCAATGTACTCAAGTGGCTTCCCTATTTGTGCAACATCTCTTCAAATAGGCACATGAGATCTAATGTGAGCACATTCACTGTGAGTCATAGCTTCTCATGATGATAGTATCTTTATCATAAACACCATCCAAACACCCTCTATCTCATCACACAAGTCAAGCACTAACTTGTGTATTGGTGACTCCACTGGCCACTTTTTCTTGCCTTACCAGTTTTCTGCAACACAAGGTGATATCAAAGATATCACATCCTGTACTCCTTCATAACAGTGTTGCACATCCATGTCTTCTACCGGTATTCATCCCATACCAGTTGACATCAATGAAAATACAATGCAAACAATCTCCCCCCTTGGCATTAATGTCAACACATGTAGTATCCGACATACTACATTGTCTTTCTCCCCTTTTACTATGAACCATGGATTCACACACATGTAGTATGCAGTACACTATAGAATCCTTCTCCCCCTTTGACAACAATGATAAAGGGTACTATCAGGATATCATTCCTCCCTATGTTTACTAATCTTTGATAGAGAACTTTCTCCCCCTCTATCTTCATTGGATGTAACATTTCCTTTGATACCACTTGTTAGCTTGTTACTAGTTGTTACATCTTCTAAAATCACAACACTTGAGATGAGGGATCTTATCGATCAACTGACGCCAATTGAGCATGTAGGTTTTAATCCTATTTGATATAGAACTCAATTTACAGAAGGGTTGATACCAATTGTTGATGTGTTAGTGAATACTACTTACATGCCAGTCATCCTGTAACATCTCTTGCAGTTTGGCAGTCAGTATCCTTACAAGTTAAAGCAATCCAAATCTGTATCATGAGCACTTGAACTCCCCCTGACTCATACACCTTAGGTGCTTATCTCTGGTCATGTAAACTACCAGGATTCTGATCTCCTCCATATACCGGTTTAGTTGTACATATGAGATCATCTAGTGATATTTTAGCTCCATTATTTCACCACAACCTATAACATGATCTTGAATTTTCCCAATACCATACAATGACATCATCATGCCAAGAGACAAACTAGTTAGCCTAGAAAACATGCAACCCTACATGATCAACAACTGGGGCCAACATATGTCATTCAAGTATTCATCAACACCACTTGAGATATAACGCCACTCCATGTTATCGGGGCTAATACAATGGTCTCCAACTTCATTGTCTTACATAACCTGCAAGTACCTATTATTATATAAGTCGATAAAATCTTGGACAAACTGGTTAACACCTGAAACTGATTTTTAACCTTTACTCATTGAAGCATGCACTAGTGATCCAACACTAATCAACAGGTGTCTAGTTAATGCAGCTTCTACACACACTTATTACTTCCTTCCTTTTCATTAGAAATAATACATTCTTTAATGTTTCCTTCTTCACCGAGGGGGGATGAATAATAAATTCAATGTGCTACTCCCCCTAAGATCCTATATTTCCTTTAGGATTTAGGAGATATCACCTATGCAAAAGGTGCACAATGTCAGGCCATGGTCCTCTTCCTCCATACCTACCTGATCTCATTCATCTTCCCATCTTCAATCTAGGAATCAGGTCTTTCCTTCTTCTGCTAATGGGTCTTTCCATTTCTTGATTCCCCATCATAGCTGGAACTAGTGCTATAGTAGCACACAACATCCATCCCAACATCATGATTGGGAAATCTCTTTACATACCGGTTTGACCATCTTCTCCTGGTCATGTTGCTTTGACTAGAAATCGAAACTGGTGGACCTCTTGCTCCTACAAGGATATTTCTCCTCTGGTTCCATGCAGGTCTCTGCCTTCCATATGCTTTGTTTTCACTTTTCTGTAGAGCATGGCGATTTTGTTGGCCTCCATGTGACTGTAGGTTCCTCTTCCTACATTCAAACTCTCTATGGCTAGATCCATTGTAGTCATGACAAATAACATTTGCATAATCGGGAGAGGGGACATGCATGTATCTATTCCTTCTAGATCTCTTTCTATATTCTTTTTCCCCATGGCCATAGGCATTGCATGCAAAACAGTAACTGGTAAATGATGGCATATGACCTACATATTTATTTTTCCATGCATGAGGAGATCTTACTATTTTTGCATCTCCATTTCCTCTTCTTTGAGAATGGATCCTTGGTTGTTCATTCTATGCAGCTCTTCCATCTGGTCTCTTCTTCTCCCACATTTTCTTTCCCCTGTGGGTGATAGGATTTCTCTGTCCTCTACCGGTAGGAGGTCTTCTTTGATGCTTCCTCATCTTCTTGCTTGCAGTGAAGCTTTCTACTATCATCTTCCCTTTTCCTTTGGGATCTTTAGTGTTCCTTCTTCTTGCAGCACTAGTCTTCTTTCTTGTCCGCAAGTCCTTACTAGTTTTGTCTAGATCAATCTTCTTCTGGGGAGCATTTCTCACTAAGAAGGTTTGATCTTTGTTTTCTCCATTTGAGGAGACAAACAAAATTTCATTATGAGGGACATTCTTGCTAGTGGAGCATTCACCGACACCACTTCCTAAACCTTCAGTATCCTTGGCATGATTTTGATTATTCAGTATCTTGTCCAAGGAATCTTTACTACCATCAAGTCAGACTCTTACCTTGAGCTCATCTTGATACTTCTCAAGGTTATTTCAGAGAATCTTCATTTCTCCAAGAAGCTGTTGATTTTCTTCGTTCTTCATTTCTAGCCTAGATGCTAGATCTTCACACTGGCACTCCTTAGTGTCTCTTGCATGAGACATCAACTCTGAGAAGCTTTTCTTAGATTCCTCAAGGAATTTTGATACCTAGTTCTGCTCTACTATGGCAACAATATTGAATAGCTTGTATTCCCTTCTAACTCTATTGAGTTCTTTAAGTGCATTTAGAAGCTCTCCTTCAAGGTCAACTTCTGCTTCTTCTTCATTATCAAATGGATCTTGATGGCTATATCTATCTGCCATGTCTTCCTCTTTTTGAGGGGATCTATTTTCCCAATCGCTTTCAAATTCTTGAGCCATGAAGAGGTGAGTTCCTTATTCATCACTGCTATGGCTACTAGTAGATCTATCTTCATCATCTAGATAAATTTGAGATGCATTTCTTATATTTCCTTCAATTGTTGGTTCTATAGTTGAGGGTTCATTTCCATATAGCTTCTTCAATCTTTCCCATAAGCTCTTTGTTGTTTTAAACTCATCCACCTGTGAAGAGACATCAATGGAGAGTCCATTGAATATAGCCTTCATAGCCTCTTCATTGCATTGGTTTCTTATTTCTTCTATAATTATGGTAGGAAGACTGATCTTTCTAGGGAGACAATCAACAACTGACATCCATACATCAAACCCTAAAGAGGATAAAAAAACTTCCATTTTGCAACTCCTAATAGAAAAATTTGAACCATCAAATATAGGAGCAGAGATTAACACTAAACAAACCATTATGTCCTTAAACCCGAATCTACCCAAGTTGGAGAAATCTCATATAACTGGGAACCTACACTCTGATACCAATTGTTAGACATAATGCACCATTGAGAGGGGGAGGGGGTGAATCAGTGGTTCTCAAATCCTTTCCCTTTTCTAATCCTATGTGAGCATAGATCTACCTCAATGTAGAGTGATCAGTTTGTGGGGAGACCAACACAAATGCAATCACACAAGCGACATCACATAACACTAGCATATACAAGGAAAACCCAAGATGGGAAAAACCTCGGTGAGCAATGTTGTTGGAGTCTACTACTCCAATCCAACCTCATAATGAAAACATAGTTACAAATTTTAGGGCACCAACCCAAGGAGCACCAACCCCTGACTTTAGGGCACCATCCCGAGGAGCTACAACCCCTACTTGATTTATAGGCTACAACTCCTACCTTTAGGGCATCTACCCAAGGAGCTCCAACCCCTACACCAAGCTACAACTTAGTGTTCACAATATAAACATCAATTACATAAGTAGTTATCTTGTTACAAGTGAATCTTGCAACCTTATCATATGTCTTACTCTGTCGGTGAGATACCTTCTTTGCTGCACTGACTCACTCTTCTATTGCTCACTTTTGTTGCTTAACTCTCAATGAACTCTACTGATACACTTAACCTCTTCTTCTACTCTACTATATCTCCATCTTACTCTCTGATCTTCACTAGTATAGCACTTTGCTAGTTCTTTGTCTTCCTTCTCTGCAACCTCCTTCACTTCTACTCTGCCAATATGAACACTATGGATTCTTCTCTCTTACCAGTTGAATGCTTCAACCATGTTCTCCCTCACTGTCACTCACTTCTCAGATGCTCATCAAGCACTGGGATGATTTGTTCTTACCTACAGAAGTATCACACTTCATAGTAGCACAATATTATTCTATTACAATAGCCTCTAATAATGTATTTTGCCTTCATCTTTATAGAGTGGTTTCCTACCAAAAGACCATTTCAAAAATCAGGCGGTTAGGGTTTCTTCACCACCCTCTGGGAGAAACCAAATCCAATTACATCATGTTCAATCTGATCTTTGAGATAGCCGGTTTGCACAACTCCGCTATTTACATACCTCCATCTACTTTTTATCCTAACAATAGATCTCTTGGTCAAAACACACAAGATATGTCTTGTTGTTTCCTTCATTTCCTTGATCTCCTCGATTGCCCTTAGTTGTCATGTAGTTGTCCTTCAGACCTCGAGCCACAAACCCCTACAACATGTCTCGTGATTTGTGGGACCTTTCTATTAATGTCGACCAACTCTACACCTACCCCATCGATGTACATTCCATCTTTATCTGATGTAGGTTCGCCACCTCATGTACATTTTCTATATTATCCTCTGATGGCATCACTATCAGTATCCACCTAATCACACTATTTTTTCGGTTCATGCCTAGTCACCTAACATTAAAACAACTAGTTTCATCTACCAATAAACAAACCCTATTGGCATATGACACCTTGCTAGTTGTCCTTCTTGTCATGACCTTTCTTAATCTACCGGTGTAACCCTCAAACCAGTCTTTAGACATGACTGACCTATGCATGTAAATTCCCATCAAGTATCTTCACCTTGTCCATATTAATTATGGACTTACATACTAGTTACCACTCTTTATGACACCATGTTATCAACCTTCACAAGACTCCATCTTTAATCAGGTCAATCTATTTCTGACTACATCTGCTTAGTGTTACCTTTTCCTTGATCAATTTTGTTCATTCCTCTACCGGTATGTCATGGTGAAAAACAATTCTCACTTCCTCTAAACGGGTATCTCAACATGCCTTCTTTGTCAGTCCTGATCTTGTGTACTTAAGGAATTCCCTCAATTCATTGGTGGATCCGATGTGAGCCTTCAAGTACTTGTCTTTACCTTTTCACACTTATGCACATAGTGCATAATAAGAGATAATCTCCACTTACTGGTGGAGTGAAACCTTATCTTCTACATCCTACAATGTACTTAGTTGGCTTCCTTGTTTTTGCAGCATCTCTTCAAATAGGCACATGAGATCTAATGTAGGCACATTCACTTTGAGTCATAGCTTCTCTTGATGACTGCATCTTTATCACAAACACCATCCAAAAACCTTCTATCTCATCACATAAGTCAGGCACTAACTTGTGTAGTGGTGACTCCACTGACCACTTTTTCTTACCTTACCGGTTTTCTACAACACAAGGTGATATCAAAGATATCACATCCTGTACTCCTTCATAGCAATGTTGCACATCCATCTCTTCTATCAGTAGTCATCCCATACCAGTTGACATCAATGACAACACAATGCTAACTTACATGTATTTATGTATATGTATATGTATATGTATATATGTATATATGTATATATGTATATATATATTATGCATCCATGGCTGAATTTTTAAAGAACCCAACTCATAATTGGGAAGTCACGGGTTCAATTCTTACTAGATGCACGATAAACAGTTATTGTGCTCTGCTAGCAATAAATTTTAGTTTTACGATGGAAAACTTAGATGGAATTAACAGTACCAAACCTTTTGGTTTTGGTACTGCTTTCTTTTTTGATGTTCAAGAATTGAAAGTTACTACCAATTCATCAAATTGAGTAATTAGCTATCTATAGAATTAGTATCAGCAACAACTAGATCTAGAGGAAAGTTGTGAGCATTACGCTCATGCATCACTTCCATACCAAGGTTAGCATGTTTAATGAAATTGGTCCAAGTGTTAATTACATGACCTTGACTATCAACAACAGATTGGTTGAAAATGAATCCATTTAAGTTGAAAGCTATAGTGTTGATACCCAAAGTAGTAAACCAAATACCTACTATTGGCCAAGTAGCTAAAAATAAATGTAGAGAATGAGAGTTGTTGAAACTAGCATATTGGAAGATCAATCGGCTAAAATATAAGTAACTCACATTTGATTTGATGGTCAAAGGCAGATTTAGAGTGAAATGGTAAAAATATTTTTATCTTTAATAAATAAAATTTCTATTTCAAATTCCTCCTACGTTATCTGAGAGATGTGTAAGAATTAACATAATTTGATAAAGTCATTCATTTTGAATGCTACATGAAAAAAGAACATAAGACAGATGATGGAATAAAAAAACCTAGGATGTACAGAATAAGGACATAAGGAGTTTAAAGTATGCCCTTCATTTGAAATTTCTCTATAATATATATATATATATATATATATTTACATTGAGTATATAAATATTTATTCACATCTAGAAAGTTGTATGCCCTGAGAGAGGCTTGTACAGTTTGGGAAGGGATTTAAAAAATTTAAAGGTCTACTTCAACCAATATACCTTTATGCATGACTATATAAATAATGTTGAAGTACAAGTCAGAAAAAGCGGACAATTAGCTAGAGCAAAGAAGAATATGGTCCCTGGGTTCCTTTTATAGGGATTGTGTTTCTATTTATGCTTTAGATTTTTCTAACTATAAATTTAATAGAATAACCTATAAAAATTTTCATTGACATCCGCAATAGAGCATATTCGAACCTAAAGGAACAAATTCAAGAACATATTCCACAAAATTTTGTGCTCTATTCAGAATGATTTGTGGGTCTCGAACAACTAGAGTAGCTGAACCTAACAGAACATCAATTACAATCTAGGAAGTTATAAGTACTTGTGCATGAACTTGAAATCCCCCATTTTTCCAATAAAAATGTTGACCTACTTCCACACCGGATATCTTGTAGAAATAATTTAGCATGTTAATAGGAAATTGTATAATATCCATATTACCCTTTATATAGAAAGATGAACTTCAAAAAGAAATGATTTTGGTTCAATGGCAGATTCCTCAATTATTTACACTATCATCCATTAGGATCCAAATTAAAATAATGGAATGATTATTTGATTAATTAAGAAGATTTCTTTATTTTTATAAAAATATTTTATCTTAATCTATTATATAAGATTTAGGAATAGTAGCCAACTTAGTTCTACCTTCTCTTTTTTGATTTTTAATTCACTTTTTATTGTACAGTTCTCTACCCGTGTGAATTGCTAAAATTAATTTATTTAGGGTCAGTCAGATTGGTCCTCGACCATCATCATTGGCTGGGATTGGGATATCCACAAGATTTGGATCACAATCTATATTAACTAAGAAAATTGTTGGAATACCCAAAGTTCTACATTCCCAAATAATAGGATATTCAACTTTTTGATAGATCTCAACGATGAAGAAAAAGAAAAACTATTGAGGATGTCAATGAAAAAATTTCAAGTTCTTTTATTTTCGAAGATATTCTTCTACCAAGATGTTGTAGAGAATTTTGAATCTTTTGAATCTAGAAACCCCTATAGATCAAAGTATAGGATTAAATAGTAAAGAGATACTAAATGATGAAAGCCTCATAGAAAAATATGAACCTCTTTGTATAGATACAAGGCAAAAAACCAGATGTTTTATTTGGCCCCGTTATCAAGTAGAGGATCTAATTTGCATGAATCGATTCTGGTGGAATACTAATAATGGTAGTTGACCAATTATGTTGAGGATATGCATGCATCCTAAAATAGATCATTGGGAACATATGGAAAATAGTTTTTATTTTATAAAACAAAGTTTTCTTTCAATAAGAGATATTCTTCAAGATTTGGCAAATTGGACCAAAAGTTTATTGGGTACAAAGCCTTCACTAGTTTTTGGATGAAATGAACCTATAAATCAAGTAGAGCTACAAAAAAAGAACAATTTTTGTAGCATAAGTTCATATTTTCCTTTTGGTTGCTCCTCATGCAATGAACTTCGTACAAAAATAAAAAAATTGATAAGTTCTTTTAGAGATAAACTTATAAAATTAAGTTCTTTTAGGGATAAACTTATAAATTTTCTAACGAAAAGTAGAGATTCTTTTCTAAAATTGATAAGTTTTTTTAGGGATAAACTTATAAATTTTCTAATGGAAAGTAGAGATTCTCTTCTAAAGAATGAAATGATAAGAAAAAATCTTACAAAATTTTTAACAAAATTAAAAAATTATCTTTCAAACAATAAAAGAATAAGATCTCTTTCATAAAAGAAATGGATAAGAACCATTTGATTGATAGCTCTCGATGCAACAACAAGCACCAACTTAACCCGGGGAGGTGGTAATTTGATAATAGCAGGTGCCAAAGTGGCTTTGATACCTATTCCATTAGGAACTGCAAATTTTTTAGTACACCATATTCATGAATTTACTATCCATGTGACTGTATTAATATTACTGAAAGGTGTTTTATTTGCTCTCATTTCTCATTTAATATCTGATAAAGCGAATATTGGTTTTCGTTTTCCTTTTGATGGGCCCAGTAGAGGAGGAACATGTCAAGTATATGCTTGAGATCATGTCTTCCTAGGATTATTTTGGATGTACAATGCAATTTTAGTAGTAATATTTCATTTTATTGGAAAAAGTAGTATGATGTTTGGGGTAGTATAAGTGATTAGGGAGTGGTAACTCATATTACAAGAGGAAACTTTGCACAGAGTTCCATTACAATTAACGGGTGGCTTCATGAATTTCTATGGGCACAAGCTTCTCAAGTAATCCAATCTTACGGTTCTTCATTATCTACCTATGGACTTATATTCTTACGTGCTCATTTTGTTTGGGCCTTTAGTTGAATGTTCCTATTTAGTGGTCATGGATATTAGCAAGAACTTATTGAATCTATTGTTTGGGCTCATAATAAATTTAAATTTTCTCCTGCTATCCAGTCCAGAGCCTTCAGTATTATCCAAGGACATGGTGTAGGAGTATCTCATTACCTTTTGGGTGGAATTGTCACAACACGGGCGTTCTTCCTAATAAGAATTATTGCACTAGGATAATGGCTAGGAGGATTTGAAAAGCATTATGGCATCAAGATTTTTAAAGTTCAGCCAAGGCTTGGCCCAAGACCCAACTACTCATCGTATTTGGTTTGTTATTGCTACTACACATGACTTTGAGAGTCATGATGATATTACCAAAGAGCATCTTTATCAAAATATTTTTTCTTCTCACTTTGGTTAGTTAACTATAATCTTTCTGTGGACCTCTGGTAATTTATTCCACATAGCTTGGCAAGGCAATTTCAAAGCATGGGCCCATGTCCCCTTACATGTAAGACCTATTGCTCATGCAATTTGGGATCCTCATTTTGGTCAACTAGTCGTAGAAGCCTTTACTCAAGGAGGTGCTCCCGGTCTAATCAATATTGCTTATTTTGGTGTTTATCAGTGGTGGTATACAATTGGATTGCACACTAATGAAGATCTTTATACTAAATCTCTTTTCTTGCTTTTTATTTCCGCTCACTTTTTAATAGCAAGATGGCTACATCTACAACCTCAATGGAAACCAAGTGTTTCATGGTTTAAAAATGTTGAATCTCATCTCAATCATCACTTTTCAAGGCTTTTTAGAGTCAGTTCTTTGGCTTGGGTCAGGTATTTAGTTCATGTCGCTATTCCTGAATCAAGAGGAGAACACATAAGATGAGATAATTTTTTATATGTATTACCGCATCCCAAAGGGTTGGAACCACTTTTTACAGGTCAATAGAATCTTTATGCTCAAAATCTTGATTCCAGTAGTCATTTATTTGGTATTACTAAAGGGGCGGGAACTACTATTCTAACTCTTCTCAGGGGATTTCACCCACAAACTCAAAGTTTGTGGCTAATTGATATTGTGCATCATCATTTATCTATTGCATTTGTCTTTTTCATTGTTGGTCATATGTATAGAACAAACTTTGGGATTGGACACAGTATAAAAGATATTTTAGAAGCACATGTTCCTCTGAAAGGCTTATTAGGATGCGGGCATAAGGGTCTTTATAACACAATCAATAATTCTCTTCACTTTTAATTAGGTCTTTCTCTAGCTTCTTTGGGAGTTGTTACTTCCTTGGTAGCTCAACACATGTATTCTTTACCTGCCTATGCATTCATAGAACAAGATTTTACTACCCAAGTTGCATTGTATACTCATCATCAATACATTTCTGGATTCATTATGATAGGGGAATTTGCTCATGAGCTATATTTCTCATTAGAGATTATAATCTAACACATAATAAGAATAATGTATTGGCAAGAATGTTGGAGCATAAGGAAGCCATAATCTCTTATTTGAGCTAGGTTAGTTTATTCCTAGGTTTTCATACCTTGCGACTTCATATTCATAATGATGTTATGCTTGCTTTTGGTACTCTAGAAAAGAAAATCTTGATTGAACCCATATTTTCTCAATGGACACAATCTTCTCATGGTAAGAACTTATATGGTTTTGATATACTCTTGTCTTCAGCAAATGATCAAGCATTCAATACTGACAAAATATTATGGTTATTTGGTTGGTTGAGTGCTATTAACAATAATAGAAAATTCATTATTCTTAACAATTGCTCCCAGAAACTTTTTGGTTCATCATTATATTTCTCTAGGTTTGCATACAACTACATTGATTTTAGGAAAATGTGCTTTAGATGCGCGAGGTTCTAAGCTAATACCTGATAAGAAAGATTTTGGTTATAGTAACCATCAAAGTAAAATAGAAACCTACAGGATTGATTATAACTAGATATAGACAAGTAAACCCCTTATGAATTTCAAATGAATTGAATGTCTTTCACAAAGAAATGTATCGTTCAAAAGGGAGGAGACTGCTCACTAATTCCATATTTATGTCATAATACGAATCATAAACCAATAATCAAATTTACTTGGAACTTGAGCAAAGAGTAACTATTTAGTTTAAATAGAGAGAATTTCTTTTTTTTTTGCATAATGATACATAATCACTTTCCATTTCGGTATAGTTACTTGAGCTGGATGAGAGGAAACTTTCATGTCTGATTCTAAGGGGGGGGGACAGATTAAAAAAACCTATCCAAATGTTTGTATTACTAGGCCCACAGCTAAAAAGCTAACTTTATTGTGATTTTAGGGTTTACATCCATCTAAGTAAGAATCCTGGGAAGAAAAGATTGCTTATTATCTCTCTTAGGATTTTGGGCTAGTTCAAAAGTGAGGAAAAGCTATCAAAGAACAATTAGCTGGTCTAGATCTGCATTTGAATATAGATTGTTCATATATAGACTAGAAGAAAATAGATTAGATAATATCAATATTATTTTTGGATCCAGAGAATCAATTTAGTAATAAAAAAAATAAATGCTCAATTTAAGGAGCAAAACCTTTAAAAACTTTGAAGAAGAAAGGATCTTTTGGTTAGATGGATGAGATTTGCTAAATATTTTCTTCGAAAAAATGTAGAACCACAATGGATGGTTCTATGCCTAGTACCAATTCTTCCTCCCAAACTGAGGCTAATGTTTCAATTAAATGAAGGGGAGTGATTACTTTAGATCTTAATGAACTTTATCAAACACTTATCCATCAAAATAATAATGTTTTACAATTCATAGAAACCACTAGTGCATTTCTAATATTTTGGATTTATTGCTTGATCAAAATAAATTAGTCCAACAGGTCATAGATGCACTTCTTGATAATGGTATAGGTGCACAATCGGTGAGAGATAGTCATGATAGACCTTATAAATCATTCTCAAATTTCATCCAAGGTAAAGAAGGAAGATTTCATGAACATTTACTTGGAAAATGGGTAGATTATTCAGGTTGTTTGTCCTGTTATTGTAATAGGTCCCCTTCTCTCATCGTATCAATGTGGATTGCCCTGAGAAATCATAATAGAGATTTTTCAAGCATTTTTAATTTGTGATCTGCTTGAATGACAAATTGCTCGCAATCTAAGAGCTGCTAAATTTTCAATTCGAGATAGGGGACCTATTATATGGAATGTACTTAAACAGATTATGCAAAAACATCCCATGTTGTTAAATTGATCACCCACCTTACACAAATTAGGAATACAAGCATTTATACTTATTTTAATAAATGAATGTGTCATTTGGTTACACCCATTGGTTTGTGTAGGATTTAATGTGGACTTTGATAGATATCAAATGGTTGTCCACATATGTTTATCAATGGAAGCTCTAGCAGAATCTCATTTACTTATATTTTCTCATCTCAATCTTATCTCTCCAACCATAGGAGATCCTATTTGTGTAGTGACTCAAGATATGCTTCTAGGACTTTATAGATCAACTCTTCAAAAAAACCAGGGTATTTATGAAAATAGGTACCATCCAAATAGCTCAAAAAATAAGATTGTCTTGCCTTCGTTTTATAGCTATGATGATACACTTAAAGCTTATGAAACAAAACAAATTGATTTAAACAATCCTTTATGGCTCCAATGGGGGAGAGAGATAGATACCTCTATTATTAATTCAGTAAACCAAGAACTTCCTATTGAAGTTCAATATGAATGTTTAGGTACCTTCCACGAAATCTATGATCATTTTTTAATAAGAAAAGGTACAGTGAGAGAAATACTTAATAAATACATTCAAAAAAATGTTGGTCGCATTCATTTTAATAGAGAAATAGAAGAAGCTATAAAGGGCTTGTGGACTTATGATATCCGATAAGAAATGTCACTATTCAGAATTTAATGTTATTAATATAACACTTATCTCATTGATGCTGAGATAAAGATCAAGGGAGCCTCCCATCTTAAACCCATTGTTGAATATTTCTCCCCAAAATAAAATGGGGATATCTTATTCTTATGGCACAAAATCTCATCAAATTTATCCATCCCTTTCCCTTTGAAGTTCCCTTTTTTAATAAAGGGATGGATAAATTTGTTAGACAGTTCAAATAACTAGAAGACAATTGAGAGGGCGGGGGGCTGAATTAGTTGTCACAGATTACCGAAACCTTAATCAATTAAAAATTTAATACTGGAACCCAAAACATTAATACTAGAATACTTAAACCAAATACCGAAATAACATTTAAAATAATTATATAAATAGTAATCACAAAATAAATAACATCCACATGACACCAAGATTTATACATGGAAAACTCAGTAAAGAAAAAAACCATGGTGGGAAGCCTACCCAAACTTAGATAATACTTCTACAGTAAGTATGTGAATTACAATTGAGGGGCCTGCACTTGGAGGAAGGCCAATAGCCTAGAGCACATTGCTCATCACAAAAGGAGTCTCATTGACTACATAGAAATTCAGAATACAATCTAGAGAAGTGTCTAAACTACAAAGATAGCATCTCCTATGCCTGAGTATAGTTCCAACTAAGCTCAATATTGGAGGACTAAATCCTCTTACACAAACCCAATTTGATTTTCAATGATCGACCAAATCCTCTGCCTGAATGATATTACATTATTTGTACATTACATATCTATATCCCATTCCTATATCTCTTATCATGATCTACAATGAGATCTTACATCATATGTATATACAAACCCTCGGCCATAAACAATCACATCGGCCACCAAACAACAAACAAATTATGTAATTACAAAACATGTTGGCCTTAGACCAAACAAATAATATCCAACACATAAGACATCTCGAAAACACATCGAGAGGTCCAGTGTACACATTACATTAAGTCAGTCCATAACCTAGATCAATTGGGACCCAATATAGGTCCATACACTAAAGCAATGAACTCCATCCACCAAGTCTTGAACTTGATCACTAACAACATCCTAAAACTCCACCAGAAAATGCACCAACACCACTTGTGCATATCATCAAAGATCTTCATCAAAAGCTCTACCAATGAAACCCTCGCCGGAACCACAAGCCAAGCTTCCAAGCAAACAAGATAGCATGCGATCACCAGACCAAAACCAACTGAATGAATATGAACATGAGTATCATGAATAAGCCAATTCCATAACCAAACCATACCAGAGCCTACTTGATCATGTCAGATCTAAACCAACCAGAAACTACTCAACCTACTGGGACTAGAAGGGTGCTAGTAAAGCATCCAAACAACTAGTGTTGACATCAATGAAAAAAAATCAATGCAACACATAATCAATTCCACCAAATGGCCAACAATATCCCCCTTTGGAATTGATGCCAACACTAGATGTGAAAAACATCTAAGTACCAAGAAATGTCAAACAAGTCTCCCCTAATGGAAGATAGCCAACAATCTCCCACTTAAAGATATATCAATGAAGTTCTAAAACAATGACCAAACTCCCCCTATAAATAATATCTTTGTAAAGCTCTGAATTGTGTATATATCTCTCCCCTAATGTATACAACTCCTTAAGTTCTTCTTTTTCACATCAATATCTCTCCCCCTTTGAAATCAATGTCAGATATCAAACATAAATATCAAAGAAAAAATATAAACCACTGAAACTCAAAGCTAACTACTCCCTTAGAGCAGTAGCATCCCCACATCAATGCTGAAAGGAATAGTATCTCTAATAATGCATATTGGACTGATGCCAAACCGCATCAACCAAGTCTCTACTAGAGGGGTATAAACCCCCAATCTATCTCTAAAGTACTCAAATGATTCCTTAGGCAAAGGTTTAGTGAAGATATCTGCAATCTTCTCTTTAATGTTCACATAAACTAGTCTAACTTCATTTGCTTCCACCTTTTCTTTCAAAAAGTTGTACTTGATAGATATGTGCTTTATTTTAAAATTAAATACTAGATCCTTTGATATGTCAATAGCACCAGAGTTATCATAGTGAATAACTACCGGTCCATTACAATCCACCTTTTATATCCTTCAACATTTGCTTCATCCATAGAAATTGTGTATAGTTAGTAGCAACAACAACATGCTCATCTTTAAAAACTTAGATAAAGAAGTACATGGTTGTTTGTTGATCCATGAAACCAACTTCTTTCCAAGAAAGAAAGCTCCACTGAAAGTACTTTCTGATCATCAACATCTCTAGCCCAATCTACATTTGTATATGCACATAAAGTAAAGTCATCATCCTTAGTGTACCAGAAACCATATTCTAATGTACCTTGTAAGTATCTAAAAATCCTTTTCACTGCATTCTTGTGATATTATCTAGGATCACTCTAAAATCTTGATATAATACAAACAACATTCATTATGTCAGGCCTAGTCTGAGTCAAATAAAGTAGACCTCCAATCATATATTTGTATCTTGTAGGATTTACCTATGTAGAAACATCTTTTCTTGTCAATTACTCACTGGTAACCATAGGAGTACTTACTAGTTTAGAATCTCCCATACCTAATTTCTTCAGCAACTCTCTAGCATACTTAGTTTGACAGATGAAAATACCTTTATCAGTTTGATTAATCTGTAAACCTAAGAAAAAATTCATTTCTCCAATCATAGACATTTCAAATTCTTTCTCCATATTCTTAAAAAATTCCATGCATAACTTATCTTCACCTCCAAAAATAATGTCATCAAAAAATACTTCAATAATCAGTATATCATCATCAGTGATCTTATAATATAAATTGTTGTCAGCATTATGCTTGGTAAAACCAAACTTCAAAAGATATTTATCCAACTTTGCATACCAAGCTCTAGGTGCTTGTTTCAATCTATATAAAGCTTTCCTTTACTTGCAAACCATGTTTGTATCATCTGATAGTGAAAAACCATTATATTGCTCAATATAAACTTCCTCGTCAAGATCCCCATTCAAAATTGCACACTTAACATCCATTTGATAAACCTTGTAGTTTTTATGGGAAACATAGGCAAGAAATAATCTTACAGCTTCAATCCTATCTACAAGTGCAAAAGTCTCTCCATAATCAATTCCTTCCTTATGAGAATATAATTTACAAACCAATCTAGCCTTATTCCTTACAACTTGACCATCCTCATTCAATTCATTCCTAAAAACCCATTTAGTTCCAATAACATTCTTATTTTTAGGCCAGGGAACCAAAGTCCATGTATTATTTTTCTCAATCTAATCTAATTCTTCTTCCATATCTTTCAACCAATATTCATCTTTACATGCCTCAATTACTGATACCAGTTCAACTTGTGAATTTAAACATACCTCATTAGTTACCAATCTTCTTCTTCTTCTTATCATCACTCCATTGTTCTTATCCCTAATGATCTAATCTTCTGAATGATTCAATCTCACATACCTAGGAGTCTTCTGACTCTTTGTTCCTCTTCCCAATTCTTTAGTTACTATAGATTTTTCTGATATTGCTAGAGTAATTGGTTCAATACTTTGTTCTAATAAAGGTGCTATTGGTTTTGATATAATCATTTTCACTGCTGATTCCTTCTCATAAACTCTATTTTGACCTCTATTCAGCTCGTCCACTTTGACATTATCACTCTCCAAAATTCTTTGCAATCTCTTCTTATAACATCTATATGCCTTTCTTTCATTAGAATAACCAAGAAATATGCCTTCATCACATCTAGGATCAAATTTACCAATGATATCATCTCTCATGATATAACATTTACTACCAAATATTCTGAAATACTTAACTGTATGTTTATTGCCAAACCATAATTCATAAGGTGTCTTACCAGTTTCTCCTTTGATATGTACTTTGTTGAATGTATAAACCATTGTTCTCACTGCTTCTCTCCAGTATATATGAGGTAGACTATCTTCCATCATCATTGTTTTAGCAGGGTCGAAGATAGTTCTATTCTTCTTTTCCACAACTCCATTATGTTGAGATGTCTGGGGAGCAGAAAATTGTCTCCTTATACCATGCTTCTCACAAAAGTTATTAAACTCACCAAATGTGAATTCTCCACCATGATCTGACCTCAAACATTTAATCTTCAATCCTATGTCAGTTTCTACTTTATCTTTAAATATTTTAAACTTTTCAAATGCTTCATATTTTTCCTTTAGAAAAGTAACCCACATCATTCTAGAATAATCATCAATGATTAGCATGAAATATCTATCACCTTGAAAACTTTTAACTCTAGCAGGACCACACAAATTAGTATGAATAAGATCAAGAACATCATTAGATTTATCTTGTATACTCCTAAAAGAGGTTCTGACTTGTTTCCCCATTTGATATTCTTCACATACCGGATTATAGGGCTTCATAATCTTAGGTATATCTCTAACTGCCTTAGTTGAACTGATCTTCACAATGCAATGAAAATTCACATGACATAACCTTTTATGTCATGGCCAACTCTCATCAATTTGTGCAATCAAACATGTCTTCTCATCGGAATTCAAATAAAATATATTACCTTTTGTTTGTGTATTGATTGCAATCTCCAAACCAGATCTATTAATGATTTTGCATTTTCCATCCTTGAACTATAATTGAAATCCCTTATCCAGCAATTGTCCTACACTCAAAATATTATGCATTAAACCTTCAACATAATAAATATTGTCAGTATTGTTCTTATCATCCAATTATATAGTTCCTTTTCCTTTGATCATAGATGCTTTGTCATCTCCAAATATAACCAGACCACCATCAAATTCTTGCAAAGATAGAAACTTTCGTTGATCTCTAGTCATATGATGTGAACAACCACTATCAATTACCCATTCATCCTTGTCTTCAATTTTAGCAACAAGTGCCTTCTCTTCAGGTATATTCTCTTCCAATGGTGGAACATCTTCCTTGCTATCCAAGAACACCCATTCCTTCCCATTGCCAAAACCACTAGCAGATTCTTATGTCTGTTCATCATCAAAATCAACAATGCCTTCCTCATCCGCTATGTAGCATGATTTTCCTCTATTTTTCCTTTACTTATACTTGTTCTGATATCTAGGGTTAGGTTTAAAAGATCTTCTAACTCTTTCCCCAAATTTTGAATTCCTTTCAGGACATCCAGATGCAAAATGACCAATCTTATTGCATGCAAAACATTTAAAAGGTGCTTTTCCTTCATGCTTACTTCCTATAAGTCCTTTAGGTACTCTTCTAGAAAATAGAGCTTCAAGTTGCTCAAACTCATCATCTTCTCTCTTCATATCATCCAATTCCTTTTCATACAAAGCTTTCCAATCTTGCTTACTGGTTGCTGATGCAAATGCATAAAAAGCAGGTTCAGTCTTCATAGCTCCAGAAGGTCCAAATTATTCAAGCTCAAAAGTAGATAATTTCCCAACCAAGGTATCTTTGTTGATAGATGTATTAGCTATTATTCTCAACTCATTAATAGAATTAGGCTTCATCTTGTAAGCCAGTGTTAGGGCTCTTAGGACTTTAGAAACAATTTCATCTTCACTCAGTGTTCCACCACAACATTGAATTCCCATAAAAATCTCATTTACCCTTTCCATGAATGCTGTCTACCCCACCTATAATGATAATAATAATACTTCTAATTGAAATCTCAATCCAAAGTTTGGACATTCATATGGTAGAGTTTACTATTCTCATGGCTAGTGTTCATTTAGTTGTCAATCCAGGAACATAAAACTTGAAATGGGTCTGCAATATATATGCACTAAGCTCCTTAAATGATTATTCTTAATTATGGTAAGAAAGGTAGGAATGGAAATCATAAAGGCTAAATGAAAGCTTTGCAAAACTCTACTGAAGTGAACTAATGGAAATAATAGGAATCACATTGTTCTGCCTTGGCTGCAGGAACAGTCAAAGGATCTATTTCCAGTGGCTGCAGGAACAACCTAGTTATGAACTACTACAACTAAGTAAAAACTAACTTCAATAATCATAAACACGGGATCACTCACCAAGTTGGCCCCCTTGGATGAGTGATATCAAACTCTTAGCAAAGAACTATTAATAGATCAGAATAACATATTTTTATTCATTTCTTCCTGAAAGATGATTACATTTTTAAAGAGAGAAAAATTCAAAATACTTGACAAAAACTCTACTCAATCCCTTTCCATTATGTGTAACTCTCAGGAAAGAAGGAAGAGCTTATTATAAAGAAAAGATAGACTACAATGGACAACTCTAGTTATGCCCAGAAGAAGAGGTGGATAGCTATCAGATGAAGGGGATAACAAAGAGCTTGGCTATAGGAACTGTGGATCTGAAACTGAACCACAGTCTTTGCATGCCAAAGAGATATTTTGCAAATTAAACATGCATTAGAGTTAAACTCTCATGGTGAAGTACAACTTCTCTGACTATGCCATAGCTCGTGCTCACTTCAATCTCCTTCAATTTGACTTCCAGCTATTTGAACGTGATTCTCCAATCCTTAGGCATGAAAGAGAATTCTCCACAACAACATCAATTATTATCTGCACTAAAATAGAAACAATATACAAGGACATGCACATGTATCTTACTTAACTAATACATTCATTAACTCACATATGAAAACATCCTAAATAATTTGCATATCACAGGGACAAACCATTTGGCTGCAGGAATAAATTGGCATGGTTGCAGGAATTAACAAACAAGGTTCAAACATGATTTCTTAAGTTCAGTTTTAAAACATGGATTACATATAGTCAATTCATAATATTTTAGTATCACAATGCAACCCAAAAGATACCAAAAACCTAAGAGTCCTGATAAAAAAAACATGTCAATACACCGACTTATCATGCCCCCCAACTTTAAGGGTTTGCTACTCTTGCAGCAAAAGGAAAAATTTTTATTTTTGCTGAAACTCTGAAATCACCAACAATGTCCTGTCTGGTTCCCTTAGAAGGCAAATTCCAATAAAATCCCTTCATTTTCTCCAACCTGGACCATCTAGCTATTTCTTCCACATCTACATCATAATTCTGTTCTGTTGGTTGGCATGCCAAAAGTGGCCACATTAGGATAGGAGGCTAGAAGATTAATGGCAACCAATTATTGGATTTCTCCCTTCCTAGCTATATGTACTTGGAGGTTCTTTGTATAGCTGCATGAAAATTTTGTAATGAGTAGGGTTCTCCCAGTTTTAAATGATCTGGTAGATGATTCTAGCATTGAGTTAGTCCCTCTAGTGTTGTTGTCCCATGGGTCTGAACTAATTGCTCATACGCTTGATAGACTTCCTCTCTCATTGGAAGTACTATCTTACTAACATCATCTCTTATTAGCAACTTTTGCCAATCATAATACAGAACCCTGGGTGCTTCTGATTCCCTCCTCAATGGCAATGGACAGTCAAGTTCCAATTTTTCAAACTCCTTGGCTTGTGATCCTATAATAATTTCATTTTCTATCCAAGGCATTAGAGCTCTGAGATGGATATCCCCAATTTACAATAAAGGATTTCATTCTTTGTCCTAGGGTACATCATAATTATGTAAATATAATTCACATAACAGGTTCCTTAAAGAATTTGGGGAGGTTTGATAAGCATGATAGAATTTCTCAGGTGTTTCCAAGGATGGATTAAGGTCCCTTACTATGCGGTTTAATCTAAAATTAAGATACCATTCTTTCAAGTGCACTGCATAAATTCTTGGGGGAGCCCTACACTGTATTATCTTAGGAACCATACCATAAATCTCTTCTACCTTAGTCTCCAATTCTTTAATTCTATTATCTTTCTTCTCAATCTCTTTTTGCTACTTATTAATTATCCCTTGCAACCTATGCTTCTCTATTTCCCATTGCCTAAAGAATGTTAAAGCAATTGATAAGCTAGTTAGGGATGAAGGAGTTCTTATGGGTCCTACCTTAGACCGTGGGATTTCTTCAATAACTTCCTCATTCTGGATTGGCATATTTCCCACGTTTTCTTCAGGTTGCTATGGAACATCATCAATAATCTCCTCACATTGCAATGCCACTGAAGCTAGATTTTCAAGCTTATCCATTACAATTTCTTCTTGGATTTCTTCTCCTACAGGATTTTCTTGAATTTCCTCTTCTTTAGGGTTTTCTTGAATTTCCTCTTCTATAGGGTTTTCTTGAATTTCTTTTTTTGCAGCATCTTCTTCTTCTGAAGTTTCTACTGCAATCACCTCTACTGGATTACTCAATGGTTGATTCTTCGGTGTCCTCCTTGTTCTCCTCACAAACACTTTTGAAACAGATGTAGGAGTTTTTGTTTTTGTTTGATGCCTCTTGGCTATAGGAGGGATATGCACTTCCTATGGCTAGATAACAAATTCTTCATCTGACTCCTCCTTTTTCCAATTCTTTTCCTTCCCTCTGCAAAATAAGTGAACCTCCTTGAAGAGAGGTAGAGGGTTGTCCTTCGATTGGCTCTACTTCAATATTTTCTTCTAAAATAATTGCAGCTCCTTCAGCAACCAACAAACCCTCATCTTCATAAGAAAGACCTTCTACAACTATCTCTTCTTGAACCAGTGGATTATTTTCAATAGGGGCTTCATCTACCCTAAATTATAGAATATCTTCAAACATGCCCCATTCCATCTATGAAACATCTCTCAGGGATCATTGTACTAGCAACTTCACCAGTCCATGATGGCTAACAAAGTGATTTCCATAATTTTTAGTCTCCTTAGCACTTATAGAAATGAGATGATACAAAAAATTTGGGACATTAACTCGCCGGTCATGATGCAGATGACTAAGTAACTTGAAGTGAGGCGAATGGAGATTTGAATACCGTCCTTCACAGGTAATATATTTCATAATATATAGAGCTACCTGAGGCCAATGTACTAGCAAAGAAACCCTTCTAGTCCCTTGCCTATCCACCATTAAGGGTCTATCAGTAGAAATTGTGAACTCTGCCTTGGCACTCCTTGCATCCTTCAATTGTGGAAAGAGTTCTCCTTCCTGCAGCAACCCTGTGACCTTTGCAATTCACTTCTCTATAGCAATTACCCTCAACCCCTTAACTGTAGCTTCTCCTTTGTCAAAAGAATGCATAAATTCTATAGCTATTTCATCATTGAAATCCTTAATCTTTAAGAAATAATCCAGCCAGTCATGGTTTTGGAAATAATGTACACAGACAACATCCTACAGCAACCCTTCATGGATAGTTGGTTCATGGTGAATCAGATCACCACCCATCTTTTACTCTAATACTTCTGCAGCTTCACCAAAACATTTGACAGATTCACAAAGGCTAAAATCTACATATCTTAAATTTGGCGGTAGAACTTATTATTCACTCACGTGAAATAATAATCATCATAAGTAATGTCAGTTAGGAAATCAGTTCAGGATAATAAATCTTACTAGGAAAAAGGACCATAAAGTACCCCCCCAACTTAACCTAGCACGTGTCCACACAAGTTGACGAGATTTTGGGTTTGAAGCCAATTAAAACAAGATTAAAATCATAATGAGCTAATAAATGCAAAATTAAAATAAAGTACAATATACACGTACCTACAATTGGGCAAAAATGATGGCAAAATGAAATGAAGTGACAGGTAAGAAAGTGGGATGGAATGTAGTGGATGAAACTTTATGTACGAAGAACAATATTTCACATGGAAATATTTGATTATGATACGGTAAATAAGTTCACTGTAGAGGCTGTAGGAACATCACCTTTATCAACATGCTCAAGTGCAACAGGAAGCTCATGAATTGTTACCGAATTATTGGCAGTTGCTGTAGGAACATTACCAATTGTTGTAGGAACTTGTATTTCATTTTGAGGAGCAAACTACTGCAGAAACTCTTCTTTAGTAGCTGGCTTGTGATAAAGTCGTAGTCGGTGTCCATTCACTAAGAGTTTAAATTGAACAGGATCTATTGTGGACAAGTGAACTGCTCCATTGTGAAAAACTTCTTCTACCTCATAAGGACCCAGCCACCTTGTTTGGAGTTTTCCCATAGCATCCTTATATCTAGAATCATACAAAAATGCCTAGTCACCAACTTTGAATTTCTTTTCTCTAATATATTTATCATGCCATCTGGCTCTTTGGTTTTGAATCAACTCTATCTATTGAATAGCTATCTTTCTCCATTCATCAAGAGCATTTAACTATTGAATGCGTTCCTTCTATACTTCAAATAATGTCATATTCAGTTGTAGAGTTATTCTCAAGGTTTTATGCTCAAATTCAATAGGCATCATTGTTGTTTTGCCATAAACCATCTCAAAAGGTGTGAATCCAATTGGTGTTTTCCATGTTGTTCTATATGCCCAAATTGCCTTTGAAAGCCGATTAGACCAATCTTTCTTGTGGATAGACACTATTTTTGTAAGAATAGCCTCAAGCTCTTTGTTGGTAACTTCTACTTGGTCATTAGACTGTGGATGGTATGGAGTAGATTTCCTATGTCTTATATTATATTCATTGACCAAAGTTTTTATCAATGTTGATGTAAATTGAGGTCCTTGATCTGAGACAATTTCCCTGGGTACTCCATACCTTGTAAATATTTCTTCATAGAGAAACATAGCTACCTTATTATCTCTTGCATGTTGCATAGCTCTAGCTTCTACCCATTTTGTCACATAGTCTGTACATACCAAGATATAAGATTTGCCATTAGAAGGTGGATCAATGAGGCCAACGAAATCTAATCCTGATTTGTCAAATGGTGTAATAGATATTTGAGGATATAGTGGCATCTCATCAGATTTTGTAGGTCTGCCCATTCTCTGACACCTATCACACTTCTTTGTGTAGTGTAGGCCAATAATAACCAGTATTGAGTATTTTCAGCGCTGTCTTTTTGGTAGCAAAATGACCTCCACATGGTTCATCATGACATGCATGCAAGATGTCATATGTTTCATCTTCTCTAACACATTTTCGCATAACTTGATTAGGTCTAATATAAAATAGACAATCAACAATCCATGAGAAGTTAAAACTTTTTTCAACTAGCAACCTTCTTTCCTTAGGAGAAAAAGAAATTGGCATCTTAGCTGTAGCTAAATAGTTGGCAATATCAGCATACCAAGGAGTATGAGCCTGTATGAGAAATAAATGCTCATTTGGAAAAGTGTCATCTATCATTGTAGAGTCTTCCTGCAATTGAAGATGTGAAAGATAATCTGCAACAACATTAGACTTCCCTGGCTTATCAGTAACTGTGATATCAAATTCCCGCATCAACAATAACCAGCGAGCCAGTCTACCAGTGATGGATGGCTTATTCATAAGATATCTAATTGTAGTATGATTTGTATGCACAAATATTGGATACCTTGTAATATAGTGTCTAAACTTGTTAAGGGCATATATGATAGCTAACATTTCCTTTTCAGTAACTGTATAATTCAATTCAGGTCCTTGCAAATTCTTGTTGATATAATATATTGCATTTTCCAACTTGTCAACTTTTTGTCCTAACACTGCTCCTATAGCATAATCAGATGCATCAGTATGGATTTGGAATGGTAGAGACCAATTAGGTCCTTTAAGAACTGGTGCGTGAGTCAAAGCATGCTTAAGCTTTAAAAAAGCTTCATTGCATGCTGAGGTCCATTTAAATTCTGCATCTTTAGTAAGCAGTGTATATAAGGGACTTGCAATTTTGCTAAAATCTTTAATGAACCTTCTATAGTATCCAACATGGCCAAGAAAACTTCTCACATCTTTCTACTTCATAGGGTCATTAATTTTTTAAATAACCTCAATCTTTGTTGGATCCACTTGTATGCCTTGTACAGATATATGATGACCAAAGAATATTCCTTCTTCCATCATAATGAAACACTTTTCATTGTTTAGAGACAAGTTGTAGCCTTCACACCACTGCAAAACTTTCTTCAAATTATCCAATACTTGATCAAATTCAGAACCATAGGTTTTAAAGTCATCCATGTAAATTTCCATTATGTCTTGAGAAATATCAGAAAAATATTGATGACTGCCCTTTGAAAAGTGGTTGGAGCATTACACAACCCAAAAGGAAGAACATAATATGCATAAGTGCCCCATGGACAAGTAAATGTTTTTTTCTCCTAATCCTCGGGAGTTATTTGTATCTAATTATAGCCACTGAATCCATCCAAAAATGAAAAATATCTTTTACCAGCAAGAGAATCCAATACCTGATCTACAAATGGTAGTGGAAAATGATCCTTCCTTATGGCTAAGTTCAAGGCTCTATAATCAACACATACTCTCCATTTTCCTCCCTTTTTAGGAACTATCAACAAGGGTGACACCCATTGACTATCAGAAATAGGATAGATAAATCTAGCTTTCAACAATTTCTGCAATTCTTCTTTAACTATCTCCTTCAGGGAAGGATTGACTCTTCTTTGAGGTTGTCTAAGGGGACAACACTCATCCTTTATGTAAATGTGGTGAGTACAAACTACTAGATCAATTCCATTCATATCCTTGTAATCCCATGCAAAGGCATTTCTATGGAGTTTTAGCAAGTCCACCAGGCTATCCTTCTAAGTATTTGCTATATTCTTGTTGATGTTCAAATATTTAATCAATTCAACCTCTATCTTGATAGTAAGATCAATCTGATTTATATCAGAAATATGAGAATATGACAATTCTTGTGGCAACAAGGTATGCAAGATATCAGTGGCTGCAGGAAAATCCAATCCTACAATATTCGGAACCAATTCCTGCAATTCTTGGTCTTCTATTAATTCATTTGTTAGAACCTTATAAAGGATTGATTCTTCATCATATAACTGCATGAGTGGCACTCAATTAATCATCATAAGGTGATTAATAGAGTCAATTTCTTCAGATTCCTCTCCCAAAATAAGCCAAATAACATGTTGCTGCTCAAGCTGAGGTTGTGTAGGGGAATACAAGGCCAATGTTTTTGTGGAACTGCCATTTGAAATAGTCATGTCTCCTAATCTACACCCAATATATGCATTAGTTGTGGCAAGCCATGGTCTTTCCAAAATGACTGGATATCCCCCCAATGTTTCTTTTGGGGATAAAATCATAAAGTCTGTAGGATATTCCCAAGAATCTAGAATGACCACTATATCTTCCATCACACCATCAGGTCTTACTGCAAAGCCATCAACAAGTTGAAGAACTATGGGTGTAACCCTTAAACTATCTATCTCTAGATGTTTCATTACTTCCCTTGTCATTACATTAATGGTTGCCAGTAGATCAACTAAAACATTCTTTATTTGGCTGCCATTAATGACTATACTCACAACAAGACTACCTAGATTAGAATACTTTGGAATAACAATTTTTCCTAACATAATATCAGCCAATTGACCCATAACATGAACTATTTGTGGATCTTTTTTCTTTCTGCTAGGTTTCTTTAGGCATCCCTCTCTCAATGCCTTACCATATATTGGAACATCCTTTATTGCTTGCAACAATGGAATTTTAACACAAATGTGCTTCAGTTGATCAAGAATATCAAAGCTTTGTTGTTGATCAATTAAAACTTCTTTGTCTTTCAATCTTTGGGGAAATGGTGGTAATATTTGATTCCGAGGTATTACATCATTAGGATTAGAGATTGGTTGCTCTTCTTGTACCTCAGTAATAACTGGCTGAGAGGGATTAGGTAGTGTTGTTCCAGATCAGAGGTGAATATCATCTAGTGATAAAGATTAGGCTGGGTATTGATTAGCATCAACTGAATAATCTTGTTGTTGTTGCTGAGATTTGATATCTGGATTAGGCAATGGTTGAGTAGGTAGCTATGTTGGCTTGGGAGGTGGTGATGTGGCTATAGGAGGTGGCATTAAAGCAGGGGGTTGTGGCTACTGAGCAGGAGGCTGATATCCAGAAGATTGGGATGACCATGATGGGTTTCCCCTCCATTGAGAGGTAGGTTGCCAATTCCCTTGAAACTGGTTCCCTGCACCCTGAGGTGGATACTAGTTTCCCTGTGGCTACTACCACTGGGGTATTTGATTAGCAAATTTCTATCCTTGGCCTTTTGATCCATTCCAATGTGGATAATTACCAAAATTTTGAGAATAATGTGGTTGCCATTAGTTATTTGGTGCATAAGAATTACCACTATAATCAGAAAAGGAAAGTGGATCAGGTGGCATACCTTGTCTCTGAAAATTTGGTCTTCTCTGAGCAACATAGAAGACTTGTTCATCCTCCCCTTGAATTGGTTTGAAATCAGGTACTTCAACATTTGCAACCATCTTACATCTACAATCTTTCTTCCGTTGCTTACAATGAGGACAAAATTCTACAAGAAATGCATCAGCTTCCTCATGCTTCTTCTTAGCTGCCAATGTATCCAACTGAGTAGCCATATTGTTTATAATGTCCTCCTTGAAATCTTTTAACAAATGACTAAGTTCCAACCTAGAAACTCCATTTCCAAATGATGATGATGGTGCTCTTGGCTTAAATCTCCTATTCTTCCTAGAAGTAGATCTAGAATACTTCTTGCAAATTTGTTCTATTTCAATCCAAGTAGATTATGTAATGTCACCCCCCCCATTAGTTCTAAGGAATCAGTGCATTCATCACTGATACCCCTCAAGAATATCAATTTGAGGGAGTCTTCATTTAGAGTACTATGCTTGGACTTCTTGACACTAAACAAAAACCTTTCCACATAATCCCCAAGGCTCTCATCTTTAGTTTGTGTCATTCTAAAGATATCATCCCCATGCCGATCAGTGCCTCTACAATAATATTTATATTTTTCAAGAAACAACCATTTCATCTCATCCCATGTATTGATTGTGCTACTACCCAAGCTCATGAACCATCTCAATAATGACTCCTTCAAAGTGGCTAAAATTTTTTTGAGTCTATGGGCATCTGTAGTATAGTCAAAACTCCTACAGAGAGCATCAAACTAAAACATAAATGTATCTGGATCCTCTGTGACCAACCCATAGAACTTAGGAAGTGAAGATGTTGGAATGTTCTTGAGATTAGCATTATCATGCTAGTCAGAGATGGGAAACTCAAATATTGGACCAGGTGGTGGTGGTGGTGGATTATTTCCACCAGGAGGTGGGTTCCCTTACATTGGACTTGTGGGGGTTATTACATAAGGCAACTCTTCTTCTTGTGGACCAAAAAGGAGCTAAAGACTACCTTCTAGAAATTCAGACTCAGGATGCTTCAAATTTTGTGGGACTTGATACAGCTCAGAAAAAGGGTTTATATCTAGAAAAGTATCTTTTGGAGGAGTATTATGAGTGGGTAAAAATCTACCTCTGGCATCTCTTCTTCTATTTTCATGTAGACTCATGAAATTCAAACAATTAACTAGAAACTAAAATAATCATAAAAGGCTCTTAGCTTGACACCATCCTTGGCAACAGCGCCAAAAATGTCTACCCCAACTATAATGACAATAATAATACCTCTAATTGAAATCTCAATTTGAAGTTTGGACATTCATATGGTAGAGTTTACTATTCTCATGGCTGGTGTTCATTTAGTTGTCAATCCAGGAACGTAAAACTTGAAATGGGTCTACAATATATATGCATTAAGCTCCTTAAATGATTATTCTTAATTATTGTAAGAAAGGTAGGAATGGAAATCATAAAGGCTAAATGAAAGCTTTGCAAAACTCTTCTGAAATGAACTAATGGAAATAACAAGAATCACACTGTTCTGCCTTGGCTATAGAAATAGTCAAAGGATCTATTTCCAATGGCTACAGGAACAACCCAGTCATGAACTTCTACTACAACTAAGTAAAAACTAACTTCAATAATCATAAACACGGGATCACTCACCAAGTGGGCCCCCTTGGATGAGTGATATCAAACTCTCAGCAAAGAACTATTAATAGATTAGAATAACATAATTTTATTCATTTCTTCCTGAAAGATGATTAGATTTTTAAAGAGAGAAAAATTTAGAATACTTGACAAAAACTCTGCTCAATCCCTTTCCATTCTGTCTAACTCTTAGAAAAGAAGGAAGATCTTATTATAAAGAAAAGATAGACTACAATGGACAACTCCAGTTACACCCAAAAGAAGAGGTGGATAGCTATCAGATGAAGGGGATAACAAAGAGCTTGGTTGCAGGAACTGTAGATCTGAAACTGAACCATAGTCTTTGCATGCCAAAGAGATATTTTGCAAATTAAACATGCACTAGAGTTAAACTCCCATGGTGAAGTACAACTGCTCCGATTATGCCATAGATCGTGCTCACTTCAATCTCCTTCAATTTGACCTCTAGCTATCTGAACGTGATTCTCCAATCCTTAGGCGTGAAAGAGAATTCTCCACCGCATCATCAATTATTATCTGCACTAAAGCAGAAACAATATACAAGGACATGCACATGTATCTTACTTAACTAATACATTCATTAACTCACATATGAAATCATCCTAAATAATCCACATATCACAGGGACAAACCATTTGGCCGCAAGAATAAATTGGCATGGCTATAGGAATTAATAGACAAGGTTCAAACATGATTTCTTAAGTTCAATTTTAAAACATGGATTACATAGAGTCAATTCACAATATTTTACTATCACAATGCAACCCAAAAGATACCAAAAACCTAAGAGTCCTAATAAAAAAAACATGTCAATACACTAACTTATCAAATGCAGTAATCCTTTCATCTTCTTTCATCTTTGGGTTTTCATATCTCACCCAGTAACCATGAAGTTTAGCATTGTTCACTATAGGATCACCTTCATTAAGAGTCTCCAACTTATCCCATATAGCCTTTCCAAATGGTTTGTCAGTCAATCCTATTATTTGCTAATCAGAAAGTGCACACAAGAGGGATTCTCTTTCTCTACAATCATTCTCAAGCTCCTTATCCAATTTTTTTGGAGGAGGATTGCCTGATGCTGGATTATAAGGTGTGACACCATTTTGTGTGATCTTTGAAATCTCCTTGCCAAGACATCTCAGATGAGTCTCCATCCAAATCTTCCATACTATGTAATTTATTTCATCAAACCTCAAAATATCTCTCTGAAAGACAGCTCTAGATGAATGGGATGAACTTGAACTGTTAGTGGCCATAGGATCTTCCTCAAGCAGTTAAGATTTTTGTAGAGAGGACCAAAGCTCTGATACCAATTGTTAGATAGTTCAAATAACCGAAAGATAACTAAGAGGGGGGGTGAATCAGTTGTCAGAGATTACCAGAACCTTAATTAATTAAAAATTTAATACCAAAACCCAAAACATTAATACCAGAATTCTTAAACCAAATACTAAAATAGTGGTTAAGACAATTAATCATAAACAGTAATCATAGAATAAATACCATCCACAAGACACCAAGATTTATACATGGAAAACCTAGTAAAGGGAAAAACCATGGTGGGAAGCCTACATACATCTAGATAATACTTTTGTAGTAAGTATGTGAATTAGAATTGAGGGGCCCACACTTGCAGGAAGTACAATAGCCTAGAGCGCACTGCTCATCACAAAAAGAGTCTCACTGACTACATAGGAATCCAAACTACAATCTAGAGACGTGTTTGAACTGCAAAGATAGAATCTCCTATGCCTGAGTATAGTTCCGGTTATGGTCAATACCAGAGGACTAAATCCTCTTACATAAAACCAATTCGATCTTCCATAATCAACAAAATCCTTTGCTTGAATGATATTAAATTATTCACACATTACATATCCATATCCCATTCCTATATCTCTTATTATGATCTACAATGAGATCTTACATCATATATATACAAACCCTCAACCATAAAAAATCAAGTCATCCCTAGATAATAAACCAATTACATAATTATAACCATGTCAACCTTAGACCAGACAAATAATATCCAACACATCAAGAGGTCCAATCCACATGTTAAATTAAGTCTGTCCATAACCTAGATCAACCGAGACCCAATATAGGTCCATACACTAAAGCAATGATCTCCAGCCGCAAAGTCTCAAACATGATCACCAATAGCATCCTAAAACTCCACCACAAACTATACCAACACCACTTGTTCATATCATCAAAGATCTTCTTCAAAAGCTCTACCAGTGAAACCATCGTCGGAACCATAGGCAAAGCTTCCAAGCAAACAGGATAGCATCTGATCACCAGACCAAAACCAATTGACCGAATATGAACACGAGTATCATGAATAAGCCAATTCCATAACCAAACCATACTGCAGCCTACTAGATCATGTCAGATCCAAACCAACCAGAAACTACTCAACCTACTAGGACCATAAGGGTGCAGGTAAAGCATCCAAACAACTAGTGTTGACATCAATGACAAAACATCAATGCAACACATAATCAATTCCACCAAATGGCCAAATTTTTTTGTGAAGCACCTTATTATATTATTTGTAAACCAATTTGGAATGACATATATATCACATATATTAGATCAACTAAAGATTTTAGGTTTCCAACAAGCTACCGACGAAGCTATTTCATTAGGAATTGATTATCTTTTAACAATACCATATAAAGAATGGCTTATCCAAGATGCGCAACAATGAGGGTTTGCTTCAAAAAGACGTCATGATTATGGGAATGCACATTCAGTAGAAAAATTACATCAATTTATTGAGATATGGCATGCTACCAGTGAATATTTGAGATGAGAAATGAATTTGAATTTTAGGATGACTGATCTTCTTATACATACATACACATATGTATATACATACACATATATATGTGTATATATATGTATATATGTATATGTATATGTATATGTATATGTATATGTATATGCATATATATATATATATATGTGTGTGTGTGTGTGTGTATATGTATATGTATATGTATATGTATATGTATATGTATATGTATATGTATATGTATATGTATATGTATATGTATATGTATATGTATATGTATATGTATATGTATGTATATGTATATGTATATGTATATGTATGTATATGTATATACATATACATATATATATAGCTGACAAAAAAATATAAACTATAAATATATCTACTTCTATATAAAAAAATATTTACAATATAGAATAAATGTGTATCGAAGGCTCTAATAAACATTAATACTGGAATAGGAGTTAAACCAATTAAGCATAAACTATAATCACAAAAGAAATACCATCCACATGACACCAATATTTATACATGGAAAACTTGGTAAAGGGAAAAATCATGGCGGGAAGCCTACCCACAGTCAAATAATACTTTTGTTGTAAGTATATGAACTACGATTGAGGGGCATGCACTTCCAGGAAGGGCACATAGGGACAAAGAGAAGGATTACACACCTTCTAAGGAGATATTATGCATAAAATATGTATTGTATCAAGAAAGGAATAGGTCTTAACCAAGGAACACACATGTACTCACATGAAGGATAATTCAATTTGAGAAAGGACAAAAAAATATTAAAGATGCAACTCAACAAAGAAAAAGTGAATTGATATAAATATGGAAGCAATAGAATCCCTACCCCCCAAGTGTGAAGGATAATGAAAAAGGGTATTGCACACATTTACTAAGGGAAGATCTTTCATAAGAAGAGGTAGTAATGTAAAATAAAGAACAAGTCCAACCAAGGGACATTTATGTACTTTCATGGAGGACCACTCTATGTAAGAAAGGCCCTCAAGTTATGAAAATACCACTCAAAAGAAGAGATAATCTTGGAAAAAAATTAAAAGAATGAGGAATGCTATGTTGTTGTCCAAACATGATCAGGATTGAAATGTATCACCACAAATAAGAAAGAGCCCCTAGTGAAGGTAAACTATCAATGTCATTGGGTGAGGAGAAACATAATAGGGTGAATGGAATACTAAGAAACTACCTCTTCACCAATAAAAAGTGCAAGATCAGTTTTAAGAGGAATATGAGCTCTATCATATTGGTCTTGAAAAAATTCTTTAAAATCTTGACAATTTCTAATAGAATGAGAGAAACTATGATGAAAGAGACAATACACATCACCACCTTTGTCTTTGCGATTATTTTTGTGTTTAATGAAGGGAAAAATAACATTCTTATCATATGAAAATCTCCAAAAGATTCTATACATATACATATACATATACATATAGCTGACAAAAAATATAAACTATAAATATATGTACTTCTATATTAAAAAATATTTACAATATAGAATAAATGTGTATCAAAGGCTCTAATAAACATTAATACCAGAATAGGAGTTAAACCAATTAAGCATAAACTATAATCATAGAAGAAATACCATCCACATGACACCAATATTTATACATGAAAAACTTGGTAAAGGGAAAAACTATGGTGGGAAGCCTACCCATAGTCAAGTAATACTTTTGCAGTAAGTATATGAATTACAATTGAGGGGCCTGCACTTGCAGGAAGGGCACATAGGGACAAAGAGAAGGATTACACACCTTCTAAGGAGATATTATGCATAAAATATGTATCGTATCAATAAAGGAATATGTCTTAACCAAGGAACACACATGTACTCACATGAAGGATAATTCAATGTGAGAAAGGACATAAAAATATTAAAGATGCAACTCAACAAAGAAAAAGTGAATTGATATAAATATAGAAACAATAGAATCCCTACCCCCCAAGTGTGAAGGATAAGGAAAAATGGTATTGCACACATTTACTAAGGGGAGATCTTTCATAAGAAGAGGCAGTAATGTAAAATAAAGAACAAGTCCAACCAAGGGACATTTATGTACTTTCATGGAGGACCACTCTATGTAAGAAAGGCCCTCAAGTTATGAAAATACCACTCAAAAGAAGAGATAATCTTGGAAAAATATTAAAAGAATGAGGAATGCTATGTTGTTGTCCAAACATGATCAGGATTGAAATGTATCACCACAAATAAGAAAGAGCCCCTAGTGAAGGTAAACTATCAATGTCATTGGGTGAGGAGAAACATAATAGGGTGAATGGAATGCTAAGAAACTACCTCTTCACCAATAAAAAGTGCAAGATCAATTTCAAGAGTAATATGAGCTCTATCATATTGGTCTTGAAATTTTTTTTTAAAATATTGACAATTTCTAATAGAATGAGAGAAACTATGATGAAAAAGACAATACACATCACCACCTTTGTCTTTGCAATTATTGTTGTGTTTAATGAAGGGAAAAATAGCATTCTTATCATATGACAATCTCCAAAAGATTCTTGTAGATATATTTTATTGATTATCAATATGGATAGATCTTGAACACCTTGAGATGTAGGGCAAGATATACTAGTGAAAGTTATTTTCTTGTTGTAAAAGAGTTGATAAAGAAGGAGGATTGTGTGATAAATAATACTTTCTATAAGGATGATAGTTTCTATGCTTTGCAAAGTACTCCTTAAGCATTTGAACCTTACGGGAGTCTTATATATATATTTGAGATGATGAATGAGGGTATCCTAGACCTTCTTTAGTATATTGTGAGGGAGGATCTATATGGATCTTAATTCCTTGTTCATGTTTTCCAAGTCCTTACATCCTCTATAATCTTTTTTTGAAATCATATCATACCCAACCTCATAAGATGATTGCAATTTCAAAGAAGGACCTTCATCATTCATTTCTTTAAAATATGTTGTGTAAGGATAATGTGAAGGGCCAAAGGGATGACTAGATGAAGAAGGAATATCCTTAGAAGGAATATTTTCTTTTTTATCATCATTATTCATGTCCTCTTTGGTAGGTTTGGGAGGATCAACTAAATCTTCATCTTTTCTTAATGATATTATACTTGATATGTGTCACAGGTTCTACTTTGATAGGCAATATGTATACTTGATATATATCACAGTTCCTATTATACTTGATATACATCACAGGTCCTACTTTGATAGGTAGTATCTATATTGATCAAGTATAATTGCTTAATGAATTTCTGAAAGAGAAGTTTTCTAAGAAACCCTAATTTTCCTTTCTATACCTTGTTTTACTAAATCTTTCATATCTCGAGCTAGAGAGATTTGATTTTTCACACATTTGTTGCATTGAGGTCATGATTCAGTTTTGTATCTTTCCACATTCTCTATGAGTGGTTTTGAATTACTCTTGAGAATTGTTAATGGAATTTTTTGTTTACCCATTGGTTACAATTTGATGTGGTAAACATGATACCCTATTTATCCCTCCTAATTGGCAAGCATAAATAGGGGGCATATAACTGCCCTTGAATTTCATTATCCTTAGTAAGCTCTAGGTAATTTTTGATTTAACTAATAGAGTGGTTTTGCAGAATGTGGTTCCTAACATTGTATTGCAGGTATTGATACATTCGGAGCTTCATCCGACACTTTTGGTAATATCATTTTTCACCATTTACTTTTTGTACTTTAGCTTGCATATGCATGTAGTGTCATATGACTGCTAAAATGGGCTAAATGTAGTGTCATAAATTGTACACATTTGCTATGGTGTCCAATTCCATACTTGTTTAGCACTCATTTTAGTGTGTCTCATTTTAGTATGCATTATAGGACATATCTTAAGTGTTCCTTATTGTTTCTTTATTGAAATATATTACTTTCTATTCCTCCACACATGGCTTAGTAGAAGGTTGAGTGTTTGTTCTAAATATTTTTACCAAATTTCAATTCAATTTAAAGGTGTTATATATTATGGACTTCATTATAGCTTCTAGGATCTACAAACCAATCATTTTTAGTCTCAAACATTTATATTTTTCCCTAGAAAAGGACATATTATTGATTTTTTCTTTCAAAAATCCTTGTTTTGTGTTTCACTTTTGGATAAGTATAAGAAGTTGAGTCCATATTTTGGTTAGAAAGTTGAAGCCATTTTCTTGAAAATCAAACTTTGTCATAATATAGATAAAAATTTTAAGCATTTATATATAAAGTATTAATATGGTATAAAAATATGAAATATAGGATTTTGTTTCAAGTTTTAAATATGAAATTTATTCTAGTACTCAAGATGAAAAGTACTAATTTTAGTAAGATGTATAAAATTGAAACTTTTTAAAAAATATGTTCAAGGCCAAAACATGCAAGTGTATAATCGAAACAAAATTAAATGAAAGTATCTTTTAAAATAATTTTGTGGGAAATGGTAAGGTGAACTGAGTTGGTAGTCAACCTTGGTCAACAAACAATGTCAAACTGACATAGAAATCCAAGCAGAGGTGGATGTCGACAAGCACGACAACTGGATCCCAGATGTTGATATTTCATAGGTTGGTGGAGTGTGCATTTATATAACAAGTCAACAAGAAGGTCAAATTTTATGAAGGACCCGCAAGTCATGGAAGATGCCAGAGGATTGTGGCTCGAGGAAGACAAGATGGCAAGCGACTGAACTAATCCTGTAAGAAGATTTGATCTTCATACCCATTTTCTAAAGTAAAAATCAAAGCCATTAATAGCATATGACAAAGAAGAGCAGAAAATCATGGTATAGACCTCCAGATTTAGAAAATGCACATTGGAATGTGAAGCTTTGTTGTTGTTGATCAATGTCATGAAGATTATATCCTTGGAAAAGAAGATCAAATCAAATCAGATTTGGATCAATTTGGAGAAGGCAAAACCTAACACGACATTGTTTGAATATGATTTTTGGTGGGAATTCAATATTATAAATATGTGAGCTCATCGAATTTACCAAAAGCTTCATTCTTATCCTTCAAGAATGTGACCCACATCATCCTTGAACAATAATGAGCAGTGTGCTCTAGGCTGTTGGTATTCCTACAAGTTCAAGCCACTCAATTTGTAATCACATACTTATTGCAGAATTTTTATTTGACTATGGGTAGGCTTCCCACTATGGTTTTTCCCTTTATCGGGTTTTCCACGTACAAATCTTAGTGTCATGTGGATGGTAACTATTCTCTAATCATTGGTTGTGCTTAATTGGTATATCTGTTATTTTGGTAATTGGTTTATGTATTCTGGTATTGATCTTATGTGTCCCAATAGTAAAGTTTTAAATGCTTAAGGTTATTGTAATATAGTGACAACTGATTCACCTCGCCTCTCATTTGTCCTTCGGTTATTTGAACTGTCTAACAAATAGTCAGGTAGGTCAACTCATTTATTTTATTGAAAAAATTAAGAGTTTAATGCATGATAAGGACAAAGTTGTTAGTAGGGTTAGTGAGCTCCAAAGTCTAATTGGCCCTAAGATGGAGACAATGTCCAATTTCTTGAATGAAGCTCAAGATGCCATAGACACAAATGATCCCTTATATCTTTAGTTGGTAGATATGCAAACATATCTTTTTAGTGGCCACATATAAATTTTGGAGAGTCTCAAGAAAGGTTGGGACAGTGATTTGAGCTTATTGAAAAACATTTTTGCAAATGTATTTGTTTGTAAGTTGATGAAGTCTATTTGTACATATGTGGTTTGTTCATAAGCTTTTTGTACAACTTTTGGTATGCAGAACCCCACCTTTTCCATTGGTGTCAAAGGGGGAGTGTAGGGCAGTGAAAAATGTTATAATTATCTTTGGGGGAGCTTTGGGATTTTTGGAGTTCTGGTTTTTGAGTTTTGCAGTGTATGTATATGTTGGTACTGATTCTGACACTTGGCCATTTTTCACTAAGTGTTGCCATCAATGCCACAGGGGAAGATTGTTGGCAAGAGACACTACATAGGTCATCCAATGTTGTCATTGATGGCAACCCAAGTCAGTTATCCCATATGCACTATATGATTTGATCCTACCAGAATTCAAATTGGAGATTGGTTCAAGTTCGACAAGCTTGAACAAAGTATCCAACAAAGCTTGGTATTTTGATTAGTACATCTTTTTGGGTTATCATTTTTTATTGCATATTTCAAGGTAGATGGATGTCTATATTTCCATATTCTAGAGTTTTAGCCTCCGGTGGCGACTGGTTAATGAGTTAGAAGCCTCTGCATATCAATTTTTAGTTTGGCAGTGCAAAATGGTAGTCTTGTGTTGATAATCCGTATGCGAATTATGTGGATTGATTTTGGTGATGGTTTTTGTGATCTAGGTATTTTGTTTGAGGGTTGTGGTAGCGTGTGGAATTTCTTTTTGGTTCACATTGGTATTCGAGTTCGAATTGAGCCAACTATGTGGACACATTTCAAAAATATTCTAAGTGTTCTTGAGTCAACTGGGGATGGATGTGATTTCTTTTTGCAAATATATAAGATTGATTGTTATGATCATTTTGGATACCAGTGGGTATACTAAAGGTGTTGGTGAATGATTGTGCATAGTTTCATGTGCACAAGTCAGAGATTTATTCTCTGGATTATTGCAGAATAGTGAATCAAAGCAGTATAAGGGAAAATATGAAATGTTTGTAAAATATGCGTAATTGGAACTATAATTAGGCATTTGTAGATATTATTAAGTCATGTACTTTTGTGATCTGTCATAATTCATTTATAGGTAGTGAGCCTCTCTTTCTTGAGTAGTGATCTCTAGGCAATGTGCCTAAATGCATGTGCATTCTCATTGTAAAACTTTGTATCTGAGTATACTCATTTGTGGATCTCACTCCTACTGTGGTTTTTACCTTGACCGGGTTTCCCATGTATAAAATCTTTGTGTTATGGTGTTGTGGTTGATTGTTTGGTGTTATTGCATCTTTATTTTGGTTCAATGTATTAAGTGGTTGAAGGATCAAATTAACAAAGTTAAAATTTGCAAAACACTGATTCACCCCCCCCCCCTCTCAGTGTTCCTTGTTTTCAACAATTTTATTGTAGAAAAATAATATTTTAAGTATTGTATGTACAAAAAGATGTGAAGCTAACTAGATTTTGTTATAGTTATTGCACTTTAAAAGAAAAATTGCTCTTATTAACTAGAAATAAAATAAATGAATCTCAAGCTTGAAATGTGAATAGTATTTAATAATAATCTCATAGGTTTATCTTGATTGTTTCTCCTCCCTCATCTTAATTTTAAAAATCTTTTTTAATAAAAGGGAAGAGTAAGTACAAAAATTCCAATCCACTTTTAGTTGAAGTATCATTTTGGAATAAGAACCTATTTATTTAGAGAGCACCTTCCTATTATTTCTTAGAATGGGAACTCTTTTTGTACGAGGCATGTGTTTTGTGAAGTGTATAATTTAAAAAATACACTCTTGCTTTAGTTTTAGATTTATAATAGACTTGGAAAAAGAAACCTAAGCCTGGGACCTATAAGTAAAATGTTATTATCAAATCAGAGTAATGACTAACTTTGACAATATGGTTAATCATTTTTTTTAGGTTTTTTTGATAAACTTAAAACTCATTGCAAATGAGAATATCTAGTTTTCAAATATGTACCTTTATTTAGTTTTTAATATTTATTAGTATATTTAAAAAAACCATCATAACCTAAATGACATACGTTACTATTTTTTAATAACTTTCAATTTTGATTATTTTTGAAAAATACATCTAACCAATCTAGACATTATTCTATACATGATAAAAAAAAGTTCATGTTACAATTAGTTTATGTCAAATTATGTTGCTTATACATGAGCGGTTTAAAAAATATGTTGATATTAGTAAAAAATAATTATAAATTATAAAACTATCTTCATTAAAATTCATTGTATATGCAGTTGTACTTATAGCTTCTTTCCAAAATGTTTTTGATACACCTCCTTGTATCAACATAGTTCTAGTAGCTTCAACCACTGACTAGTTGTTTCTCTCTGCTATACCATTCTATTATGGTGTCCTTGGTGCAGAAAGCTACCACTTGATACCATTATCATCACAATATTTAGTGAACTCTATAAAAGTGAAAGATGACAATTCAGAAGGAAGAATGAACTAGAATAATAGCATCTCCTATGTCTAAATACAGTTTTGGTTAAGCTCAATAGAAATTGATTGATGCTTGATGTGAAAAAGGAGAGTGAAGAGAGCTTGAGCATAGAGAAGGATCATCTTCCTTAGAATTTCTTCTAATAAAGTTGCAAAGTGAGTTAGCAGGCAAAATCGGTGAAAGGGTATAACTAATAGTGATAGAGTACTGATAAATTGTTGCAGGTCTAGCAGTTGAGCTAACAAGTAAGGTGTGATTGATCAAGAAGGCATCCAAGTGTGACTAAGTGTGTTGTGAGGCTGAGAGAGAAGAAGAGAAGGTTCTTAACCAACATAAATCTACTTGATCAAGTGTTGTAGAACTAATTTCCAACCAAAAGCTATAACTATATCAAAATTGTATTTCAATATACATCACCGAGTTGGAGCTTGGTATAGGAGTTGGTGCTTCTTGGGTTGGTGATCCTTGGGTTGGTGCCCTAAATATTTGTAATCCATTATTTCACTTGTGAGGCTATATGATGCAGAGGGATCTACTCTAGGACTCCCAAGGGTTCAGTCACTCAAGGAGACACACTAGAGGATCCTTCTACATGCTAGGTGTTACAACTCTCCCTTCCAACTCCTATTGATCATGACTGATCATATCATCAATTTTCTTAAGACTCACATTCAAGGTTTTGATAACCTACTCACTCCTTTGGACCTTACTCTAGGATCAAAACTTGACTCTTAGTCTCCTCCATACTCTAACACCAAGGTAGACTCTCCCCACATTGTATTTGAAATTCTTAAAACACACTAGAATCCAAACTAGGTTCACAAGACACAAGACTTATCACTGTCCTAACATCGGTTACTTAACACTCACCAATAACCCTTAAGGGAAACACACAAACAATGCTTACACCCACCTACTCCCCAAACATTTAAGGAACTTTCAAAAACAACTAGTCTCTATCCACATCCCATGGAACCTTTGGAATCAACTTGTCTTGATAAATACTCTCTTTATCTCGCACTATCCTTATTGTGATAGTTTGCTGCTATCTTTGGTAATCCATCAGTTTAACCCTTCCTTTGGGAACTCCACTTTCACCAACACCTTGGTAAGGTTTTAAAAACACTCTCCTATACTCCTCTAAGCCCTCTTGGCCTTAACATACTTTGTTATATCAAACAAAGCCTCCACCATTGACTGTGACAGTCAATCTGCTCCACTGTGACTGCAACAGTCATAAAACCATCATGCATGCACATCCCATCTCCTTCATGGAACCCAAAACACAACTTAGATAGGTAATATACATCCTTGGCCTCATCCGTGCCCAAAATTAGGTTTGGTTAATCATTAAAATGAAAGATATTACATTTGCAAGGTCACTATATATCCTAGGCCAGGGTTCTGGCAGTTTTCACAAAAATACCAATAACTTTGATAAAACACAATGAAAATAAGTGCCACCACCTCCAAAGAAAGGTTAAATTAATCCTTCATCATCTTTAAACAATAATATTTCAATATATAAAAACCAAATGCATAAAAATCAATAAGGAATCTGAGTGTATATGTTGAAACACAGAAAATGCACATAAAAATATGGTTTTTATTGATCAAAACTCAAAAATCACATACATGGCCCATGTTTTCATTTGTTATCACCATTTTATAATGTATTTGGGCATCCAATACTGAAATACATCTTGTAACTACCCGTAACTACCCTTTTTTGCAAAGTTGCAACAAAAGTTGCTCAAAAGTTGCTCTCAAAAGTTGTCATTTGACAAACAAAGTTGTCAATGTCACCAACTTGGACCCCTAACTCTACCAACACATAAAAATGGTCTTAAGATGACCTTAGAAACATTTAAAACATTTTTTATTCCTCACAAACCTATTCTACCATTCAAAACCCAATTTTAGCCTTTTCTAGGCCTAATTGCCAATTTTGACAATTTTACACTTTTTGATTCTTTCATTACATTTCATTGCATTTATTGGCTCTAATGACCATGATTACATTGTTTTGAGAACTTAAAGGCATTTTATAATTAATTTATAATTTATTCTCCATGAGGGCCTATTAGTGACCCTAGTGCACCTTGTCTCCATAGGTCTTCATAGGTGCTCCATAGGTGGCCCTGCACCATACTCTCAGGGACAAAGAATTCAAGGTCCCCTTGAATGGCTACCAACTCTTTCTAGTCTTCCAATTCATAGGTACTTTCTATTTGTACCCCGCAAGAAAATTTCCATGCTTTGGTGGCTCATTGCAACTCCTTCCAAGCAAAGGTTACTCAATATAAGCACCTCCAACATTGTCATCCAAATAAATACTCAGCAAACCTGCATACAAATTATTAGAAAAAACAAATATAGTATCATCAATGATTTCAATATCATCTTGTTCCATCAAAGGAATCTTTTGTGCCAACAT
The DNA here is from genome assembly GCF_030272615.1 of Cryptomeria japonica. Taxonomy (NCBI): domain Eukaryota; kingdom Viridiplantae; phylum Streptophyta; class Pinopsida; order Cupressales; family Cupressaceae; genus Cryptomeria; species Cryptomeria japonica. The sequence goes on from NC_081405.1 coordinate 169,057,346, forward strand.
CTCAAGTGAGTCAACCCCACCATGGCTTCTCCATTCCTCCTCTATGGCTGCATACAATGCCCATAGATCAGGTTCTTCTCCTTCACCAAATTCATTCTCATTCTCATGCCATTCAACTTGGCATCTCAACTCATCATTCACCTTCAAGGCTTCCTCATTAGCCTTCTTCTTTACTACTATTAGCCTCTTCATAGGCCAAACTACCCTCTTTTGCATCCTCAAGTGCCAACTCTTTGCTTTCCTCTCTAGGTTTTCCAACCTCAACTTCATTTTTGCTTCCCAATGTTCATTTTCCCTTCTCAATTTCTCCCTCTCTTCTGCAAGTCTTCTTAACTTCTCATCAATCTCACCAAGTTGTTTCTTCAATCTACTCAACTCTTCTTCATCTCTTTTCTTCCTTCTCTCATCTTCTTTTCATTTTTTCTTCCTTCCACCATCCAAGTATTCTTTGAAAGCATTATACAACTCTCTTCCTGACCTTGTCAAATACATCTTCTCACCTATCTAGGATTCCTAAACACATCCCAGAACTTTTTCTTTCTTTGATACCACTTGATGTAGAGGTATCTACTCTAAGACTCCCAAGGGTTTAGTCACTCAAGGAGACACACCAGAGGATCCTTCTACATGCTAAGTGTTACAACTCTCCCTTCCAACTCCTATTGATCATGATTGATCATCTCATCAATTTTCTTAAGACTGCACATTCAAGGTTTTGATAACCTACTCACTCCTTTGGACCCTACTCTAGTATAAACACTTAACTCTTAGTCTCCTCCATACTCTAACACCAAGGTATACTCTCCCCACATTGTATTTGAAAGTCTTACAACACACTAGAATCCAAACTAGGTTCATAAGAAAAAAGACTTATCACTGTCCTAACACCGGTTACTTGACAATCACCAATACCCCTTAAGGTAAACACCCAAGCAATTCTTACATCCACTCCCCAAACACTTAAGGAACTTTAAAAAATAACTAGGCTCTATCCACATCCCATGGCACCATTCTAACAAACTTATCTTGATAAATAATCTCTTTATCTCACACTATCCTTATTGTGATAGTTTGTTGCTATCTCTGGTAATCCACCGGTTTATGCAATGCCCTGCTAGGAAACCCCAAAGGGTTAAAGCTAAAACACTCAAATGGAGTGCAAATATTTATTTTTATATAATAATATAATAAAAAGACACAACATGATAATACATTGGAATTATCTAAAGCTTAGGTAACACAGTGAAAGACAAAACTAATACCTAAAGGGTTTCCCAACATGATTATGTAACTTAACACCTAACTCAACTCGCGACATCTGATCCAATTAAGTGGGTTCTCTTAATTACATGTTATTACTAAAGGCATGGTTATAATTTGTTCACTAAATTAAATTAATAAATGATAGGACACGTTCATCCATTTAGCTTGAAGATGAGGCCAACATGAGAAAATTTACCCAATGAAATCAAAACATAGATAACTTAAGAATTCACCCATTAAGGTTAAAATATGGTTAACTTGGTGAGTCCATCCATTTTAGATACAATATAACTAATATATCTAAGTTCATTTATAGAGGTTAAAATGTAATTAACCATATGAGTTCATCCATTGTAATTAAATTAATGCTAAGAAGATGAAGTTCATTCATTAAGGTTAAAATGTAATATAACCATATGAGTTCATCCATTATAGTTAAAATATAGTTAAAAAGATGAAGTTCATTTATTAAGGTTAAAATGTGGATAGCCAATTGAGTTCATCCATTATAGTTAAAATGAAGCTAATATGATGAAGTTCATTCATTTAGAATAAAATGTAAATAACTAAATGAGTTCATCCAATTTAGTTATAATATAGCTATTATGATGAAGTTCATTTATTAAGATTAAAATGTAAGTAACTAAATGAAGTTCGTCCATTAGAATTGCAATTTAGGAAATATGATGAGTTCATCCAATTGTTATCCATTCATTACATTCAAACTTTTCCTTAACCATATACCATGCATCTAATTTCATTACATGCTTTAATTCCATCATAACCTAGTGAGTTCTTTCCATGCTTACTTATTTTCATTAACATTAACAAAATACTTTCCATAATCATATCTACAATCCTTTATGATCCTAATTACTGCATTTAACAAGATGACTATATACATGCATTCAAAAATTAACTTCAGCTAATCCCCATAACACACTTAACCTAATGCATCCATACATGCTAGCACTAACTATGAAACAGGAGAGACAAAAGCATCAAATAACACATAAATGATCTCGGAGTTCACCCCTAGAGGGCTACATCTCCGGGTCTGCTCAACTGCAAGACCCCTCTAGCAATTAATTAAGTTATCGTTACATAGTTTCATGTCATTTACATTCCTGCCTTTTAGGCGAGCACAACCAATATACAAACAACCACTTCAGACAATAACTCCTAAATGATCCCTACATAGAAATGGATCAAACTGAACACATCAAAAGAAATTACAAAGGTCTCTTGTCTAATGGTACCCTAACTAGGGACTTGACCCACTATGGCCAACCACAAACCAACTAGACGACAGGGTCCAAACAAGCATATCAAGGCCTTACCAGTACTTAACAAAAGAAAATACATAAATTAAACTTGCCATGTTTCCATTTGTCTATTTCACAAAATCGAGGAAGGACATAACTAAACCATTTATTTTACTAAATGAAGATATCATTAACTTATCAATTTTCAAATCAATGCATTATTTCTAATAATTCAACAACATATCATTTAAGTTTTCAGAATATCCAATATTAAATATTTCATTTTCCAATTACTCCTATACTTTAGTAATCCATTTTTAAATTTCCCAGATGACCTATAACATTTATATCCAAAAATAATATATTCCTGAATAATGCATTATTTAAAAATCATCAATTAATAAATATATTTTATTTCAACGAATTTTTTGATTAAAATAATATTCTATTTTTTTTCCCAAAAAGATACTTCCCCATTAATACTGTTACCAAAATTAAATATTAATTTATATATATATATATATATATATTAGTCTTCCTTAATATAATATATATTAATAATAATATTTAATAATATTCAAATTTCAAATTAATTATTAATTAATATATATTAGCCTTCATTAATAAATATATATTAATAATAATTAATAATTACTTAAAACATATATTAAAGACAAACTTTTATTAAAATTGAAATTAAAACTCACCAACATAAACATACTAGCAGCAACATAAATTTCCAGAATAGCAAAACACCAGCAACAACATATATATTTTTTGACAATACTCAGAAATTTTCTGAGAACAAAATGGGGATAATTTCTAGAATAGCAAAACACCAACATAAACATACAAGCAACTACATATTTTTTTTTGACAATACTCAGAAATTTTCTGAGAATAGAATGGGGATAATTTCCAGAATAGCAAAACACCAGCATAAACATACCAGCAGCAACATGTATTTTTTTTTGTTGACAATAATCATAAATTTTCTAAGAACAAAATGGGGATAATTTGCAGAATAGCAAAACACCAGCATAAACATACCAATAGCAACATAAATATTTTTAGACAATATTCAAAAAAAATTTGAGAGCAAAATGGGGATAATTTCTAGAATAGAAAAACACTAGAAAGCCCAAATAAAATACAAGTAAACTAAAGCCCTCAAATAAAAAAAATAGACTCAAAATTTTTTTGAGACAACCAGAGAATCGATTCAACCATTCTTAAAGAAGCATTTTCATTTCTAGGCAACTAAATTTTACAATCTTTTCCACAATACAAAACTCAATACAAAACATTGCAAGCCCATTATTTTCAAAGCTGAAACTCAAATATGAGAACGTTCATGGGTTTTTAAACCAGATTTTTTTCATGAAGAACAACCAAACACAATTCTTGTTTTAAAAAATGGAATAAAGAGGTAAATAAGAATCCTACCTCCTATAGCATTCCTGGCAAGATTTCTTTGAAGAAGAGCCCAATCTGCAGCTGTAGAAGTCCTCCATTCTCTCCCAAAATCCCCAATTTTTTTTCAATCCAAGAATCTTCTTCCCCAAAAATTCAACAACCCCCAAAATATTTTCCCAACCTAGGTTAAAAGAATGCAATTTTGACCTAATTTTCTAATTTCAAATTTAAGCACTTTTTAAATAAAAAATGAAAATAATCATTCTTTTCAACTATTCAAATAATCTAACTTGCTTTTCTAATTAAAATTAAAATGCTTCTCTCTTATTTAATTTTGATTTTCTCATTATTAACTAAGCTAACATTTATATTTTACAATATTGATGAGGATAGAATATTTAATAAATTAAATTCTCAAATAAATCTTTTCACACTATATCAAAATCAACATATAAATTAAACTTGCTTTTCTAATTAAAATTGATTTTCTTAAATGAGTAAAATTAACCTTTCTTTTCCAAAACACAAAAAAGATAAAATAGTTTTTATTTGAAATAACTTTAAATCTTTCCTTTTTAAAACGCATAAACTAATTAAATTCGTTATTTAAAATTAACCATTAAATTAAACTCGCTACAAACATAATTAAAGTGATATTTTTAATTAATGATTAATCCCATAAAAGAAACTTATTTATTTTAATTTCTCAATTACTAATGCATAACTAAACACATTAAATTAAATTAAATACTTAGGATTAAATACTTCATTTTTTCACACACGAGGCACGCAACCCAAGAAAGCACACCAATCACATGACACACAAACCCAAACGAAAAGGGAAACCGATGGACCACACATGACACTCACTTGATCATGATTAAGGCAAGATGAGGGTTTTACGACCACCTAATCCAAATTCTAAGGATGAAAGAGGTATACTCACCCTGCAAATCCTGATGGAGATGGACCTCACAGCTAGGCGATACTGTACCTGCAATCTCCTGCAACCATGAGTCACGCAAGAATACACACACACACACACATTCAAAGAAAGCATTAGCATGAGTTTTATAACAAGAATTAGGGAAATGGTTAGACTTACACAAGAATCGATGTGAAAACACAATAACAGGTATGCACAATATTTATAATATAAGACTACAACATTACATAATGGTAAATCAAGCATCCAAGAATGCCACATAGAAAAAGTCAACCAAGGTCAAACCAGTTTTACAAGGCTGACTAGGGTAGGGGCACTATATTCCTCCCCCCTAGACTCCAACTTACTCCCGAAAGTCGTAAGGCTAGACGGAAATCATGCAACACGTATTAGCCCTAAAACTCAATTAACAATTATCAATCTGCACATATGAATCTTTTCATAAATAAATGAAAAATTATTACTAAAGCCTTTATGAATGTCATTATCCATTGGCATGATACATCTAAAACCATACACTTGTTAAAATATTCTAGGAATTATCCACAATCATAGCAGAGAAACAAGAATTTTCTTCCTACAATTACACCAAATTAAAGTATTAAGAGAGATAAGCAACAATTACCATACTCATTCTACCAAGTAGGACAAGAAAACATGGCATCATGATCAATTTCTTTTACCAATTCATCTTTTTCACAAAACTTTATCACATAGAACTAGCTTCAAATATCAATTTCTACAACCAAGTTAACTTTCAACAAATAAGAGCAATGTAAAGAACTCAATTGTTTACACTTTTCAGGCATAAAAGATATTTCCAAATGACTATGTCCCATAACATAGTGACAAGTTAACACTATTTAGTCCATGATTACACATAATAACCATCCACATAACTGGATTGCACAACACAAAAGGCCACATGTGAGCATGTATAATGCTCGGTCATAGATAACATGTAATGATCAACATCTTTATGCCTGATCTTAGAATAATAACATGATCATAAATATCCAACATCTCACTCAAGGGCTTGATGGTGCTAGGGCACACCATAGTGGTGCTACCTTCCATGGAAGACCCTCGTGAACATCCCTTGTTGCATAAGGTGTTTAGCCTCCAAGAGATAGTCACCACTCATAGGTAGGTAGTGGATCCTAGCTATCTTGCAACCTCACATACCTCCATCCTCAAGGTTCCCTACATCTACTTCCTCGTATACACTCAACCAAGACTGTCTCCTACATTCTTGGAGAGGAATTCACATTTCAACACAAGACCAACATGTGAAAACAACAAGGATAAACCAGTTTAGCCACCAAAGTACAGAAGGATAAAGATAATAATCATCAATTCCAACAATAAGGCAAGAAAATAATTCCAGAATGGAAACACCAAATCAAGTAAGAAAAAGGTCATAAGATCCTAGCTAAACCCTCAAGCTCAAATTAAAATAAATTGCTGGCCCATAAGGAAATAAATAAATAATAAAAGAAAATCATAAGTGCACATTACATCACTATGTGACTAGCAGCTAGCCACCAATGAGGAAGGAAGGAACAATCATCTAGCTATCGCAGTAGCTCATCATGTGGTGTGGCCTAGTCACACATCCGCATGACATGGCAGTGTGCACCTTGACATCACCCCGCATCATGTCGTCACATGGCATGGCTCTACCCTAAACCTATCGGTAGGTCGCATGGCAATGTCTACTACATCCTACATCATGTCTCAGCATGGCATGGCAATACTCCAAGCAGAAAGGGCATGCAATGGACGTATCTTGCATGGTAGTGTACCTCACGAAAAAGGGCACGCGCAGGTCCCACCCCGCATAGCAATGTTCCTCTCAGGATACTCGTCATAAGCCAGAGGTATACATGGCTATGGTCTACCCACAAGTCTACCAACGCTAGTCAATTGGCAGCTCATGTGAAAAATAACATGCCTCTCATGAAGACAAGGCAAAAGATGCTTCAATAAAACCCATCATTATGCTCAAGAACTATCATCAATTATGCTCAAATAAAGGATAGGAATAGGCTAGCACACATGAACCTTATACATTAGTTCATCAAAAGGGGAAGTATTGAGTACACCTATAATACAGGTTCATTACAAAACTATATTCCTCCTCAAAATAGGGAAGCTAAGGTAGCTTCACGTCGACATTACTCATACGTCATTCCATACTTTTCAAGGAATGGTGACATCTACTACTACCCCTTCACATATTGACTTATCAACAACCCATGGGTTAGCACTCAGTAAGGAAACATTTATGCAACATAACATAATTAGTATGGTTTCCCATACTCATAAGCAAACATATCCCCCATGGTTGATTACTTCACCATCCCATGGGCACACATAGCAAGTACGGGTTTCTTACAACACACAAGGAATAGCACCATTACTGGTTTAGTCACATTTACGGGGGTAATCTTCAATACGCTATCATCAACTCAAGAAGGGTTTTACCTATGCTTTCCACATGAATCACTAAATAAAGTTTACTCTAGATACACGTACTAAAATTCTTAACAATTCCAATTTACACAAGGAAATAATGTCATTCCGATATCCTTCTCTAATTCTACTAAGCATTTATATTCACATTACTAACTATGAAACTTTCTTTTCCAAAGAGAAAAAAATTCATCTTTCAATTAGAGCCAAAAGAAAACATACAATTTCATATGCGTTATAAAAATTCCTTTTAAATCAATGCATCCTTAGTATCATTTCTAAAAATATTATGATTTAAGAAAAGAAAAGGGAAAGAGAGTTTGATCATCAAACTATTTCCTACAAAGGCATGAGATTGACAAGATCAAACCATATATCTAAAATTTATCACTATGTCTATCATTTTAGTTGCATGGTTTTCATTTCACTATCTTTTTAGGAGGATGCCAAAGAAACTGAACATAACATTTCCAATTATTATGGTTGCAATAGAATGTTCTAGTTTTCCGAACAAGAAATAAAGATAGGAAATCTTTCAGTAATACAAGACCTCTTGAGAACACTCACTATTCTTAATTTAATACAAAAACATATCAAAATCTGCAACCTATCATTGAAAATCAAATTATGGCAAGGTAAATGAGGAGCTATCAACTAAATAATACACATTAATGCATACACATCAAACAAGTCTTTCAATCGCACCTTCTAAACACAATAAGGCAATTATCTATATCCAAAGGCAAGTTAAATGGAGCATTGCTAAAATAGGTCCTGAAACAAACTAGTTTAATGAAACACATAAAACAATCTTTCATGGAACACATTAACACACTCTCGAAGCTACTATAGCATGTCCCCTTTTGATACTTCTTTTGCATACAAGGTAAAATTCACATAACAACTATATGCACACTAATGCACATTACTTAAGATAGCATTTAATTATGTTATTCCTGCAATGCACATGGAGAGTTCTCTAATGTAATCATACAATTTTCCCTCAATAACCAACATTAATTGTCAAACCAATAGTCCTTTTATTATCTATAACACATAAGTGTCATAAGGCTCACACAAGGGTTCAAGGAGTCACAACCTTTCTCTTGCAAAAAGAAAACTCACATTTAAGGGATAGTTACCCCTATAACAAGCATTTTAATTTCTAGAGAGAGAGAGGAGGAAGGGTGATAATCATTCATTTTACTACATAATAAGCATTTAATATTTTCCATACTAGTTCTTCAAGTGGACAACACTAATATAGATCATAACCATAACAAGCATATTTCATACTTTTAGATTCAAGGCAGTACCAACCAACCCAGATGGATTAGTCAAAAGAGTAAAACAAATCAAGAATGAAGGTACATATGACTCTCCTTTAGAATATGAGTAATCATAGACAAAGACAACAATAGGCAAACAAAGCTCATATAATCACTCCAAATCACCCACATTAAGAAAGTGAAAATAGGGTGTGAACACACATGTTACACACAAGTTAAGGTCTACTCAATCACACTCACACATCAAGGAGGACAAGCATACAATAAAAGGTAGATACACCTCACACCAACTAAGGGCACAAGCGAAACCAGAGATCCCAATGTTGGAACATGGGCTCTGATACCAAGTGTAATGCCCCGCTAGGAAACCCCGAAGGGTTAAAGCTAAAACACTCAAATGGAGTGCAAATATTTTTTTTATAATAATATAATAATAAGACACAACATGATGATACATTGGAATTATCTAAAGCTTAGGTAACATAGTGAAAGACAAAACTAATACCTAAATGGTTTCCCAACATGATTACGTAACTTAACACCTAACTCAACTCACGACATCTGATCCAATTAAGCAGGTTCTCTTAATTACATGTTATTACTTAAGGCATGGTTATAATTTGTTCAATAAATTAAATTAATAAATGATAGGACATGTTCATCCATTTAGGTTGAAGATGAGGCCAACATGAGGAAATTTACCCAATAAAATTAAAACATAGATAACTTAAGAATTCACCCATTAAGGTTAAAATATGGTTAACTTGGTGAGTCCATCCATTTTAGATACAATATAACTAATATATCGAAGTTCATTTATAGAGGTTAAAATGTAATTAACCATATGAGTTCATCCATTGTAATTAAAATAATGCTAAGAAGATGAGGTTCATTCATTAAGGTTAAAATGTAATATAACCATATGAGTTCATCCATTATAGTTAAAATATAGTTAAAAAGATGGAGTTCATTTATTAGGGTTAAAATGTAGATAGCCAATTGAGTTCATCCATTATAGTTAGAATGAAGCTAATATGATGAAGTTCATTCATTTAGAATAAAATGTAAATAACTAAATGAGTTCATCCAATTTAGTTATACTATAGCTATTATGATGAAGTGTAGGCACCTAAAATTGTCTAGTCTAATTAAATAAATATTTTATTTATTTAATTACTTTAAGCCTAATTCTTCTATTAAATAAATAAATCTTTATTTATTTAATTAATTCATTTATCCTCTTCTAGCCTTATTTCTTATTTAAATAAATACATTTATTTATTTAAATTATCATTTTCCTAAATTAAATAAATATCTTATTTATTTAATTAATTCATTAGCCTTTTTTACCCATGACACATGTCATTCATCTCTTAATTCATACACTACCTACCCCTTTCATTATTTTATTATTTTCTTTACCTACCCTCTAATCATAGCCGACCTCTTTTACACCTCTCAATCTTATCCCTCCATTTCATATAGTGTCTTCTATATAAGGAGATGCTTCCTTCATTATCAAACCCTGGCTAATCAATTTATGCACTTGACTACACTACGCTTTTCATATGAGATCCTACTTGCAACCACATTTCTATTCTTTGTTGAGCTCTTGTGCACATAAAATCTGAGAGTAAATATATCAAGCAAGATCAATGGAGATAGGAAGAATGGAGATTCAAATCCTATTGGACATGTGATGGTATAATCTTTGTGATTTCATTTGATTTGCATTGTCTTAGGTAATCTTCATATGTTATGGTGGATCTTTGTTGTTGTAAGGCTAGGGTTTTTGTGGTTGAATTCATTTAGTCTTCCAACATTGTTATTGTTGTATCCATTTTCACCATATACATTTTGGCATGCCCGGTGGGACTCTTGTCCCTTTTGCATTTAACATCCTTGTTGCAGATTTTGTGTTTTGAAGTTGTAGATCTGACATTTTTTATAGTATTTTGGTATTTTCGCATCTACGTACTTTTGGATCGCATTTTTGGTTTTCTGCAGTGTCTGCGACATCTAGGATCGTGTCCACACCCTTGACAGTTATTTTTTTGCAGATTCCGGAAATCACGTCTGTGTTCCCTACTCACATCTGTGGGGTTTTCAGGCGCATCTGCGTTCCAGAGCCACATCTGCATTTCGGAGTTGTGTCTGTGTTTCATAGAAGCACATCTATGTCTAGAAGCCACATTTGTGTTTATGGTAACCGTGTCTGTGTGCACTGATTTTGTTTTGGGGGTTTTCATTGATTCAGTTTTTAGTCATGCAGTTTTTGTTTTTTTTAGATTTGGTTTATTTTGAGCTAACATTTTCAGATCTAGCTAATGAAATTGGTGCAGCTTGTCTTGAGAGCAAAATCGTTTAGTTGAAGGCCCCCATTTCACAAAGTCTTTTGAATCTAAAATTTACCTAACTTGTGTGCTTGTAGGAAGGGGTGATCATTTGAAACAATCCAAACTACTAACAAATATTTGTTGCAGGACCTTGGCAAGGGTTTTTGAACTTTATTATGTGCCTTGTTTTCATAGACTAGCAAACACTTCAATTGGTTCTTTAAAATTGAATCATTGTCTTTTGTGTCTTGAGCAATAGGCTCTTTTTGTTTAATCTTTAGAGGGCCTGTCTCCTCGTGTGGTCATTAGGACTACTAGTGAGGAGAGAACGACCCAAGTGGTAGCAAAAGAAAAGCCATCTTCTTCCAAACCACTATAAATAACTGTATTCATGGTGAAAAATATGAATAACGTGTGTTGATTAGTTCATACTGACACTATGTCTCCCCATAAACCTGTTTGATGAAATTTATTTGATCATTTGTAGGGCGTAACCCCTACCAGCTAGGAGCCTTCTGTATTTATAGAGCTAAAAGTGCCGCATGTATGGCCACATGAGCGGATGCCCTTACTAGCACCTTTTTTTTTAGAAGCCAAAGTCCTTCTAGTTGTTGGGCAGGAGGTCGGACCTCTGGTAGCGGCCCACACACATACGATTCTTTGTAGAGATACAAAGTTTGCCACATGAAGTTTTCATGGGGACTGATGCTTGGCTACCTTGAGAAGTGAGTGTTGAGGGTGGAGTCAGTGGGGTCAAGCATCTAAGTATCTGCTCTGAATAGCGTAGCCTTGGGGGAAACTCCATGTGGGATCAACAACTATTGTCTTGGCCAGCCATAAGAATTGTGCTTGACTTATTTTGAACAATCAAACATTCAAGACCAAACATCAAAACATTGTGTCTTTTGTGTCTTCAAGTGCATGCAAAACAATTTTACATCAGACATTATACTTTCTTTGAGTCATTTTTGAGTCTAAAACTTGCAAACATTCAGATTTGGTCACAACAAAGCAACTTCACATATTGGAAAAAATTGCACAAATTTTGCAAAAACGCATCTGTGTCTGACAGAATAGCATCTATGTCGTATAACTGCATCTGTGAAGGGAAAAAATGTGTCTATGTTTTGAGAAAATTCACATTTACAACATCTCAGAAATGCGTCTCTGTCTATCAGAATAGTGTCTGTGTCATTTAAGCACATCTATGAAGTATACAGACATGTCTGTGTTCAAGATTGAGAACTTTCATACTTCAACAAACAAGAACGGTCAGTTTCAGACTTATTGAGCTTCCTAGGTTATCTCTTCAGGTTTTCACCTAGCATTCAACCTGTCTTTGGGTCTCACAAAGTCCATCATTTCTTTACACTTTACATTACATTCATATTTTTCTAAACTTGAGTCAAAAGGTCACTTGCTTGTCCCCATCATACTTTGTCAACACACTACATACAACAACATTTTGCTAAGTGGTCCCTCATCAAGGTCTATCACCTTTGGGTCTCATTTGGTCTTACTTAGAGTCAAGGTCAACTTACCTCATCAAGAGAAATTATCCTCTCTTTGGAAGCCACACCTACTCTACTACATACATACTTGGTCTTACACTTTGGACATTGCAAGTACACCTCAGATTCATTTACATTCCATCCAACTCTTGGTCTTCCATACTCTTTCCATTTTCATCTAGTCTCACACATCTTGGTCAATACCTAGTTCATGGTTGAAACCCATTCCCAAAAATCTGGGAGAGAAACTAAAGAGGCTCAAGAGTCCGCAAACATGAGCTCCTATGAGTATGGCAATGATATCTTTTTCAATTCTGATCATACTACATTACCTGACATGGATGCTTATAGAAACATTCCAAATGTTGAGCACATGGACACTACAAACAACAATGATACACACAATGACAATATGGACAACTTTTATGTACATTCAGCAAAAGTGGAAGACACCATTATGAATCCTCATTTTAATCGATTGGTTGAGGAAATAATGAGGAGAGACAAACAATATTTTCTACAAGTGATGGCACAAAGTGGAACCAAGATCCCTCATGATTTTGACATATCTCAAATAATGGAAAAATGACCTTTGCAAAAAACTCACTCCAACATGGATCAAAGGAGGCCTAATAGTGGAGGCAATAGAGGACCATATATGGTGCCTGAATAACCATCATCTTTGTTTCAAAAACCAGAGGTCCCATACACACATGTTCAAGCATATGATACTCACCTTCACAGACCATTATGGAAGTCTTATGTAGAAAAATATGCTCAATCACATACCAATGCTAAGGAACAACCACCAAAACAATTGGATATTCAAAGGCATGCTCAAAATTTGGACACAAGGAAACCCCGCATCAAATTTGGGGGCAACACACTAGAATAAACTCATGACATGCCTATAGAATATGGTATACATGGACAAAATAGATATTCCATTCCTCACCATGACTCTATACCAAGTGGTCCATATACGCAACATCATTATAGACCTCAGCCATATGAACATGTGTATGATCAATATCATCCATATATACAATATGCTCCTCCAATTGGTGCCTCAAGCATGGGGTATGGTCCAAGATGTTAGTCTCCACCTAAGAACAATTTGGAGCAACAAATCAGGGACTTACAAGAGAAAATGGAGGACATAAATACACCAAAGCCAACATACACAATGAGAGACATATGTCCTTATCCATTTGACAAGAGTATTCCAATGCCTCCTTTTCCTACACACTTTGTGACACCTAAGTTTGATAAGTATAGAGGAAAAGGGGATCCTAAGGCACACATAAGATAGTTTTTCATAGCTTGCATTGAGGTAGCTTCAGAAGAGACATATTTGATGAGGTTATTCCCACAAAGCTTAGGTGATCAAGCTATGGAATGGTTCTCCCAACTTCCACCTAGAATTAAGTCATGGGGTGACTTAGCAGAGGCATTTATCCAACATTTCTCATACAACATAGAGATAGACATATCAGTCACTACTTTGTGCAACACCAAGCAAAAGGATGGAGAGTCTTTTTCATCATTTTTACAAAGATGGAGAAACCTAGCCAGCAGATGCTCTTGTGAAATTCCATAGAAACAAATGGTAGAGATGTTCACCCAAAATGTTAACAAAGACATTTGCTATGATCTAAGGAAAGCTTGTTTGTCCACCTTCAAGGACGTCATTGAAAAAGGCTTAGCAAAAAAGAAGGTCCTAATTGAACAAGGAGTCATTAAGATATTCAAAGAAAACAAAGATGACTTTAAAGGAAAAGATAAGCCAAGATTTTGGAACAAAAACAAGAACACAGTCAATGATGGTGTTGTTGATGCCAATACAGTGCGACCCAAAATCATTTTTTTGGGATCAATCTCTACAAACAATCAAGTGAATACTCAAACAACTTCTAGATCATGAAGGAAGTACACCCCATTGGGAGAACCACTTGAGTCAATTTTCAAGAAGCTAGTGGCAAACAAAGTAATCACAATTCCAGATTTTCCTCCATATGAGCCAAAGGTCAAACCAAATTGGTGGAATGATGATGAGTATTGTGAATTCCATAAGAGGAAGGGTCATAAAATAGGAAATTGTCATTGACTGAAGAACAACATACAAGATCTCATTGAGATTGAAGGACACTCATCCAACCAAGAACATGAAATGTATAAGGAACCATTCCCAAAGCATGACAAGGGAAAAGTTGTAGCCATAGATGACCAGACCAACTATACCAAAGCATCCTATAACTATGATTCAACTATCAATTACATTTCAATGGATAATTATATCTCTACTATTATCATCAAGGACAAAACCCTTGAGAATTCTACCCAGAGACCCAAGATTGTCCTAAAAGACATTGGATCTTCTTTCGAACCTACCTCTGAATGTAATGTCACAACTCGTCAAGGTAAATTTACTTTGCAAGGTTCTCCAACTAAAAACACCACTTCTTCATCAACCAAGCCTGAATATGACCTTGTAGAATAGTTAGGGAAGACACCTATGCTTATCTCCATCCTTGAGCTCTTACGCATATCCCCCGCACATAAAGTTGTTCTTGACAAAATTTTGAGAGACACTGTCATTCCTATTGATTTGAATGTGGACCAGTTTCAAGCCATGGTGGGATACCTTTCCATTCCACACTCTCTTACATTCATAGAAGCTGATGATGCCTCTGTAAGTCAGCCACATAATGCACCATTACACATTGAAGCCTTCATACACAAACATAGAATCAAATGAGTCTTGATAGATGGAGGAGCAGGTTTAAACATTTGTACATTGAGCACTATTAAACAATTGGGATATTCCAACAAAGCTGTGAATTCTACAAACAAAATTACCATCAAAGCATATGATGATGAAGAGCATTCATCCAAGGGCATAGTCACCTTACCTCTTAGAGTTGGGCCAGTTACAAAGGATGTGGTTTGTCAAGTACTAGATCTTGATCTCACATACAACATATTGCTAGGATGTCCTTGGATTCATGAAATGAGGGCGGTCCCATCTACATATCACCAATGCATCAAGTTTCCTCACAATGGAGTTGAAATAATAGTTAATGGAGATCCTAATCCATTCATATATTGTAATAACTTGAGACCAAAAATTGAGACCATCATTCCTAGTAATTGCGAAGCTATTCCTTCTTCTACATACATTGATCCTGAGTCATTAAAACCTTCGACATAAAAACAAGGTGAACTTAAGGGAAAATTCTAGGACAAGGGCATGGGTGAATACACTTTGAATTAGACCATGTACTTACAACAAGTCATGAGCTCACCAAAAGAATATGGAAGACCACATCCTAATAAGCAGGTATCTATCATTATGCTCAAATGGGACCCTACTATATTTCAAAGATGGGGTGAACTGGAAGAGGAAGACTTATACAAAATGCTTTACAAAGACCTTGAAAATGATACACAAGATCACATCAGTATACCATATGAGAAGTATGGCAAAGGGTTCAAGATTCTACAACAATTTGGGTATGATGGCAAAATCCCTCTTGGGTTAAGAAAGGAAGGCATCATTGAACCTTTACAACCTAAATTGACATTCAAAAAGGAACACTCAAAGGGAATTGGTTTTGTGACTTCCAATGTCCACACTCAAAGGACAGAAGAAGCATTACAAATCAAAGCTGCCAAAATTCAACAAGAGAATCGCTATTCCATAGACTCCAATGAATGGGAATGAGGTTCAAACAAATCCTCTAGTGACTATGAGCTCACCGAGACATTCATAGAACCAAGTGAACCAACAAAAGAAGAGGAATTTAATAGGAAATTCAAAGTTGGTCAAGAAACAACCCTAGAGGATCCCATACAGTCTTTGCCTCTAGGTCCTGGGTTGAAATCACATAGAAGGAGAACACCTATCTCGAAATGCCCTACTAGTGATGATAATTTGGATTTGTTCATGATCGAGACTGATGAGGAGAGTGCCAACAATGACCTCGAAAACTACCTTGACATACCTGAATATAACTGCATCTTCACTCTTAACCCTGCTAACTTTGAAGACATCAAAGGCCTTCCCCTTGTTCACCACCAACTTATTGACTGGGACCATGAAGGACCTGCACAGTTTGACATATTCCAAAATGATGAAGCCCTTATTGACTATCTTGGCATATAAGAGGATATTCCCCTTGGGGACCATAAAGCAGGATACACTATAGAACTCAACAGTGTGGCATATTTTGGTGAGGGTATCAGACCTTCTAGTCGCAAAAATATAAAAATAAAAACAAACCAAGGGTCTTATGGTGAAAACCACACTGTGGTGTTGTCTGACCCCAAAAAAGTAAAAAGAAAGGATGTATCTAAGGGCAAAAACCTCTTTGAGGCACCCGAAGATGGAAGGCTTGACATTCTCCCAGCATCATATGAGGAAAAGTCATCCATGTTGGTAGAGGAGACTATCAAAACAAACATTGGTATAGAAGAAGTTCCACACAACATATTCCTGGCTCAATCTTTGACAGAGTCAGAAAGGTCAAAATTCATAAGTTTCTTCATAGAATGACAAATAAACTTTGCATGGTCATACGCTGATATGCCTGGATTGGATCCAGATTTGGTAATGCATCATTTGATAGTTAAACCGGGGGAAAAACCAGTGAAACAAAAATTAAGAAAGATGCATCCACAAGTGGCATTACTAGTCAAAGTAGAACTTGAGAAATTATTGGATGTCGGATTCATACACCCAATTGATTATCCTAAATGGATCTCCAACTTAGTGCCTATCAATAAACCAGATCGTAAGATCAGAATATGTACAGATTTTAGAGACATCAACAAAGCTTGTCCTAAGGATGATTTTCCATTACCAAATATTGACTTGATCGTCGATCTCACAGTAAGTCATGCGATGTTATCTTTGATGGATGGATTCTTTGGTTACAATCAAATAAAAATTGCATCTGAGGATCAGCACAAAATGACATTTACTTGTCCTTGGGGAACCTTCTGCTGGAATGTCATGCCCTTTGGGCTAAAAAATGCAGGCATTACATATCAAAGAGCCATGACTACTATCTTTCTTGATCTCATGCACGTTACTATGGAAGATTATGTTGACGACCTCTTGGGAAAATCAATAGACATAAATACACATTTGGACATACTTTCAGTCATCTTTGATCGGTTGGAAAAATATAAAGTAAGATTAAACCCTAAGAAATGTGTCTTTGGAGTAACCTCCGGGAAGCTCTTGGGATTCATTATATCAAAAAGAGGAATTGAAGCCGATCCAGCAAAAGTCAAGGCCATCCTAGAGATGCAACCACCATGAAACATTAGTCAACTTCGATCTTTGCAAGGGAGACTTCAATCCATACAGAGATTCATAGCACAACTTGCAGATAAATGTAATCCCTTTCACCACTTGCTACATAAAAACATCAAATTCAAATGGGATGATAACTATCAACAGGCTTTCTAGATACTCAAAGATTATCTTCTGAATCTGCCAATTTTGATGCCACCAATTCCAAATCATCCTTTATTACTATACATATCAGCTACTTCAACAGCACTGGGGGCACTCTTAGCACAACAAGTTGTTAAGGGCAAAGAAAAGGCAGTATATTATATCACTCGCACATTGGTGGGATATGAGCTAAACTACACACCAATTGAGCGTGCATGTCTTGCCGCGGTCTTTGCTTCACAGAAATTGTGACATTACATGCTAACTCATAAGACTAAGTTGGTTGCAAGGATCGATCCATTGAAATACCTTCTCAATAAAGTAACACTTACTGGGTGACTAGCCAAATGGGTAATGATCCTGAGTGAATTTGACATTGAGTATGTGGACAGAAAAGCAATAAAAGGACAAGCCATCACAGATCAATTAGTAAATGCCCCCATGATAGATGATGTTCCTCTAATTTCAGAATTTCCATATGAATTCATTTTAATAGTGTCACATGCAAAGCCATGGCAACTATACTTTGATGGCTCATACACACAGCATGGGGCAGGAGCTAGCATCCTCTTCATAACTCCTCAAGGGGATTCTATACCAAAATCATATCGATTATCATTTCCCTCCACTAATAATATAGCAGATTATGAGGCATTAACAACTTGATTACGGATTGTAGTTCAGTGGAAGATCTAGGAACTTCGTGTTTTTGGGGACTCTCAACTTGTAATTCATCAAGAAACTAATGATTACCAAACAAAGGATGAGAAATTAATGCCTTACAAAAAAATGGTGGATGACCTGAAACAACATTTCACAAAGATAGACTTTGAGCAGATACCAAGAGAGCAGAATTGAGCCATAGATGCCATGGCTACAATTGCTTCACTGATCGATCTACCTTCGAATGAGACCCACTATGAATTCTTGGTGGATAACCTTTTGGTTCCTTCATATGAAATCACTCCTACTGAGATAATATGTGTCATTGGTCTTGAGTCCTAGTTAAATGGTTCCATTTTCACATACCTTCGTGATAATACCTTTCCTCCAGACCTATCCAATAACCAACATCACACTTTCATTCACCAATCTTCTCGATACATCATTTTAGCTGATTTCCTATACCATCAAGGTCTAGATGGCACTCTTCTTAGATGTTTGGAAAGTGACAAATCTCAGATTGCATTACGTGAAGTACATGAAGGGATATGTGGTCCACATTCTAG
This sequence comes from Cryptomeria japonica, assembly GCF_030272615.1. Classification (NCBI taxonomy): domain Eukaryota; kingdom Viridiplantae; phylum Streptophyta; class Pinopsida; order Cupressales; family Cupressaceae; genus Cryptomeria; species Cryptomeria japonica. Next base: position 169,076,540 of record NC_081405.1, read on the forward strand.
TGGTCCTACCTTAGCCAAGAAACTTATCAGGACTGGATATTACTGGCCCAATATGGAAAAAGATTCATATCAGTTTGTCAGGAAATGTAGGCAATGTCAACTTCATGGAGACCTCATCCATGCACCAACACAAGAACTTCAACCAATTGCAACTCCTTGGCCCTTTTGTCAGTGGGGACTCGATCTCATAGGCAAGATTCACCCTACATCCTCCAACGGTCATAAATTCATTATCATTGCCACAAAGTATTTTACAAAATGGATTGAAGTCATGCCTCTCATGCAAGTCACTGGAAAACAAATTGCTACATTCATTCTCAACTATATCATTTGTCGATACGGTATTCCTGTTTCCATTATCACTGATAACAAGCGTCCCTTCAAAAATTAGGATGTTCGTGAACTCTATGACCACTTCCATATTTCCCATCATTTCTCCACACTATATTACCCCCAAGGTAATGGTCAAGCTGAGGCATCTAATAAAAAAATCCTTAAAATCTTAAAAAAGACAGTCAACGACGTTGGCCATAATTGGCATATCCAACTTAATCCCACACTTTGGGCCTACCGCACAAGTGTTTGTACACCTACATGAGCTACACCCTATTCACTTGTCTACAACACTGAAGCTATCTTGCCTATTAAGGTCAACCTACACTCTTTATGAGTCTCTTTGCAAAACATTATCAATGATGAAGACTATAGGGTCTCTCACTTACAAGAACTTGAACTATTGGATGAATGAAGACAAACTTCTTTTAATCATCTCAAGGCTTATCAACAATGAATGAGTCATAGCTACAATCACAAAGTCAAGCCTCATACATTTGAGGTAGGTGATTTGGTTCTCAAAGAAAACCCCAAAAATCAGCAAGACAAAGAGAAGAAGGGCAAGTTTGAACCAAACTGGCTTGGTCCTTACATCATTTCAGTAGCATATGGATCTAGGGCATATCAGTTGTCAACCATAGAGGGTGAACATTTAGAGGATCCTATCAATAGCATGCACCTTCGCAGGTTTTACACATAGCTCTTCGAAGTATCCTAATTCAAAATACAAAAAAAATCATAAAACAAAAAAATTGTTACTTGGTGAAAACCTGGCAAACAGGCCCCTTGTGACAACAAAAAAATCAAAAAATCAAAATAAAAAGTAAAGAAAAACATTTCTTCCAACAGTGAAAACCACTTCGGTGGTGCCCTGGGCAAGTACCATGGTGAAAACCAGGTCACCAGTGCCATGTGTAGAGACATTGCTCCTCCCTCCTTTAGGATTCCATTTCATCCTTTCACTGTGCACACACTCACGACCTATTCATCCATAATAAACATACACATTCCCATCATGGCTTGTTATTGATCTACCCAAGATTGGTTAGCCATCCATAATAACCTCCCTTTTCATCTATCTCCATTCATAATAAATCAGGTCCTATCTGTGGCTAAGGCAAATCCTACGTCTAGTGATGGGTGTGGAACTAAGAACATCACATGTTTTGAGGAGTACAGTTTATTCTAGTTTTCTTTAGTCTATCCACGCACAATCCACAATAAAGCAATATCTGCATTGCCAATCCACAATAAAGTTCTATCTTCTCCATAATAAAGTATCAGTTGCATGGATTCAGTCAGTTTCAGAGGAGACACAACAATGGGCTTCAACAAATCAAATCTTTCGATAGACTCAGACAACATTATGGTTCAGTGCTATCTATCCTTTTTGTGAAAGTAAACATTGTGACCACAATCAAATAAGATTTATACAAGTGACAAGAGACACTAAACTTGAGGACTGCAGTGGATGTTGGTGTTGAGTCTTGGTTTTCTTTTGATTTTATCTTTTTGGTGACATGTCCTTTATCTTTTCCAGGATGTCTCTGACTAGAGATTTTTATCTCTAGGATGTCTTTGACTAGAAAGGTGAGGATGGGGTATCATCACCTATTTTCTTTTGCTGTTTATGGATTGTCTCTTAGTAATGCTATGACTTGTACAAGGATATGAGGACATTGAGAGTCTAGTATGAACTAGGGCATTCCTGGTTTGAGACGGTCTTATCTCCATGCAAACAGGTACAATGACTTTCTGGGTTGAACATATGCCTTGATTGTCATAACCTACTTGCCATAATAAAGCTCAATGATGATAATGCACAAGAAGCTCTTTTCACTTCCATATCTTCTATCTTCCATCCCCATTTCTTGATTGACTTCCATCATCCTTCTTGAGTCCGTGTAGCCCGCTATCACATGACTGAGTATAATGACACGCCAAAAACATTTGCATTTCATGTAGTTGCACCTGCATTACCACATATTAGCATTTCATACATACATATAGATATCACAATTGCATCACATCATGCACAAAACACATATTAGCACATTTAATATTTTCATCATGTAAATAGTCATTTGCATTATCATATTCACTGCATTTCATACATTCACATTTGCATTAGCATAACATATTTAAAACATAAAAGAACAAAAATATTGCATTTCCTCATATACATATTTGCATCCCTATCATAAGCATCACATAGAAATATACATCATGAAACATCTCATCACATAGGTACACATGCATATAGCTGCTGCAAAGATGAATCATCTCATATATATATATATATAAAGTTTCATGATATAATGATGTCAAAATCATACGGATACAAAATCATGTGAAGGTGTCTACATCATAATACAAAATGGTGCAAACCACTGATACATAGGGAGCCCTCTACGACTATGATGAACTCCATCCCTCAGAGCCACTTGGCCTCGATGGAGTCTGAGCCCTAGAAGGGCCTCGATGGAGTCTGAGCCCTAGAAGGACCCGCCCTAGGATCATCCCTCCTGTTCCCTCTATTTGGTGGTGGTGGAGGACCCATAACCCCACCATTGGATGCCTGTCTCCTTTGGCTCCCTCCCATAGCTGTCACTGTCTGCAATGGTCTATGAAAGCTCCTCACTCACTGCTCTGGTGGCACTGCCCCATAATATAGGTCTCACTAGTAACTTACATCCTCCCCTACCCATAGAACATAGGCATATCTAGCCCTTGTATCCTCTATTGCCTGCCTCCCAGTCCTCAGTGCTATCTCAGCCTCAGTATAGTGCTCGATAGCCTGATCCCACTCATGCTCTATCTCCCTTAGTCACCTCCTGAGCCTAGTTGTCTCCCTCTCTAGGTCTTGAATCTCATCTGCTTGTCCTAGGCAGATCTCCCTTAGCTCAAGCAGCTCATCCTCCTCCTCCTCGGCCCCCTATGCCTCTACCTATGGCTCCCCCTATACTGGTGCCTATGCCTATACTTGTACCTACCTTTGCCCCTATCCCTGCACCTGTCTAGGATCCTATACTACTGGCATCTTTAATGGCAATCCACCATGACCCCTCACCACCTGAGCCTATCTCTCCTCCCCACCCTCTCTTTGTGGAGCCACCCTCCTCTCTCCAACTGCACCTCGCCTCCTTCATCGGCCTCTACCTCCACCATCTCCATCATCATCTCCATCCCCCCCACCATCTCCATCTATCACCTCCTGTGGGTTTGTCAGTCGTGGAAATGGATGCTCAGCCCAATATGCTGTATACTCTGCATCCATACCTACATCCTCAATATCTGGCCACATATCCCATGGCAAGGGAACCATCTCCACTAGTTGCATCATGGCCTGATCATACGAAAACAATGGCCCAAAGTGTGCCTAATCCCTGACTATCTAAGCATACATCCTGGAACCCCATGGCATCTGCTAAATACTAACAAACTGCTTGCATACCCTATCAACCAGCTATCTCTCCAATACATAGGGCATCCACCCAATCAGATATCTACTCCAGAAGGTATAAGGTAGATCCACTGCAACATCCTCCCACTACTTGCACCCAAGGTATGACCTCCATATCATAGTGTTTGTGATGTAATCATATCATATAAATGCACAAAATTATGTCCATGACCCCTGCCCCTAAAGTGTATCAGTCAGGTAACCGACAGATGCTCATAGGCCCATACCTGCAACAATGAAACTCTGTAGCCCAATCCTACAAATCCATGATACACAAACTGATGCAGCTCATAGTACAAGTGTGCCAACACACACAGTCCCCAGGTATATCTAGTGTGCTGTGTAACTAGTGTCTCCAAGGTGCTCCCCCAGCCCACAGCCAACCCTCATGTCACCTTGTCTAGACACAGGAACCCACTGATCACTCCTCCTAGCACTACCGATAGTGCCAGTCCTGTCACTATCATCATGTCCCATGCCACGTGTCTAGCTCTCATCTCTAGGCCTGGATCCTAAAACACTCATCTCAAGGCCTCCCTATCTCCCTCTCAATCATAAGGAATCAGCTCCCCATCGATCGATATCCATAGAATCCTGTAAACATCCTCTAAGGTGACTGTCATCTCACCCATCAGTAAATGAAATGTACAAGTCTCTGAGTACCATCTCTTAGCCAGCGCAGTCAACAACCCCATGTTCGCCCGAAACTCAAGCACATACATAATATGTCACAAACCCATACCCTCAATGGTAGCTCTGTCCTCAAATGTTAACTCTAGTTGCAACATCTAAGTTGATGGGAATCTCTCTCGTGACTCCAACATAGGCAAATACTCTTGTAGTCAAGCAAATCAATCATGTCAGTCATAGTGGTATTCACTGTTCATCACAAAATGCTACTTTTTATCTAAGTACGTATGGTACTCTATCCTAGTAACACTCACTATTCATCACAAAGTGTTGCTTCTATTCTAGTGACACTCACTGTTCATCACAAAGTGTTGTTGATTATCCTAGTGGTACTCCCTATTCATCACAAAGTGCTTCTCACATTTGCACTCACTGTTCATCACAAAGTGCTACTCACATTTGCACTCACTGTTCATCACAAAGTGCTGCTCATATTTTAGTACTCCCTATTCATCACAAAGTACTATGTCTTGGTACTCACTGTTCATCACAAAGTGCCTTGATCTATCCTATCCTAGGGCCTCTACTTGAGTGAATCCTCTTGAGTAGTTTCCTAATTGGCAACGTATGTTCTATCACAGAAATGTCAATCCTAGCCTTATTTGCTACCCTCGTCTTCCCTAGAGGACCTGCTTGAGTGTATCCTCTCAGTGGCTTATCCAATCAATAGCATATGTTCATCACAGAACTGTTGATTTGACCTTGAAGACATAAACATGACTTGATGACATAAACGCGCTTATAGACTGCATAAATGCACCTGCTCTGCATAGACGTGCCTGAAATACACAGATGTGCCTATGCTCTGCACATACGCACTTGTCCTGCATAAATGTTCCCACATTTCACAAATGCGCTTGAACAACATAGACACGCTCACATTTGGCATAGATGCTTTTCCTAGCATAGATGCGCCTGGCACAAACATAGATGCGCCTAGCCAACATAGACGCACCTGGCACCTACGCAGACGAGCCTACATGTTTTTGGACATTTTTGATATTTCCTAAACATGAATTTATTGCACTACCTATGATGCATTTATGACAACATTTATTACAACAAAGTACAAGGAGGTTTTGTGGTACTTACCGGCTCTCCTGCCTCTGCTAGCCTCTGAAACCAGTGAACATGATCGAATCTATGAACCAATGCCATTGCTATTGACTGCTGCTGCTCTATCTCACTCTGCACTCTGATCTCTTGCATGTGTGGATGACAATGAGGATGTTTTCCCCTCGTGGTCTATCTTATAGACTACCTTAGAGCCCTAGCCCTAGCCCTCATTTCCCGAGTCAGTCTGCATTATCTCGTGACTCTGTCACTTTATCCGATTAGTCCATTCTAACCTTTCTTTCTTATCGAGAGATTGTCTATGATCTTTTTAGACATTTTCATCAAATCTCTTGAGGGCATATCATTCCCATCTTGGGGCAACTTTGTATCAGTTCATCTTATCTTCTTTGAAACAATGCGACAAGCTGCATTGTCTCAAAGAGGGGCAAAATGTAGACACCTAAAATTGTCCAGTCTAATTAAATAAATATTTTATTTATTTAATTACTTTAAGCCTAATTCTTCTATTAATTAAATAAATCTTTATTTATTTAATTAATTCATTTATCCTCTTCTAGCCTTATTTCTCATTTAAATATATACATTTATTTATTTAAATTATCCTTTTCCTAAATTAAATAAATATCTTATTTATTTAATTGATCTCACTTCTTCTATTAATTAAATAAATCTTTATTTATTTAATTAATTCATTAGCTTTTTTTACCCATGACACATGTCATGCATCTCTTAATTCATACACTACCTACCCCTTTCATTATTTTATTATTTTCTTTACCTACCCTCTAATCATAGCCGACCTCTTTTACACCTTTCAATCTTATCCCTCCATTTCATATAGTGTCTTCTATATAAGGAGATGCTTCCTTCATTATCAAACCTTGGCTAATCAATTTATGCACTTGACTACACTATGCTTTTCATATGAGATCCTACTTGCAACCACATTTATGTTCTTTGTTGAGCTCTTGTGCACATAAAATCTGAGAGCAAATATATCAAGCAAGATCAATGGAGATAGGAAGAATGGAGATTCAAACCCTATTGGACATGTGATGGTAAAATCTTTGTGATTTCATTTGATTTGCATTATCTTAGGTAATCTTCATATGTTATGGTGGATCTTTATTGTTGTTAGGCTAGGGTTTTTGTGGCTGAATTCATTTAGTCTTCCAACATTGTTATTGTTATATCCATTTTCACCATATACATGAAGTTCATTTATTAAGAGTAAAATGTAAGTAACTAAATGAAGTTCGTCCATTAGAATTACAATTTAGGAAATATGACGAGTTCATCCAATAATTATTATCCATTCATTACGTTCAAACTTTTCCTTAACCATATACCATGCATCTAATTTCATTACATGCTTTAATTCCATCATAACCTAGTGAGTTCTTTCCATGCTTACTTATTTTCATTAACATTAACAAAATACTTTCCATAATCATATCTACAATCCTTTATGATCTTAATTACTACATTTAACAAGATGACTATATACATGCATTCAAAAATTAAATTCATCTAATCCCCATTACACACTTAACATAATGCATCCATAGATGCTCGCACTAACTATGAAACAGGAGAGACAAAAGCATCACATAACACAGAAATGATCTCAGAGTTCACCCCTAGAGGGCTACATCTCCAGGTCTGCTCAATTGCAAGACCCCTCTGACAATTAAGTAAGTTACTCTTACATAGTTTCACATCATTTACATTCCTGCCTTTTATGCGAGCACAACCAATATACAAACGACCACTTCGGACAATAACTCCTAAATGATCCCTACATAGAAATGGATCCAACTGAACACATCAAAAACAATTACAAAGGTCTCTTGTCTGACGGTACCCTAATTAGGGACTTGACCCACTATAGCCAACCACAAACCAACCAGATGATAGGGTCCAAACAAGCATATCAAGGCCTTGCCAGTACTTAACAAAAGTGAATACACAAATTAAACTTGCCATGTTTCCATTTGTCTATTTCACAAAACCAAGGAAGGACATAACTAAACCATTTATTTTACTAAATGAGGATATCATTAACTTATCAATTTTCAAATCGATGCATTATTTCTAATAATTCAATAGCATATCATTTAAGTTTTTAGAATATCCAATATTAAATATTTCATTTTCCAATTACTTTAGTAATCCATTTCTAAATTTCCTAGATGACCTATAACATTTATATCCAAAAATAATATATTCCTAAATAATGCATTATTTAAAAATCATCAATTAATAAATATATTTTATTTCAGCAAATTTTCCAATTAAAATAATATTCTATCTTTTTTCCCAAAAAGATACTTCCCCATTAATACTGTTACCAAAATTAAATATTAATTAATATACGTTTATTAACCCATTATTAATAAAATATACACAATTAATAATTAACAATACACAATAAATCAATTAAATATATATATATATATATATATATATATATATAATATTTCATAATGTTTAAATTTTAAATTAATTATTAATTAATATATATATTAATCTTCATTAATAAATATATATTAATAATAATTAATAATTACTTAAAAACTATATTAAAGAAAAACTTTTATTAAAACTAAAATTATAACTCACCAGCATAAACATACAAGCAGCAACATATTTTTTTTTTGACAATACTTAAAAATTTTCTGAGAACAAAATGGGGATAATTTTCAGAATAGCAAAACACCAGCATAAACATACCAGCAGCAACATATTTTTTTTTTTGACAATACTCAGAAATTTTTTGAGAACGAAATGGGGATAATTTCAAGAATAGCAAAACACTAGCATAAACATACGAGCAACAACATATATTTTTTTTGTACAATACTCAAAAATTTTCTGAGAACAAAATGGGGATAATTTTCAGAATAGCAAAACACCAGCATAAGCATACTAGCAACATGTGTATTTTTTTTTTTTGACAATACTCAGAAATTTTCTGAGAACAAAATGGGGATAATTTTCGAAATAGCAAAACACCAGCATAAACATACCAGCAACAACATATATATTTTTAGACAATACTCAAAAATTTACTGAGAGCAAAATGAGGATAATTTTCAGAATAGCAAAACACCGGAAAGCCCAAATAAAATACAAGTAAACTAAAGCCCCCAAATAAAAAAGACTAAAAAATTTTCTAAGACAACCAGAGAATGGATTCAACCATTCTTAAACAAGCATTTTCATTTCCAAGCAACTAAATTTTACAATCTTTTCCACAATACAAAACTAATTCAACCATCTTTCCTCAATACAAAACATTGCTAGCCCATTCTTTTCAAAGCTGAGAGAACATTCACAGGTTTTTAAACTAGATTTTTTTCATGAAGAACAACCAAACACAATTCTTGATTTAAAAAATGGAATAAAGAGGTAAATAAGAATCTTACCTCCTATAGCATTCTTGGCAAGATTTCTTTAAAGAAGAGCCCAATCTGCAACTATAGAGGTCCTCCATTCTCTGTAAAAATCCCCAATTTTTTTTCCATCCAAGAATCTTCTTCCCCAAAAATTCAACAACCCCCAAAATATTTTCCCAACCTAGGTTAAAAGAATGCAATTTTGACCTAATTTTCTAATTTCAAATTTAAGCATTTTTTAAATAAAAAATGAAAATAATCATTCTTTTCAACTATTCAAATAATCTAACTTGCTTTTCTAATTAAAATTAAAATGCTTCTCTTTTATTTAATTTTAATTTTCTCAATATTAACTAAGCTAACATTTATATTTTACAATATTGATGAGGATAGAATATTTAATAAATTAAATTCTCAAATAAATCTTTTCACACTATATCAAAATCAACATATAAATTAAACGTGCTTTTCTAATAAAAATTGATTTTCTTAAATGAGTAAAATTAACCTTTCTTTTCCAAAACACAAAAGAGATTAAATTATTTCTATTTGAAATAACTTTAAATCTTTCCTTTTTAAAATGCATAAACTAATTAAATTCGTTATTTAAAATTAACCATTAAATTAAACTTGCTACAAACATAATTAAAGCGATCTTTTTAATTAATGATTAATCCCATAAAAGAAACTTATTTATTTTAATTTCTCAATTACTAATGCGTAATTGAACACATTAAATTAAATTAAATACTTAGGATTAAATACTTTATTTTTTCACACGCGAGGAATGCAACCCAAGAAAGCCAACCAATCACATGACATGCAAACCCAAACGAAAAGGGAAACCGATAGACCACACACGATGCTCACTTGATCATGACTAAGGCAAGACGAGGATTTTACGACCACCTAATTCAAATTCTAAGGATGAAAGAGGTATACTCACCCTGTGAATCCTGATGGAGATGGACCTCTCACCTAGGCGGTATTGTACCTGCAATCTCCTGCAACCATGAGTCACGCAAGCATACACATATATATATTCAAAGAAGGTGTTAGCACGAGTTTTATAGCAAGAATTAAGAAAATGGTTAGACTTACACAAGAATTGATGTGAAAGAACAATAACAGGTACGTACAAGATTCATAATATAAGACTACAATATTACATAATAGTAAATCAAGCATCCAAGAATGCCACATAGAAAAAGTCAACCAAGGTCAAACCAATTTTACAAGGCCGACTAGGGTAGGGGCACTATAGTTTAACCCTTCCTTTGGGCACTCCACTTGCACCAATTCCTTGGGAAGGTTGTCAAAACACCCTCCAAAACTCCTCTAAGCCCTCCTAGCTTTAACATACTTTTTTATATTAAACAAAGCCTCCACCATTGACTGTGACAATCAATCTACCCCACCGTGACTGCAACAGTCATAAAACCATCATTCATGCATGTTCCATCTCCTTCATGGAACACTGCACACACCTTAGATAGGTAATATACATCCTTTGCCTCATCCCTACCAAAAATGAGGTTTGGTTAATCATTAAAATAAAAGATATTACATTTGCAAGGTCACTAGATACCCTAGGCCAGGGTTCTAGCAGTTTTCACAAAAATACTAATAACTTTGATAAAATATTATGAAAATAAGTGCTACCACTTCCAAAGAAAGTTTAAATCAATCCTTCATCATCCCTAAACAAGAATCTTTCAAGATATAAACACCAAATGCATCAAAATCAATAAGGAATCTGAATGTACATGTTGAAACTCAGAAAATGCACATAAAAATATGGTTTGTATTGATCAAAACTCAAAAATCACATACATTACCCATGTTTGCATCAATTATCACCATTTTATAATGTATTTGGGCCTTCAAGACCAAAATCCATCTTGTAACTACCCATAACTACCCTTTTTTGCAAAGTTGCTCAAAAGTTGATCTCAAAAGTTATCATTTGACAAACAAAGTTGTCACCATGACCAACTTGGACCCCTAACTCTACCAACACATAAAAATGGTCTTAATATGACCTTACAAAAATTTAAAACATGTTTTATCCCTCACAAACCTATTCTACCCTTCAAAACCCAATTTTAGCCTTTTTTAGGCCTAATTGCGAATTTTGACAATTTTACACTTTTTTGATCCTTTCATTACATTTCATTGCATTTATTGGCTCTAATGGCCATGATTACATTGTTTTAAGACCTTAAAGGCCTTTAAGACTTCATTTCTCATTGATTCTCCATGAGGTCCAATCAGTGACCCTAGTGCACCTTGTCTCCATAGGTCTTCATATGTACCCCATAAGTGCCCCTACACCACTATATTGGAGCACTAGTCTCCAACATCATTTCTCACTGAGGTTTTTCTCATATTGGGTTTTCCTTATACATCTGGTTTTGTGGGTTTCATTTGTGTGTTTGTCTCTTTTGGCATCGTCATTTGTCTTACTGGTTTGATTGTTTAGTGCTTAGGATAATAACCGGTATTCTAATGTTATTTAAAAAGGAAAATAATTTAGGAACCACTGATTCACCCCCCTCTCAGTGCTACATTGTGTTCAACAATGGCATGGGTACTAATACTAGTTGTCTTGATCAAGTGCAACAATAAGATATATCTCACAAGAAGACAATAGTAGTAGATACTATACAAAATCCTAGTGATCTTGGAAATGTGAAGAAGCAAAAGGTTATGACAACAATGGTGAGTACAAAAACACCTGCAGAACAAACCCCTCAAAATAGTATAAAAACTACACTTGGAAGTGAAGGTGGGGAAGGATTAGGAATGAATTTTGGTACTCCTCAAAATGAATTAGTTAGAACCACATTCATAGGTGGAGCCTCATATATCACTACAAATGCTATTTCACCTTTCAAACATTCAATTGCTTCAGCAAACCCAAATTTTCATTACAATGATTTCTTTAATAAATTTGCACAAACAACAAATATGAATAAAGAAAAAAAGAAGACATTGAAGACGGTGCCCTTACTGCATCTTTAGAGGAACAACCTGCATCAAATAGGGTATTTCTCACATATGACCCAAACAAAGATATGATGGAGTTCATGGTTGTTATGCCTCCAAATAAAGATAAAAATACACCATAGAGTCAGATAGATCCCTCAAAATTTCACATTAGCACCCTCCAAAATGGATTTTTCCAAAGTTCAAAATGTGGACAAAATTAGTGTGTCGAAAAATACCAATGAAGTGATCTACACTTCACTGCTAAAGATGGAGAGAGAGAAAAAAAAGGTGGTGAAACAAATGGAAAAGTTATAGGTAGACCTGGCAAATGAAAAAGCAAAGAGGAAAGCAATAGATGACAAGTGCAATGAATTACAAAAAGGGATAAAAAATTCGGCTTCTACCTCAGTAATTATAGTGCAGGGACAGATGGAGGCATAACTAAAAGAACTAAGGGAAAAATTGAATGAAAGCATTAAAAAATTTGATGATGAAAGAGCCTCTACAGTAAAATTATACAAAAACCTAGACTCTACTGCTGCCTTAAACAAAAATTTATAGAACAAATTGGAGCATGAGATGGAAAAACAAAAAACATTTGGAAGAGAAAGCAGAGGAAGAAAGAAAAAAATGTCCACAAATGAAAGAAGAGCTACAGAATGCAAATAATAAAATTAAAACTTCAGAAGACATATTAAAGGACAATATGAAAAATACAGTGAAGTATATAAAAAAAAATATTTGGGGGCAAATAATGTAGAGGAGTGACACGTTGTGTAAATGGTTGGAATTGAGTGAATGTCTGAGAATATTTTTTGGGAAGCTCAAAGAGCACATTGAAAAGAACAAAAATGTTAATTCAAAAGAGAATATTGTAAAACATATTTTGGAAGAAGTCTACAGTAATAGTGAGAGATATTTGGCATCCAAGGGAATTAAGAACTGCATTGATGCCTTAGTTAAGACATCATCTATCATTCAAAAATGCTAGAAACTAAGTGAAGAATAGGAAATTTTGAATAAATATGGGAAAAAAATTATTTAAGCTGCAACAAAAGACAACCAATTTGTTAAATCTTGGTTTGTCGAAGAGTGTTGACACATCAAATAAATTCATTGGAAAAGAAGCTTTCAAAAAAAGGATGGAGGACAAAATGAAGTTTGATATAGACTTGCTTCCCAAGGACATAACTCCTCATAGCTTTCTAGATATCATCAAACCATGGCCAACTTTGAATGTGATATTGGGTGAAATAGTGGAGTCAAGTCACTCTTCCAAATATGGATTGTTGACAAAGTTGTAGTTGACTTTCTATACTTTAAGAAAAATTGGATTTCCATCAAACGGAGATTGGAGCACCCTACCAAAACTGGCACAACGATCTCATGAATCATAGTATGTATTGCATAATTTTCTTCTTTTACTCTTAATTTCAAGGTTTTCTTCTTTTGGCATCACTTGAAATAACTCTATTTTATGAATAGGAAAAATGCAGTACTCACTATTACTAATCTAGCCTGTGATGCACACCTTCAGCCTTGTAAATTTGCATTCTCAATTTCTCTCAAGTTTTAACTTTTCTGCATTTCTCTATTCCTAAATTTTAGTTTTATGCACTTCTATTCTATATATTTAATTTGTCATGCCTTTAATTAAGTTTAAATTTTGAACTCTATTTTTTGAACATGACACAGGAGACATGTTGGAGTTGCTAAATTGCTAATCTGGCCTATGATGGTCATAGATACCTTTAGCCTTGTAAAATTATACCGAGTTTCTAATATTGATGGGACAATAGATTCAGTGCTTTGGTGATTGATTTTGATGTTGAGTCTTCACATGTTGCAAACCAACCTAAAGCTATTTTTGCTCCCTAGTTTCTATAAAAGGGGATTCAGGGTCATTTGCAAAGGGTTTTGAAATTTGGCATTGACTTTTTCTTAGAGAATCACACAGAGTTGTGTATTAAATGAATTGTATCTTATGGCTATATTTTGAAAGAATTAATGGAAATCTCAACATGTTTAAATAAATATCTCTCTATCAAGAAACACATTACGCTCTTTTATTCTGTTATTTTCTATCTGAAAATAGAAAGTTGAAAAATGAAATTGCAATTCAATATTAAATTTTAATTGCAAAAAGTTGATAGACACATAGAATATCATCAAGTTATCAACCACAAATGAATGTTTTTGTAATATGAATAATGAGATATAGTAATAAGATTAACAAATACCTATGAAGTAGTAGTCCTAAATCTCTTATAATTTTCATTTCTCATTAAAATCAGAGCATCCTTGATCCTTTTTTGTGTTTTCTTCACTCTAAGTCTGCATACCTCCGATGAAATGCATCTCAATGCTACCAATAGGTCTAGTACATGAGTTAATTGTCTGACTAGCACTTCAGTTTGAAGTGTTGCCCAAACCTCTTCTTTCAGATTTTGACCTTCATATTTTTAGTGCCCTATTGTAAGGAAAAGTGTGGACATCATACCTAGATGTATAGAGCCTCAAGCAATTTTCCAAATTCTTGTCTAGTTTGTTTCTAAGCTTTAATTTTAGGAACCCCAAAGCACTAAAAACTCTCACATCCTCCATGGAGCCCAATATCATGGTAAGATATAAATCAGCAAGCTTGAAATATTCTGATATTGAATCATACAATACTTTGTTCTTACCTAGATCTATCCAAAGCCTTGTGTAATGGTGGAAAAATGGTGAATGATAGATCAAGAGGAAAACTACCATTTCCGTCAAAAAGAGATGAGAGTCTCACTATTGATTACCCTTCAAACACTTTTCACCATGTTACATTTGGAAGAGGAGAGGATAATTCACTAGATTAAATCTCTCCACATGAAGATGGTAGATTGAATTCTGAATGAAATGAGAATGATATGTTGATCCACTCTTCCTTATTTGAAATGGAAAGGAATTGATTGAATTATGTAATACAAAAGTGACAAAGAACTAGTTATAACTTGAGATCAGGATATGGGATGAAGTTGTGCACCTAGATCTGGAAGTAATATGTCGAGACAAATTCACCCTATGAATTTAAGGAAAAGTTATTTGGACCATGGTGGGAATGTACATGGTCCTCCAAAAAATCTGTGAAATGAAAAGGGTTGTTCTACCTCTACAAATGAAGCCCGAATCCAAAAGTAAAAATGCACACCTACAACCTACACACAAAAAAGAAAGGAGAATGGATTGGGATTAGGGGTTTTCCTTTAGGTCAAACCCTAGTTTTGGAATTAACTAAGTAATGAAAGAAAGTACTTGCAAGTAACTGTAAATGAAAGATTGAATTGTAAATCACCTCAAGGGAGGTTGTAATAGAAATGTTGATAAAAATTATTGTTTTGAATTGAATGTTGGAATCAATCTCCTCTTCAATGGTTGAATCCTTGAATTGAATGCAACACCTAGCCTTGAAGGGAGACTTGAGAATGCTCAATGTTGGAAAAGAATGCTTGAATGCTCTTGAATTGTTGATTGCTTATGAAAATTCCCACTCATCCAACTTATCCTTATAAAAATGAGAGGATGAATGCCCCTTAAAAACATGTTAGTGAATTTGATTTTCATCACAGGCCAACATCGGGGGAGTTTCCTGCCCAATGCACAACCAACAATGCCACCCTACGAAGGGTCCTGCCCCAAAATAGGGCAAGGACAGGGGCACCATGTCCCTTTCCAAGGGGGGACAGTGGCACCACACCCCTATCCTACCCCTTTCTCTAGGGTAGAGTGTGGACAGGGTGATGCAAAGGCCAAGGAAGAAGCTATTTCTGAGGGCTAAGCAATCTCCAATCTCTGATCAGGCTAGAGGATTTGAACTCATGTGCATGAGGACCCTAATGCAGTCAAAAATTATTAGGGTCACAATTTTAGGACACTACATTTATCCCCCACCTTAGTAGGAGTATAAGTGTATGCTAATACTTTTGGTAAAGTACAAGGAAACAAGATTGAAAATTTTTTACCATTTCAAGGAGGAAAGGTGCACCAAGTCCCCAGCGAACTTAGGATCTTACAACTTTGATTGAAAAAGTAAAAGGGAAGATCAAGAAGGGGAGAACCATGACTACAAACAAGGAAGTTCCCTTCACTATGAGTCATAAAAGAAAGGATACCAAAGATTACAAAGAAAAACAAAGTTGACTAAGTAATTCTAAGTATCAAAGAAGGAAAATATGAGCAGAGTGTATGCCCCCATGTTAAAGTGATCACATGCACCTTATCGGGAGCAATTGATTTAAGGTAGGATACACCCAAGAGAGAGAGAAGGAGGGAGCAAGTTGTTTCTCTCCTCAAGGTTAGTATGATGTATGATAACTCATGTATATCATGTATGTATATGCATATAATAATCATCATTCCCCAAAGAAGGACACTACCTTAGAAGAAAGGGAAGAGAGGATGTCTTTTGAGTCAACATGAAAGAGACCAAAAAAGATCTTAGTGCTTTGCATAATCCCCAAGTAGACATTAAGGGAACAATATAAGAACAAGGATACATATAGAAGAATGGTCACAAAAGAGAAAGGAAGGGGAGAGAGAAAGATCTGTAGTGCTAATATTTCTAATCTAGAACAACATCTACCTCCCAATCTTGTTGATCACAATTTTGGGAAGATGAGCAACACACCAGAGGAGCAACATCAAGCTTAGTAGATGGAGCTATCATAAGATCCAAACAAGGACTATGCTCATGTTGTAAGTCACTTTGTTCAATTTAGGAGTTGGGATTAGGGTTTGTGATAATTCATCAAATAAATGCTTATCCACATCAATATATTCATACTCACTATTAGAAGCATTAGGAGTTGTATTGCCATTATGAATAAAAAATTCACCCATTTCTTTATCAAATTTTAGAGAAAGAGGAGCAAGAACATGAATAGGAGTAAAACCATCACATGTTTTATGCAACATGATTTGGAGATGTTGGTTGAACATCTTTCTTAGGAGAAAAGGGAATCATGTCAATTGTTGGAGTCTGAGGAGATTGAGTAATTTGATGGATAAATTCACAAGCTTGAACACGACATATTCATCAGCGTTCTCTCACACAACAATTCCATTGAGTCTTAGTGGAAGGCTGAGAATAAGGAGGAACACTTTAAAAAGTAGGAATGTTTCTCTCATTGATAGTTGAAAGTTTAGGTTGAGGTCATTTTGGTTGAACAATAGGAGAAGAAGGCCTCTTCTCTCGATAAGAGGAAGGAGGTGGAACTGTGCCATAGAAAGGAGGAATATTAGGTGTAGAAAGGAGACCAGGTCCATCATGAGGAGGAGGTATAGGTATAACCTTAGGAGGAATATTGTTGTTCTCCTTAAGAGAAGGTAAAGTCACATCCATAGGTATAGGTTGACGATATTCCTTTGGAGGGAGATTAGTTCTATCCGTGAGGGGAAGAACCTCATCTTGAAGAATAATAAGAATGTCAAGTGTTGGAGACCTAGGTTGACTTAAGGATAATATCATATCATTCTTCCATTTTTGATAAGATTGAAAAAAAGCATGGCTCCTTGATGGAAGATACTAAAATTGTTTAGGCCAAAAGAAATCAATAGGAATATCAGTGCTTCTTTTGGATGGACGAAATAAGTTATGGCTCATGGTTACGATTTATCCATTGTGAGGATATTTCAAACACTTATGAATTGGAGAAGCAAATCCTTCATGGAAGATAGCCAAGGATAGCCCAACTTTGCACGGAATTTCTTAGAAGAAGGTATGATAACAAAGTCAACATCCATGGATTTAGTAGGAACTTCAAGAGGAAGAGTGATAGAGAAAATGGTAAGACAAGAGAAGCCATCAAATAGCTTCACAACCACATTAGAAGCCTCATATGTTGGTTTATGCAATCATAAAGTGAAAAGATACTCTTCAGTTATGACATTAACCATGCAAGAGGGATCAACTAGGGCACCACGGTAGGGGATATCCTTAACCTTTGCAACTATGTATAAAGGGCCATCGGGTGCTCTAAAGGTCTCACTAGGGTCAAATACAATACAAGGATCCTTAGGTGAATCTTGTGTTTCTACCATATTAACCAACTTTGGAGCCATATAGGTGAATTCTTCATAAGAGAGAGTATTAGGAACAATCTCAATAATGTTAGAGGTATGAGATGACAAGGGATCAGTGAAAATCTTAAGATTTTGATTAGGAGGAGCCACTGATTTATTCCCTTTATCATTCACACCTACCATAGATATAGTATTATTATCAATCAAGTTTTGAATCTTATTATTCAATGCAAAATATTTCTGTATCATGACTAGGTTGATGATGAAATTGGAAAAATGAATTGTTATCAAAATAAGGGGATACAAGTTTAGAAGGATCAATTTGTTTTATAGGAGTCTAGTTTGATAACATTTATTTGCAATAATTCAGACATAATACTATGTAAATATTCATTCAAAGGAGTGAACTATCTTTCTCTCTAGAAATTTTTTGAAATAGAAGGCACACTTATTGTAGCATTCACATTGTTGTTGTTGATTGGATCATTGAACTTGGTGAATCTTTTTGTTGGTTCAAACTTTGCAAATAGTTGTTGAACACTCTCCCCCTTATCACTCGGATCCATAGAAGTGGATTTATCCATTTGACTCATAGCCAGATGATAATTGTGGAGTGTTGCACATAATTGCAGAAAGGAAGTAAACTCAAACAAAAGAAGCTTTTCCCTGATATCTTTTTGTAAATTAGAAATGAAATTTATTTGAATATCATTATCAGGTACATGAAAAGAAATTTGAGCACACAAATGCTTATATCTACTAATGAAATCAGTAACTTTTTCTTTAACACCTTGTTTACACTGCATTAAATCAGTCAAAGTGATTTTAGGACCAATGTTGTTTTGAAATTGTTGGATGAAAGCATTTGCCAATTGTTGAAAGAAGGTGATGGAATAAGAAGGAAAAGAGAAATACCATTGTAAAGACTTATCTCTTAGTGTTCTTGTAAACAATTTTGCAAGCAATCTTTGATCATCACCAAAATCAGTACACAAGGTTTGAAATGTTTTGACATGTGTAAGAGGATAACCTTTTCCATTATAGAGTTCCAATTGAGGTATCTTGACATGTTTAGATGGCATTGCTTTAACAATATCAAGAGAAAGTGGACTTGCAACATCAAAGGTGGGCACACTAAACTTGGATTGACTCATAGAAGCAATTTGTTGGTGTAAGAAAGACATGGTTTGAGCAAGATTGTTAATTGTCACTTCAATAGAAAAATTGATGTTAGACATAGGTGATTGGGAAGGTGGTGTGATGTTATTAAAAGAACAAATGGACTGAGAATAAGGTGGTGGGGCATTATGATAAGTAGGCATGGGTGATGATTGGGTAGGAAAAGGGACACTTAAAGTAGGAATAAAGTTGTTGAAGTAATTGCCCCCTTGTGTCACACTAATTGGTTGAGGAATAATAGGAATATTCATGGAAGACATAGGTAACAATTGAGGATTAAATGAAGAAGAGGGATTGTGCCCATGACCCATGGTTGTAGGAATGACATTTTAAGTTGAAGTATCCATGATTTTGGAGGTAAAAGTATAAATATTAGTCATAGGAGTAGTCAAAGGAATTAAAGGATTGACTGGTGTTGAAGGTTGTGAATAACCTAGTGTTTTAGCACAACTCTTGATAGGAATGACATTAGAATCAACAATATGTGCAATGCCATGCAATATATCAATTTCTTTCTTATCACTTTGAATCATGCACTTAATGCTTTTAATTAATGGAAGAGCTTCAATATTAGGGTATTCTTGGGACATCCATTATTGAAAGTTATCAAATTGATTGTGCAATGTGGAAAGTTGATCTAGAGAAACCCTAGTTAGAGCTTCTTCTAAATCACGGGATTCAATAATGAGGTGAATAGGCACATGATTAGGATGGGATGATAGGGAAAATCTCTCAAAGAAGTGAAATTTGGTTTGTAGATTAGGAAAAGGTAATGTTGCAGGCTCCCTTGTTTGTCTTATTCCCCAATCTCCTTATTTGAATCAATCCAAACACCCAAAATCCTTTGGATAACTCTCTACCACTTAAGTTGTTCGAGTTACTCAAGTCCAAGGTTAGAACTCATAGGAGTAACTTCTACCTCCAAGCCTAATTCAATGCTCTTCACTTGTAGGGGAATAGGAAGGATCTAAGATGGTTTATAAACTCCCTCCATGTGGTTTTTAAGTTTAGTTCCCTTCAATTCCCTATCGCTTTCATGGTTCTATATTTTAGGCCTTATAGCCCTATGAGCCCCTTTTAGCCCTCCTTTCACAGTTTTTGCTCCTTTTCTCTAAAACCTTCCAAAGGAACCTCTAGAATCCTTGGTGATATGGATACCCATTTGGACACTCTTCAATATTTTGAAGATTAGATGGTTTGAAATGACTGTACAAGTACAGTCCCCAAAATGACTCTTTTGAAGGGTTTAAGGCTTGTGTGGTTTCACTAATATGTTTTATAAGACTCCACACCTTGTCAAACCTCCACACTCACATTGAGGCTCTGCATAACAACCATCCTCCATGTCAATCACTTGGCTCTGTCAAATTTGATCACCCCTACAAAAAATAAGAAAAATAACAGTCATGTTCCCTAGCCGGGCTATGGCAAAGCTCGCTTAGGGAATGATGGTAAAGTGATCCAATGCAACTTCCAGGACACAAAATTGAATATTTACATGGTACATAGATTCCATTTCTTTAATCCCAAATCCCATTGAGAAACCAAAATGGGAATTCAAGTTGGAGCCATTTTTAGGGCATTAACCCCTTTAATCAGACCGAGAGCAGTGCAAACAAGAAATAATTTCAATTCACCAACTAAACCTGCACTATGAAGGGATACAAATATTTTTTGAGTGCCAAAACAATAATTTCTATACTTCCATGAAAGAAAAGTACAAAAATTAATTCATTTAGTACGGACTGCAATAAGAAATTTGACAATTTTAGTGAAAAATATGGAAATTGACTCAAGTTGCTATTCAAAATTTAATCTTTGGAGGTTCCAACTCTTTTACAATGTTTTAAGTGGCCTTATATATTCCTAATCAATCAAAATCAACCACTAATCATACCTCCAACTACCGATTTGAGCATTTTGTCAAAATTGCTCACATTTTTGCAAAATGTTGTCAAACCACCATGGCAACTTTTACTCCACAATGCAATTTGACAACTATTGCACATCTTCACACTCTTGACCCCCCTAGGATTATTTCCTACCATCAAATAAATATTTTCAAAATCCTTATGAGGCCTTAGAAGGATTTTTACAAAATTTTGCTATATGATGCCATTTGAGGCTTACAAAGGCACATAGGCCCAAAATAGAGTAAATAAGCTAGAATTAATGACAAGAAAACTACAAAACAAACTCAAGCACATTTTTGGACTCTTGAATAGTCCTTTATTAAATCATTGACCCAATGAGGATCATTCACTCCAAAATTTGAAGGTTCTCTAAGAAACCTCAAGTGCTCCTACACCCTACTCCCCCAATGAGAAAGAATTTAAGTGACTCCTTTAGGCAACAAAGAGAGATCAATGCCAACCTTTGAAAAGTCTTCTTTAGGTACCCAAGTGACCTCAAATTCTGGAAGATGTTTCCATTTAACCAAATGCTCCATGTAGGTGAAATTCCTAGTCTTCTTTAGAATCCTTGAATCCAACACCTTCTCAGCTTGTAACATGGTTGGAGGTGGAAAAGGCAGGTCTAAAAGTAACTAGGAGACTTATTAAACTTTATTGTACTCCTCTAGAATTGGGCCTTTGTACTACACCAAGTCTGCAACATGTTGAAAATAGGAGACATAACTATGTCCCCAAGTAGATCAATCTTGTAAGCATTTTTCTCCATATTTAGCAAAGACCTTACAAGGTCCAATCCTTCTCATTTGAAGCTTGTTGGGTACACCTTTTTGAAGCCTTTCTTTGGTCAAGTGGACCATTACCAAGTCACCAACAACAAATTGCACATTCTTCCTCTTTTCATCCACTTTGTCCTTGATTATTTGAGAGTTTTCTTGTAAAACCTGCCTAACTTGCTCATGAATCTCCTTCATGGACTAAGCCATATCAACAAAATTTTCACTCCTCTTCTCCATAATTCCAAGGTCTCTAAGCTCCAATACACCTCTTGGATGAATCCCATAAACTACTTCAAATGGACTCTGGTTAGTTGATCTATTCACATTGTCATTATAAGAAAACTCAGCTTGATGGATGATCTGATCCCAAGCTTTCCCATACTCCTTTGTCAAACATCTGAGAAGGTTCCCAAGTGTCCTATTTACCACCTCTATTTTCCCATCCATTTGGGGATGGTATGCTGAGATAAAAGACAAGTTAGTACCCAATCTCTACCATAAACTTTTCCAAAAATGACCAATGAACTTGGTATCTCTATCTGACACTATGTTGATTGGCAAACCATGAATCCTAATGACCTCTTTGAAAAAAAAATGAGCAATATGGCTAGCATCATGATTCATCTTACATGGAATAAAATAGGCCATTTTATTGAATCTATCCACCACTACATAAATGCTATCAAATCCAATTTTGGTCTTGGGTAAACCAACAACAAAATCCATACTTACACACTCCCATGGCCTATTTGGGATAGGTAATGGCTAATAGAGTCCGACATTGGAAGAAGTTCCCTTTTCATTTTGACAAACAACATAGTGTTTAACATATTTTCTGATACCCCTTTGCATCTTTGGCCAATAATAGAATCTTTGAACAGGTTCCAAGGTTTTATTCAACCCAAAATGACCACTGAAGCAACCATTGTGCTTCCCTTGTATCAAGTTCTCTCTTATGGATCCTCTTGGCACACAAAGTTGTCCTCCTTTAAATAAAAGACAATCTTGCAAAGTAAAATCTATATATTCACTATGAAGATGATTCCTAAACTCTTGGAAAACCTTGTAGATGTCAGCAAAATCTTCATCATCTTGATATAGCCCTTTGAAACTATCAACTCCAATTCTCTTGAGCTGCACTTCTTGAACTATTAGTAACCTTCTACTTAATGCATGAGAAACCTTATTACATTGACCTTTCTTATTCTTAATGGTAAGAGTATAATATTTCAAGTACTCTACCTATTTGATATGCCTATAATTCAACTTTTCTTGGTAGTTGAGGAAACTAAGAGCTTGATTATCATTATAAACCACATATTCTTTAGGAAATAAGTAATGCCTCCATTTTATAAGTGCTTGAACAAGTGCATATAATTCCAAATCATACGAAGAATACCTTTTCTTGGCTTCATTGAGCTTTTCACTGAAGAATGCGACCGGTCTATTGTCTTGGCTTAGGACTGCTCCAACTACTATGTTGATTGCATCACATTCAATGGTGAAGAGTTTGTCAAATATTGGAAGAACAAGGATAGGTTGAGTAGCCACCTTTGTCTTCAAGAGTTCAAAAGCTTTATGTGTCTCTTTTGTCCATTGAAACTTAGTCTTTACACCTCCTTTGATTGTATCAAGCATAGGTGCACATATCTCACTGAACCCTCTGATGAACTTCCTATAAAACTAAGCCAAACCATGAAAATTCCTCACTTAACTTGCTATTTTAGGTGTAGGACAACTGATTATTGCTTCCACCTTTCAAGTATCCATCTTTAAATCACCACTTGAGATTATAAACCCGAGATATACCAACTCATGTTTCATGAACTCACATCTCTCCAAATTGATAGTTAGTTGTTCATCACATAATTTATTCAATACAATCTCTATATGCCTAAGATGTTCTTCTTTAAATTTACTAAAAATCAAGATGTCATCTAGATAAACAACAAAAAATTTACCAATGTAATATTTGAGCACTTCATTCATGAGCCTCATGAATGTTCTAGGGGCTTTTGTGAGTCCAAATGGCATAACAAGCCATTCATAAAGACCTTATGTGGTTTTGACTATTGTCTTCCACTCATCTTCTTCCTTGATTTTGATTTGGTGATATCCACTCTTGAGGTCTATCTAGGTGAAATACTTAGCACCCCCTAAACAATCCATCAAATCTTCAATGCTTGGAATAGAAAATCTATATTTGATTGTAATTTGGTTGATGGCTCTTGAGTCAATACAAAGTCTCCAAGTACCTCCCTTCTTAGGTGCTAAAATAGTGGGAACTACACATGTGATGATGCTCTTTCTAATCAGACCATTATCCAAAAGTTCTTGGATTTTCTTAGCCACTTCTTTGTTTTGCTCCGATGTCATTTTGTAGGCTTCTTTATTAGGCAATGAGGCTCCAGGTATAAAGTCAATCTGATGGCTAGTTGAGGAGGCAAAGTAGTAGCTGTTCCATTAGTACTTATGATCTCCTTAAACTAATTGAGTATTTGTTGCACTTCATCAGGAATGCAAACTTTCTTGTCCTTCTTTTCCTCTTTTTGTTTCACAACAAGTGCAAAACCCACTCCCTCTCCTTCTTTGAGAGTTTTTATGAACTCCTTCTCACCAAGTAGTAACACATTTGAAACTTTAGATCTACCCTCTTCTTCATCTCCTATGGACTGAATTTTGTAATTAACTCCATGTTCTTGGAAGGTGTAGGAGTTCTTTTCTCCATGGTGTATTTCTTTTCTATGAAATTGCCAAGGCCTACCTAGGAGCAGGTGGCATGCATCCATTGACAAGATATCACTCAAAATATTGTCTTTGTAGCCTCCTATGGTGAACTCCACCTAAGTTTTCTCATTCACCAGAACATGTTGTCCCTTGTTGAGCCAAGTAATCCTATAAGGATCATTATGTGGGATTATTTGTAGTTTGATTTTTCTTACTGCTTCTTCTGACACTATGTTGTCAATGGATTCTGAATCCATCACCACTCTACACACTTGACCCATGATTTTGTACTTTATCCTAAACAAGGATCTTATTTAACTCGATTCCTCATTTACTGGTTCTTTGATCAAAACTCTTCTTATCATGAGGTTCTCTCCAACCTCAAAATCTAAGCTCACCTCTAGTGTCTTCATACTTGTTGCATCCTCTTATATATAACTCTCTCCTTTCACCTCCTTGGGATGAAGAAGACTTCTCTGGGCATCTATAGGTTGGGTGCCTAAGTTGATGACAATTGTAGTGCTTCATTGTGGAGAAATATGACCTTCTTCCTGATCCACTAGACCTTCCTCTACTAGAGTTGCTAGATCCCTTTCCTCTATAGCCGCTCTTGCTATTGGAATCCCCACTTCTCTCTACCAAATTGGATTCTCCTTGGTATCTTTGGTCTACACATCTTCCACCATAGCTAACTCTATGACCTCTTCCATCTCTTCCCCTACCTCTACCTCTATTACTTTTCTCTTGTTTCTTTTTGCTCTTCTCTTCCACCTTAAGTGCCAATTGATAGCACTTGTGGATAGTACTAGGACACAACAAGCTTAACTCTTCTTGTATATTCCACCTCAAACCATTAAAGTACCTGACAACCTTGATTCTTTCATCTTCTACCACCTTGGATCTCAAACACAACTTCTAAAATTCTTCAGTGTAGTTGCTCAGATCTAGTTCTCTTTGTCTCAAATTTTGTCTCCTTTTGTGTAGCTGGATCTCATAGTCTTCAAGGATATAGGCTTCTCTCACCTTGGCTAAAATTATTTTCCAAGTAGAAATTGGATTCGTACTCTCCTTCTATCTCTCCTCTTGGATGAACTATTCCTCTCAATCTAGATTTGGCTACCTTCACCTTTTGGGCTTCACTAACTCCATCATACTCAAAGTGATTCTCTAACCCTTCAATCCACTCCATAACCACTTTTGGTTCCATTTTTCCACTAAAAAGTGGCACTCCTTCTAGGGACTTACCCCCTAAGGCTTTTATGGCTCTAAGGAAAGGTTCTTCTAGAAAAATAGGATCTAGGTCAGGTGTGCCATCCTCTTCTACCACTTATTTACCCTTTTCTTCATTGACTTTGATAGTCACCTTCTTGGTTTGGTCTTCTACTTCACCTAGTTTATTCTCCAATCATTCCAAATTTTCCTTGAGGAGTCTATTCTCTTCCTCTTGGTCTTCTACCCTTTTGGCTAACTATGCATTAGTCACCATATTGAAACTATTTTCACCTACTGATTCAGTATCTGATATAAACCAGTTCCTTCCAAAGTCTTATTGGGCTTTAATACCACTTTGATAGGGAGACTCTCTCAAAGAAGTTCAATTTGGTTTGTAGGTTAGGAAAAGGTGATGTTGTGGGCTCCCTTTTTTGTCTTATTCCCTACTCTCCTTATTTGAATCAATCCCAACACCCAAACTCCTTTGGAGAACTCTCTACCACTTAAGTTGTTCCAGTTACTCAAATCCAAGGTTAGAACTCACAAGAGTAAGTTCAACCTCCAAGACTAATTCAATTCTCTTCACTTGCAGGGGAATAGGAAGGATCTAAGATGGTTTATCAACTCCCTCCATGTGGTTTTTAAGTTTACTTCCCTTCATTTCCCTATCACTTTCATGGTTCATATATTTTAGGCCTTGTAGCCCTATGAGCCCCTTTTAGCCCTCCTTTCACAGTTTTTGCTCCTTTTCTCTAAAAACTTCCAAAGGACCCTCTAGAAGTCTTGATGATATAGATACCCATTTGGACACTCTTAAAGATTTTGAAGATTAGATGCTCTGAAATGACTGTACAGGTATGGTCCCCAAAATGGCTCTTTTGAAGTGTTTAAGGATTGTATGCTTTCATCAATGATTTTTATAGGACTCCACACCCTGTCAAATCTCCAAAATCACACTGAGGCTCTACATAACAACCATCCTCCATTCCATCACTTGGCTTTGTAAAATTTGATCACCCCTGCAAGAATTAAGAAAAATAACAGTCATGTTCCCTAGTTGGGCTATGGTAAAGCTCGCCTAGGGCATGATGGTAAAGCAATCCATTGCAACTTCTAGGACACATAATCGAATATTTACACTTTACATAGACTCCATTTCTTGAATCCCAAAGGCCATTGATAAACCACAAAGGGAATTCAAGTTGGAGCCATTTTTAGGGCCTTAACCCCTTTATTCAGACCAAGAGCAATGCAAACAAGAAAGAATTTTGATTCACCAAATAAACCTGCACTATGAAGGGACACAAATACTGTTTGAGAACCACAACAAAAATTTCTATACTTCCATTAAATAATAGTATGAAAATCAATTCATTTAGTACGGTTTGCAATAAGCAATTTGACAATTTTAGTGAAAAATCTAGAAATTGCCTCATGTTGCTATTCAAAATTCAATCTTTGGAGCTTCCAACTCTTTTAAAATCTTTTAAGTGGCCTTATATATTCCTACTCAATCAAAACCAACCACCAATCAGACCTCCAACTATTGATTTGAGCATTTTGTCAAAATTGCTCACATTTTTGCAAAATGTTGTCAAACCACCATGACAACTTTTACTCCATAATGCATTTGAACAATTATTGCACATCTTAAAACTCTTGACACCCTAGGATGATTTCCTAACATCAAATAAAAATTTTCAAAAGCCTTATGAGGCCTTACAAGGAGTTTTACAAAATTTTGTTGTATGATGCAATTTCAGGGTTATAAAGGCACATAGGCCCAAAACAGAGTAAATAAGATAGAATTAATGACAAGCAAACTACAAAACAAACTCAAGAACATTTTTGGACTCTTCAATAGTATTTTATTAAATCATTGACTCAATGAGGATCATTCACTCCAAAATTTGAAGGTACACTATGAAACCTCAAGTGCTCCTACACCAGTAGAATTAGCATGATCCTCATTAAAGAAGTCACCCAAATTAGGCTCCATCTCCTTGGTAATTAAACCTTGGGAAGCCTTAATTCTAATTCTTCATCTAACAGGGATAGGATAGGTAGGACTAATAGTGATAAAAATCATGTATTAGAGGGAGAATTTGAATTTTGAATTGTGGAACAAAGCTTACAAAATTGAGTAATGCAAAATTTAAGAAAATAATGATTACACAATTTGAACTTTGTTGGAAGAAGGGGATGACACATTTTCCAAAAATGAAAGGAAATTAAAATTTTAAAATTAGGCCAAGGGAATACCACTTAATTTTAAAATCAAAATTTTTAAAATCAGAGCAGACTATAATTAACCTCTTAACTTTAAAAAAATTCTAGAAATTTGAAATGTTGAATTTTGAAGGTATTTTCGATTCTAGAGGGACAAAAATTTGACAAAATCAACCAATCTTATGGATTTAGGCTATTCAATATAGTCATAACAATCTCCCAAAATTTTAGGAAAAAATCCGAGGACCGTGGCGAGAACGCACATGGTTTGACGAACTTTTGCCAAAATTTTCAAGGATAAATATTATGATAATTTCAAAGCTAACCCCCAAAAATTGGCAAATTTTACAATCTCAAGATGGGAGAAATGAAGGCGCAAATGTGAAAAAAGGACCCTATTTGGGTTTTGAAGAAAAAGATGAATTGAATTCCAATTTTGAAAAAGGTCAAACTTAATGGATAGGGACACCTTGGAAAATGTTTGGAAACCTGAATTGAAATGAAATTGATTTGAAATTTGCACAAAATCCAATTAATTTAAAAAATTAGGGTTTTATGACCTAACCACTTAATTTTAAAATTTGAATTTTTGGAAAAGGGGGGAAATTAAAATTTTGAATTGTAGGAATGAAGACAAATCTGAGAACAATTAGAAATCTGAAAATTAAATGGAAATCCAATTTTTGAACAAGTTCAAGATGATTTTTGAAAATTAGGGTTTTAACAAGTAACCTCTTAATTTTGGAAATTTTAATTGTAATTTAAACAAGACAAGGAGGAAATTGAATTTGACAAACAAAATAATTTTCAGATCTAAGATAACCACAAGCAATTTTTACAAATCATAAGTTCAATTTTAATTAAAAACTAGGATTTTTAATGATTTAACCACTAAGTTTGTAGAAATTTGAAACTTGTAAATGAAAAATATGTAATTTTGTTCAAAGGAAAGAATGCAAGATGTTGGGTTCACCAAAATGTAATGGTGCAAAAATGGTGAATGATAGATCAAGAGGAAAAATACCCTTTCCCTCAAAGAGAGATGAGAGTCTCACTATTGATTACCCTTCAAATACTTTTCACCATGTTACATTAGGAAGAGGAGAGGAGAATTCACTATATTCAATCTCTCCACACAAAGATGGTAGATTGAATTCTGAATGAAATGGGAATGATAAGTTGATCTCCTCTTCCTTGTTTGCAATGAAAAGGAATTGATTGAATTATGTAATGAAAAAGTGACAAAGAACTGATTATAACTTGAGGTTGGGATATGGGATGAAGCTATGCACCTGGATCTGGTAGTAATATGTCAAGACAAAGTTGCCCTATGAATTTGAGGAAAAGTTGTTTGGACCATGGTAGGAATGTACACGATGCTCCAAAAAATCCGTGAAACCAAAAGGGTTGTTCTGCCTCTATAAATGAAGCCCGAATCTAAAAGTACAACTATGCACCTACAACCTACACATAAAAAAAAGAGGAAAATGGGTTGGGATGGGGGGTTTTCTTTTAGGTCAAACCCCAATTTTAGAATAAATCAAGTAATGAAAGAAAGTACATACAAGTAATTATAAATGAAAGACCGAATTATAAAGCACCTCAAGGGAGGTTGTGATAGAAATATTGATAGAAATTATTCTATGGAATTGAATGTTGGAATCAATCTCCTCTTCAATGGTTGAATCCTTGACTTGAATGCAACACCTAGCCTTGAAGGGAGACTTGAGAATGCTCAATGTTGGAAAAGAATGCTTGAATTCTCTTGAATGCTTGATTGCTTATTCAACTTCCCACCCATCCAACTTATCCTTATACCAATGAGAGGATGAAGGCCCCTTAAATACATGTTCATGGATTTGATTTTCATCACAGGCTGACATCGGGGGAGTTTCTCGCCCAATGCACAACCGACAATGTGACCCTAGGAAGGGTCTTGCCCAAAATAGGGCATGGACAGGGGCATGCCCCTGTCCAAGGGGGGATAGTGGTGTCACGCCCCTATCCTACCCCTTTCTCTAGGGAAAAGTGTGGACAGGGTGATGTAGATGCCAAGGAAGAAATTTTTTCTAAGGGTTGAGCAATCTCCGGTCTCTGATCAGGCTAGAGGATTCAAACTTGCATGCATGAGGACCCTAATATAGTCAAAAATTGCTAGGGTCACAATTTTATTACACTACACCTTGTTACTGATCCCTCTTTATGGGGGTTCTCCATTATGTGATATTGTTCCCTCATAGTGTATGCAAAAAGGGAGGATTGCTCTCTAAGAAGAGTTTCATTTAAAATTATAGTTATAGATACTCCATTGAGTTTATCGATTTGCAAAATTGATTTATCAAGTCAATAGCTTATCTCAATAATCAGGTGCACTATTGAAGTTCCAATATTGAGGAAACATAATCGACATGGCTTCAAGTATTTTCTCAAGGGGGAATCTGGTTCTAATCTATGAGGAAAGTGTCAGCATATGTCAAGAGTTTGATGACATGATGGGATTGTATGTTGTCATTGATGCCAATATGCTGAAGTATGAACCGATATATTGAAGTAAGGAAACTGGCAAGTGAACCGGTATGATGGTATGAATTAGTATATGCAAAAAATGAGTCGATATGTTGGAGTCTGAACTGGTATATGAAAAGTTTGTATCGGGGTTTCATTTGATATGACTACTGGTTGGTAGTCTCAGCTTTAGGGTTTCTGGTTGATGCATTCCAAGTCTGTGTGATTCGAACGACAACATCCTGTGATGAGTTAGCATTGAAATAAATATTAGATCGTGTTACCACATCAGCCTTGTGTGCGTGAAAGATTTCCTTGAGGATCTTGCATGAAGAAGATTGATTCTATCTACCTCGGGAATATGCAAAATCTTAGTAAATGGTGGAGAACGCATGATGGGTTATCAAATTCCAAAAGCGGTGAAGAACGGATGATGGAGAATGTCTTGAGATTTTCTCGAGATTGTTTTACCCTATGTAATGTGTTTAAATGGCTAGGATTGGATTGACTGTATTGTTAACCTAGATGCTTAGGGTTTTAGGTTTTGGCCACCAACCTAATTGTTGTCTATAAGGTCGATGTTGATTTTCATTTGAAGTTGTTGGCAAATGAATGTATGTGAGGTGATTCTTGCCAGACCAAAGGAGTAAGCAAAGATTTGCAGAGTGTGATTGCAAATGTGAAAAAACTGAAATGGATCTACCTTGGCATTAAGTGCTATTATTAGATCAGTGTATTACCTATTGATTTCTAACCATTTCAACAGATGGAAAATCCCTTTACTGGGTAGCTTTAACAGGCTTTTTGTAAATCCTTTAAAAGGATGACTCAAAATCATTGAGTTCTTCAAATCCTCTAGCAAGGTAACCTTTAACAGGGTTTTAACCTCTAACCGGGTATTTAGCCATCCCTTAATTGGGTGATCCCTAGCAAGATTGATTCCTAGTAGAACCTATTGTAAAGTCTTTAACTAGACTAGGTTCCTAATAGAGCGAACTTCAGAAGAGTTCAAGAACAACTTTTGGTAATCATCCCCACCGTGGTTTTTCCCAGTTGGGTTTCCACGTGAAAAAAATAGTGTGTTATGTGTGATGCTTTTTCATGTGATGTTTTAGTGTTTTCTGTTAAGTGATAATGCAAGCCAATCCAATGGTCATTGTATTTTTGATATATTACTTGCTTAAGCATATGGGTGAAGTTGAGATGAGATATTAGGTTTTGAGAAGATCTAGATGTTACCGGTTTATGTCTTTTAAAGTCATATTGTGCTTTACTAGTAGTGCCTTGATTTAGATTGGTGATATTGTTTACCAGTTAGTGCAATCTTTGCAGTTTAAGTTGTTTAAAAAGTTTTTATCTATACTGATTCACCCCCCCCCTCTCAGTATCTATTGTGTATTTACTTTTCATTATTATTCATCAATTGGTATCAAAGCATCCTCCAAGTCCTCTATGTTTTAAGCTTAACCGCTTGAGGAAAAGATCCTATTCTAAATGATGAAGAGGGAAGGTCCTAAGTTCAACAGAGATAACTTTAAGATATGGAAGGATAGAATGAAGATCTACATTAAAAGCATGGGTGCTCAACACTAGAACTATGTTGAGAATACTTATGTTGTCCCTACTGGTACTCTCACCAATGATCAAAGAAGAGAAATTGAGGAGAATGGGAGAAGCTCTTATCAACAGTCTATCTGATATTGAGTTTATAGATGTTCAAGACAAAGAAAATCCCAAATATGTATGGGATACCCTAGAGACTATCTATGGTGGTGATGAGCATGTGAAGAAAGCTAAGGAAGAGAGCCTTAGGGGAAAATTTGAAGACATGTAGATGGTTGAAGGAGAGACCATTCAACAATATGGGATAAGAATTAA
Organism: Cryptomeria japonica; assembly: GCF_030272615.1. Lineage (NCBI taxonomy): Eukaryota > Viridiplantae > Streptophyta > Pinopsida > Cupressales > Cupressaceae > Cryptomeria > Cryptomeria japonica. The sequence continues at coordinate 169,108,965 of NC_081405.1, forward strand.
AACTATTGTAGGAGAAATCAGGAGTGCAAGAGGCAAAAAATATGATCCCACTATTGTTAGCAAAGTTTTGAGATCCTTATTACTGGTCTATGCAATAAGGCTTGCCGCTATTCAGGAGTTGATAACTATTGACAAGACAAAGGTATCCCTTGACTCCATCATTACTAAGTTGATCTCATATGAGCTAAATAGTTATGATAGTAGTGTTAAGAAGACTGAATCAACTTTTAGAGCATCTGCTCCACTATCTAGAAAGGGAAAAGAGGTCGGTACCAGCTATGAACCCAGACAAAGAAGGGATATGGATGATGAGGAGATCCTGATGGAGTTTGAACCTCTTCTTGTCAAGAGACTTCCTAAGGGAACTAGAAAATACAGAGGTAAGATCCCTTTGAAATGTTTTTCTTGCAATAAGATAGGACACATTGCTGTCAACTATCCCAATAGTGATAATAAGGACAAACTAGAGAAGTTTAAAAAGTTAAAAGGAGGAAATAGGAGAAAATGTCTTGTTGTAGTCAATGAAGGTGTCACTAATGATGAATCAGAAGATGAAGAAAGCGAAGACCTAGTGTTTGTAGCCGTTAAGGAAGATGTGTCAGACAAGAAGGCTCTTGTCTCCTGCTTTGATAATTCTAATGAGTGAATTATTGATAGTGGATGTTCTCACCACATACTAGTGACCGGAGGAAGTTTCTATCTCTGGAAGAGTATGATGGAGGTGTAGTCTGATTTGGTAATGATGCACCATGTATGGTAAAAGGAAAACGGTCCATCTCTCTAAATGGAAAAAATAGTGTTGATAATGTGTATTGGGTAGAAGGTCTCAGGCATAACCTTTTGAGTGTTGCCCAGCTGAATGATAAAGGGCTCACTCTAGAATTTAAAGATGGAGTATGCAAAATAAAAGGAAAGAGTGGTGAACTAATGGCCACTAGTATATAGACCAAAGGTAACTTATTTTACTTAAATACAAATATCAATCAATGTCTAATGGCTAAGTTTGATGACAGTTGGATATGGCATAGGAGACTCTGCCATGTAAATTTTGATAATATTGTGAAGGCCAGTAAGATCAAGGTAGTTAGAGGATTGCTCATGCTGAACAAACTGGAAAATCCTTTGTGCAGAGAATGTCAACTGGAGAAAATGTCTTCCTCAACCTTCAAACGTAAATCTTTCACATTAGATAATTTACTTGATCTTGTACACACTGATTTGTGTGGTCCTATGAAAACTAGGAGTATTTAGGGAGATAAGTACTTTATGATTCTTACTAATGATTGCTCAAGAATGATGTTGGTCACATTCTTAAAGATGAGTTTGAAGCTTTTGGAAAGTTTAAAGCCTTCAGAGCACTAGTTGAAAAGGAAAGTGGTAAGAGGATTAAATGCCTTAGAACTGACCAAGGAGGTGAGTTTACTTTTGGTGAATTCAATAAGTACTATGAAGAGAATGACATCAAGAGGCAACTTTTTGCCCCCCAGAATCCATAGCAAAATGGCCTAGCAGAAAGGAACAACCAGACTATAGTTGAAGCTGCCAGAATGATGCTTTTTCAAGGGAAGGTTGCTCACACTTTTTGGAGAGAAGCGGTGAGCATTGCAGTCTACACTATGAGCCAAATACTCATCAAGAAAGGTAAGAATAAAAATCCTTATGAGTATTGGACTAGTAAGACTCTAGTAGTAAACTACTTTAGAGTGTTTGGTAGCAAGTGTTATATCAAGAGAAGTGAATACTAGAGAAAGTTTGATGCAAAAATGTGATGAGGGAATATTCCTAGGGTATTCCACCAAGAGCAAAGCTCTCAAGTGTTTTAACAATAGGACTCAGAGAATTGTTGAAAGGATCAATGTTAGACTTGATGAAACCTCTGAGAAATCTGAGGAAACTAGCAGCAAGTGAGTGGTAGATGAACCAGATGTAACCTTATGGGAACCAGTTGCAAAACAACCAAGTATAAGTAATAGTGCTCCTACACTGGTAGATGCTGATGTAGGTGAAGATGAAGATGAGAATGAAGAGGAAAAGCAAGAGGAATCAATTAAGATCATTCCTAGGTATGTAAAGTTGCATCATGATCCAAAGAAGATCATAGGGGATAAGGATGCAGGAATACTTACAAGAAGAAAGGTTAGAGAGAATTCTTGCATGATTTCTGAATTTGAGCCCAAAACATTTAAAGAGGCTGACAAAGATGAAGACTGGATTAAGGCTATGGAAGAGGAAATTGACCAGATAGAAAAGAATGGTACATGGTATTTGGTACCCAGACCTGAGCACAAAATTTTTATTGGCACCAAATGGGTTTTTAGAAACAAGTTGAATGAAGATGGCACAGTGGTAAGAAACAAAGCAAGATTGGTATGTAAGGGATATGCTCAAGAGAAGGAGAAGACTACGGAGAAACCTTTTCTCCAATGGCTAGATTGGAAGGAGTTTGAATGCTACTTGCACATGCAACCTTCAAGGGATTCAAAGTGTATCAGATGGATGTGAAATCTACAATCTTGAATGGAATACTTGAAGAGGAAGCGTATATAGAGCAACTAGATGGGTTTTCCCTATCAGAAGATAGTAATATGGTGTGTAGGCTACATAAAGCCTTGTATGGGTTGAAGCAAGCACCTAGAGCATGGTATGAACGTTTACACTCCCATCTTGTGAAGATTGGATTTGAAAGAACAAGTGAAGATAGCAATATCTATCTGAAGATAGAAGGAGATCAAATTTTGATCTATGAAGTGTTTATTAATGACACAATTTTTGGTGGAGATGACAAGATGAGCCATGCATTTGCAAATGAAATGAAGAAATAATTCAAGATGTCACTAATCAGAGAGATTAAATTCTTCATTGGACTATAGATTCAACAAATGAAAGATATTATCTTTATCACTCAGTTCAAGTATGTCAAAGAGGTGTTGAAGAACTTTGGCATGGAAGACAGCAAACCGGTTGGTACACAAATGATGACTGATTGTAAATTGTCAAAAGAAGATGACTTAGTGTTGGTGAATGAGAAGGAATACTGGTCAATGATTGGTAAGTTGCATTGTGTTGTACACAATAGACCAGACATTGCACATGTAGTGGGCATTGCTGCACATTTCTAGAAAAGTCCAAGAGAATCCCACTTGGTAGCAGTCAAGTGGATTCTTAGATATCTGAAGGGAACTATAGATTATGGATTGTGGTATCCATACAATAATGATTTCAATCTCAAAGTGTTTACTGATGTCGATTGGGTTGGTAATGTGGATGACTGAAAGAGCACAACTGGTGGTGCATTCTTTCTTGATGGTAGACTAGTCTCATGGATGAGCAAGAAGTAGAGTTGTATCTCTCAGTCCATAGCAGAAGCAGAATATGTAGCAATATTTATGAACTGCACTTAGAAAATTTGGATGAAGCATGCATTAAGTGGTTTCAAAATCCTTGTATCTGAACTGGTGATTATATTTTGTGATAACACAAGTGCAATTAATATTTCCAAGAATCCAATATTGAATGCTAGAACCAAGCACTTCAAGCTCAAGTATCATTTCTTGAGGGAGAAAGTTCGGAACAAAGAGGTTGTATTGGAACATGTTTCCAGTAAAGAGTAGTTAGCAGATATATTCACCAAGCCTCTACCAAAGGCTACATTTTCCTATTTAAGAGGTGCATTAGGGGTGCTGCCCCTTCAAGAGGTGAACTAAAGGTATGTGCTCCACATCAGTCAGGTATTGCATTGTCAAATATTTTTAGGATTGATGTGTTGAAGGATGCTACTCCTCAGGGGGAGTAGCATAGTAGATCATGGATGTTTGTGCCTCCACTTTGGCATTGCTATCAAAGGGGGAGAAGATGTGAAGTAGAGAAGATAACTATAGTATTGAAGATATATTATATGGAAGAAGATGTAGAGATATCTTTGTGTATTGCCATCAGTGCCAAAGGGGGAGATTGTTGGCATATGTGAAGAGTTTGATGACATGATGGGATTGTATGTTGTCATTGACGTCAATATGTTGAAGTATGAACCAGTATATTGAAGTAAGAAAATTGGAAAGAGAACCAGTATGATGGTATGAACTAGTATATGCAAAAAGTGAACTGGTATGTTGGAGTGTGAACCGGTATATGTGAAGTTTGTATCTGGGTTTCTTTTGATATGACTATCAGTTGGTAGTCTTAGCTTCAGGGTTTCTGGTTGATACATTCCAAGTCTGTGTGATTCGATCGATGACATCCTGTGATGAGTCAGCATTGAAATAAAGATTAGATTGCATTACCACATCAGCCTTGTGTGCGTGAAAGATTTCCTTGAGGATCTTGCATGAAGAAGATTGATTCTATCTACCTTGGGAATATGCAAAATCTTAGTAAACGGTGGAGAGCGCATGATGGGTTATCAGATTCTAGAAGCGGTGAAGAACGGATGATGGAGAATGTCTTGAGATTTTCTCAAGATTGTTTTACCCTATGTAATGTGTTTAAATGGCCAGGATTGGATTGACTGTATTGTTAACCTAGATGCTTAGGGTTTTAGGTTTTGGCCACCGACCTAATTGTTGTCTATAAGGTCTATGTTGATTTTCATTTGAAGTTGTTGGCAAATGAATGTATGTGAGGTGATTCTTGCTAGACCAAAGGAGTAAGAAGAGATTTGCAGAGTGTGATTATAGATGTAAAAAAACTGAAACGAATCTACCTTGGCATTAAGTGCTATTATTAGATCAGTGTATTACCTGTTGATTTCTAACCATTTCAGCAGATGGAAAATCCCTTTACCAGGTAGCTTTAACAGGATTTTTGTAAATCCTTTAAAAGGATGACTCAAATAATTGAGTTCTTCAAATCCTCTTGCAAGGTAACCTTTAACAGGGTTTTAACCTCTAACCGAGTATTTAGCCATCCCTTAATTGGGTGATCCCTAGCAGAATTGATTCCTAGTAGAACCTGTTGTAAAGTCTTTAACCAGACTAGGCTCCTAACAAAGCAAACTTCAGAAGAGTTCAAGAACAACTTGTGGGTACTCATCCCCACCATGGTTTTTCCCAGTTGGGTTTCCACATGAAAAAAATAGTGTGTTATGTGTGATGCTTTTTCATGTGATGTTTTAGTGTTTTCTATTAAGCGGTAATGCAAGTTGATCCAATGGTCATTGTATTTCTGATATATTACTTTCTTAAGCATATGGGTGAAGTTGAGATGAGATATTAGGTTTTGAGAAGATCTAGATGTTACTGGTTTATGTCTTTTACAATCATACTGTGCTTTACTGGTAATGCCTTGATTTAGATTGGTGATATTGTTTACCAGTTAGTGCAGTCTTTGCAGTTTAAGTTGTTTAAGAAATTTTTGTCTATACTGATTCACCCCCACCTCTGAGTATCTGTTGGGTATTTAGTGTTCATCATTATTTATCAGAAAGATCATAGACAATTTTCTTCACATAAGAAGTTACACACTCAACAATCTTTCTAAAATCTTCCCTTGTAACTCTTGCTAGTTTCTTCTTGGGGCGCTTTCCTGATTACTCAGGCTTAACTGTGGCAAAAAAGTTCATTAGTTTGAACTAATCTGTAAAAATTTATTAGGATTGTTCAAATATGTGAGTGTCTGCCACTTATCAAATTTTTCATCAGATAATGTTGGTTGAGATCGATAGAGATTATCGAGGGAGAGGCATGTCATTTTATGCATCTTAGCATATTCTGCAATATACATAGCTCTTTGTTGGGCTTTTTCATAATATCCCTCATTTCCTCTAGCATGGGGAGGAGAGTTGTTAAAGTTAATAGTGTCTCTATATTACTTAACCTCCAAAGCAAGTCAGGAAATTTTGGTTTCTCTAATTTATCACAAATTGTGTGAAATAGTCCGATCAAGGATGGATATTAAAAAAAAACTTGATGCATTGGACCATCCAAAAAGATCCATTTGGTATCATTATCCTTAAGAAGCTTGTTCCTGTTAGTTATTCCATCAGGAAAGTGTTGAAATTCCATAAATTGTTTGGGACTTTGATAAAAGTGTGAGTAGAGCTCTCTAACTAAATGTTCAATTCTTTTTACTAGAGCATACTAGCTCATAATTCCAAAAGCTAGATTCATTGTGTGGGCCATGCAGTGAGTGCTAGTAGTGTAGGATGCACAAGAATTTTCCATCTTTGTGTAAAGACCATTCCTATGACCTTGCATTATTGAAGCTCCATCCGCTCTAACACACACCAAATTTTTGGTAAAGGTCATGTCATCCATACCTCCATATTCAATTAAACAACTCTTTATTAGTTGAAATAAATTTTCCATTGTCGCACTATCCTTCATTTTAGCAATAGTAGATGAGGTTAGTGAGCATGATTCTATATAGTATAAACATGCATGCATACCCATGAAGTATTATCTACTGTCATAACTTCATCTAAAGACAACGCAATAAAGTTTGACTCTCTTATTTTTCTTTTACATCTTCTTTATCAACCTCAGCAAGACAATATGCCCATTCCCATCTGTTGTTTACTAAAAAGTGACTATTAGGATAGTTAGGAACTTTCAAAAAGTGTAATAAACCACTCATTGATGGGTAGTCTGCCATAGCACACCCTCTACTCAAAATATAAAAAATAACACTTAACTAAACAACTTTTTCCAAGAATAGCTTCAATAGAACCTTTGACTTCAACAGGATTCATCTATATTTTCTCACAAAAATAAAATTCTTTAGCATTCCTCACATGCTTACATTCCTCCTTTGTTTTCCATCTTATCACATATTTTTCAATTGCGTCTATCATTTTTTTCATAAAATTTACCCACATGTTTTTCCATGGTGTCAATTTTTAGCTGCAACCTATTTTCCTTCTTATGTTTCCAAGTGAAAATATTACACCTCTATTCTATTGGAGGCTTACCTTCAATTGGATTCTCCACTAGTTCAATGAATGGATACTTTGATGCCCAATTAATTTGAAAATTCCTCACTAACATATCCCACTCCTGATCCTTTTTTGACTTTGGTTGATCCTTTTTTATTTAGGTTGATTCTTTTTTGATATGGATTTTCTTTTCCCCTTCCATAAATTATCATCTGTGGAATTATCACCCAAGCTGATTATATCATTCTAGCTAACCTGGGTATCTACTAGAAAATCTTCTTCAAGTTCATCATGATCTGAGATATCAGGTTCTCTGCCTTCTTCAATATGTGGTGAAGGTTGTAAATCTTGTACTTGTACTTGTGATGATGTACCTTCCTAATTTTCACCATGATCTTTGCCAACGCCAAAGTACGAAGACAACATTTTGTGTTTTGTTGGCCTCTCTTAGCCTTCCCCACATTCAGGATTCCTACCCTTCTTCCTGTTTGACATCTCCAACAAAATAAAGGCTACAAAAAATATCAAGTTGTTGAAGAAGTAATAATAGTAAATAGACTAAGACTATATGATTCATTCACCCTACACCCTACAATCTAGATGTCTGAGGTCTCTCGAGTGACCACTGACTGGTCCCCACTAAATAAGAATGAAATCAACAGTGCAAACAGATAGTGATGAATTTAGAATAATATTATAACAGTTCAAAAATATGATCACTCACCTAATAGGTCACTAGCAGTCACCAATGCAATCAGGAGCAATGGTTGTTCCTAGTCTGAAACTGTGCTATTGATCCAAATTGAGAGCCCAAAACTAACCAAATTATGTAGAGATAGATCTAATCTTTGAATTTATTTATACCAATCCTTCATTTGGTGAATTCGGAGGGAATTTTATATGGTATACAAATATTTGGTGAATTCTTCTTAACTATAACACATCTTATGTAATTTCCAAGGTGATTATGGGCCGACTAGTTAATTGGAAAATATAATAGAGTTGGCAAAAATTAGGGTAAATGGAGACACACGTTTGTAAAATGCCACATGAATTGGGTCCTCCTGGAAAATAAATCTTTATATGGCTATTGGTGAATTATGGCCATCTATTAAGGCAACGTCAAAGAGTATAGGCAAAAAAATTGAATTTACCATGTGGAAAATGTGGATTCTATTGGCGAAATATTCACATAGATATTTAATTACATAAAACAATGGGCGATTGGGTCATGCATTTGATGAATATTTATAAATTCCTAGCAACATGGTCACCCTCGATCGGTACAATATATTCACCATTTTCCAAGTCACCGACATGAAATATTCGCCATTGGTGAATATTTGCCACTAAAGTAAACTTTGATGCAGCTCATACAAATGAACTTATATAGAAATTATCAAAGATATCTTCTATGAAGGATTTGGGTGCAGCTAAGCAAATCCTTAGTATGAGGATTTCATGGGACAAGAAAAATAAAACATTAAATTTATCCCAAAGTGAGTATATAAAGAAGGTGTTGAAAATATTTAACATGCAGAATGCAAAAGTAGTTGGTACACCTTTGGCTAGTCATTTCGAATTGATTAAGGAAATATGTCCAAAGACATAAGAAGAGGTAAATAAAATGTCTAACATCCCATATTAATTAGTTGTTGATAGTTTGATGTATGCGATGGATTGCACACTACAAGATATTGCACATGCAGTGTGAAATTTGTGAGCAGTTATATGAGCAATCCAGGAATGGAACATTGGAATGTTGTCAAATTGATTCTCAAGCATTTGAAAGGTACTAATAGCAAGGCATTATGTTTCAAAGGATCCAATTATGTTGTAAGAGGATATGTTGACTCTAATCTGGTAGGTGATATTGATACAAGGAAGAGTACTATAGTGTATGTTTTTAATGTAGGGTGAAATGTAGTTAATTGGATTTCTAGAATGTAAATGGTTGTTACGCTTTCAACCACTAAAGCTGAGTATGTAGCTTCTATTAAAGCTAGAAAGGAGATGATTTGGTTACAACATTTTATAGATGAATTGGGCTGAAGTTTCATTCATCTTGTAAAGATTTTTTCTCTTCATTTGAGGAGAAAACACGTTCAACTTAGGTACCACTTCATACAGTTTGTTTTGGAGGATGGCCAATTATGGCTTGAGAAGATTCACAAAAGTGACAATCCTGTAGATATGTTCACAAAGGTAGTGCCATGGGAGAATATGATTTCCTCCTTAGTTTCTCTCGGCCTTCTTGACTAAAAATCATGGAATTAAGGAACAGTCAAGTCTAAGAGTTTTATCTAGTGGGAGTTGCAAGTGCAATAGTGTTGTCCAAGATCAATCTCCAAGTGGGAGATTGTTTAGTGTAGAGCCGGATCAATCTCCAAGTGGGAGATTGTTTAGTGTAGAGCCCGATCAGTCTCCAAGTGGGAGATTGTTGATATGTCATGACTAATCATGCAAATATTGTACAGTCATTATGTATCCTCACCAAGGTTTGGATAATAACCGAATTTTTTGTCATTTTTTGTTGAAAACTTGATATTGAAAAAAAAACCCTAAAAATAATCGACTTTGAGTGTTACCCTAAAATTGCTTGTTATAAGCAGTTGGAAAGTAAAAGGCATTGTAATGGTGTTGTACTACATTACTGGATAATAAGAAAAGATTGGACAGTTGTGTTCTTTGGATGTAGCCCATCTTGGGTGAACCACGTTAAATCTTTGTGTTATCTGTATTATGTATTTTTCTTCATCTTTTGTGTTTGTATCTGCATATAATTGTTAATTTGTATTTTCTCTAGATCTACCTAAACCCTAACACTAGTAAGTGGTGATGTTGTTTTTGTTGGTGTAATTCTTGATGCTTGTAGATATTTTTACACTATGTCCTATCCATGTTGATGGCCCATAGTGATCATTGTGCTTGTTATTGATGATTTCCTTAGTATGTTCATGTTATGCGATATTCTTAGCCGGTTGGATGATTTTAGCATGCTATGGATGTTCATGGCATAATTCTTGGAGGTGTTTCTTGTTTGAGGCATTGATTTAGATCCATACTATGTCTTAATTGACATTGTTTTGGTCTGCATGTTATATTGTAGCGTGTGTGGTTATATTCTTGTAATTTGTGATGTGTGTTGAGATGACCTTCAAAGATAGGTGGATGATTTGTATAAATATATGTAATATTCATGTGAGAGAGTATCTATGTGTGTGAATAATGCATTAATCATTTGGTAGTAGAGAAGAAGTGTGAAGAAGTGTGAAGAAGTGTGAAAGAACAAAGTATGTGATATGTGCTTAACCGGAACTGTAACCAAGCATGAGGAGATGCTATTTTGTCAGTTCATGATCTTTTGGATGTAATCTAAATGTTTTTGTAAGAAAATGAGTCTTCCCTAGGGTTGTAGCCCTTGTTGTTTATTATTTTCAGTAGTGAGCTCTATTCAGTGTGCCTAAATGCATGTGCATTCCCCATTTTAATATTTCATATACTTCTAATGGGGTATCATCATATTATAGGTAGGTTCCCACCATGGTTTTTCCCTTAACCGGGTTCTCCATGTCAAAAATATTTATGTTATGTGTGTTATTGATGTGGTCTTGATTTGTGCTTTCATTGTTAATTATCAAATCTAAAATTAAGTTTGAGTTGATTGAAGTTTGTAAGCAAATTGACTCACCCCCCCCACTCTCAGTTTGATGCCCTATTGCCAACAATTGGTATCATATCTAGATCCTCCAAAATTAGCTTGACCGCTTGAGGTGATCCGAGATGGAAACCTATGCTTACAAGAAGGATAGTCCAAGATTTGATGGAATGAATTACACTATTTGGAAAAACTAGATGGAATGTCACTTGAGATGTATTGGTAAAGATTATTGGAAGATTACTAAGAATGTGTATAATATTCCTTCGAATGGTCCTACAACTTTGAATGAGACAAAGGACACCAAATTTAATATTAGAGTTAAGGAAGCATTGTTGAGTGCCTTAAATGATTTTGAAATTACTAATATGATGGATTTATAGACTTCTCATGAGATCTAGAAGAAGGTGGAAAATATGTATGAAGGTGATAGTCATGTGAAGATTTCCAAGTTGTATAGCTTGAAGGGAAAGTATGAATTGTTGAAGATGGGAAAAGATGAGAACATTACCTCCTTTATGTAGAAAGTGAATGAGCTTGTGTTGAATATCATATGTGTCGATGGAGGGTTGGAAGAATCAAAGATTCTAGCTAAAGTGTTGAGATCCTTGTCTCCTTACAAACAAAAGGCTTCTTATATTGAGGAGATCTGGATGGTGACAAATGTGACTAGAGACATGCTCATTGGAAAGATTGTTGCCTTTAAGTTGAGAAAATTTGGTGAAACTATTTGTAAGTCAGAATATACATTCAAAGGTATTATTTTTAGAAAGTAGAGATATGATCCGAGAGAAAGTTCTACAAGGGTGTCCAGATATGAGAAGGAGATGAGAGAACATAGAGAAGAAGAGAGAGAGATTCAATATCTTGAAGCACTTATTGCGAGAAGATTGCCTAAAGGAGCTAGTAAGTATGAAGGGAAGTTACTTAAATATTTTTCATGTAATAAGATAGGAAATTTTGCCTCAAGGTGTCTAAAAAGAGTTCCTAAGTCCAAGCCATACAAGTCTAAATATCAGAAGAAATATTATTATGTTGTTGATGAAAGTGTGACGGATGATGAATCTGATAAGGGAAATTCAAGAGATGAATGGGTGTTTATTGCTATCAAGGAAGATGATTCAATGCCTCTTGATTCTACTAGTTGCATTAATAAGGAGAAATATTTGGCTACTAAATTTGAAGAGAAATATAAATGGGTTATTGATAGTGGTTGCTCTCATCATATATCAGATGATAAGAGTAAGTTTTTGAATATGGAAAAGTATGATGGTGGTGTAGTAAGATTTGGTGATGACAAAGTTGGTATAATTCATGGTAGATGATTCATTTCTCTTGATGGTAAGAATAATACCGATGATGTCATATGTTGAAGGTCTAAAGCATAATCTTTTGAGTGTTGGACAAATGGTTGACAAGGGATATGATTTGGAATTCAAGAATGGCAAATGTAAGATCTTGAGTAGCTCCGGAATTGAGATTGCATCAGGGACAAAGAACAAAGGTAATATCATTCACTTGAATGTTGGTGGTAAAAGTTATTTTATTGCTCAGATTGATGAAAGTTGGTTATGGAATAGAAGACTGTGTCATGTGAATTTTGATTGCATGGTTAAGATAAGTTCTACTCAAGAAGTGAGAGATCTTCCTAAGTTGGTAAAACCTACTAATCCAGTATGCAAGGAATGTCAGTTAGGGAAACAGACAAGAGTTACTTTTAAAATAAAAGAATATAGTTCTAATTTGTTGGTGTAAATAATTATTTATCATGGATATTATTACACTTTACTTAAGTTTACTTAGGAAATGCATTTTATAGTAGTTTGGGTATAAGACACTTGGGTGTTTGTGCCACATTGGGATAGTGTGTGTAGGATAATTTCCACCTTTTATGGTGTTGATCTTGTTGTTACACTCCACATTCAGTGGGTGATCCACCTCATGTAGAATATTATATTGTTTCTCCTACCTACCCACACCTATTTCCTACCTACTCTTGTTTCTTATTGAGCCACATGTCATGTTTGTGTGCTCACATATTCATATAGCCTTGCCTATATAAGAAGGCTTATATTCATTGTATGTAATGAATGCTTAATGATCCAGTTGATCATATTTTTCATCTTGATAGAATATAGTTTATTTCTATCATCTATTTTGTTCTCTCTTATTTGTGCTTTCCATTGCCTCTTGATCTTGGCAAAATCTCACATGGGATCAGAGTTGATCCATGTCTCACGTGGTATCAAAGCCTTAGAGTGTCATTGGTTTGCCAATTGAGAGAATTTTGGGGTTTGCATTTTGGAGCTTTCTATTGTAGGTTATTATTGGAGCTTGTTGGGTCAGATCTGAGGTCACCATTGGATTGAGGAGGTTTGAGAAAGTAAGAATCTCTTTTTATTTCATCCAAATCCAACATCCGAGGCCAAATCTAGAGCCGTTTGAAGGTGGAGGGTGGTGACTTGTCCTGACAATGATCTGCAATTTTGGAGTATTTTTTGTCAAATCCGTCATTGCCATTGTGCTTAGAAGGTCCAAAAACCCCAAGATCGACTGTCAATTCATTGAAATCAGCCTCTGTAACCTTGAGTTGAAAAAATCTCCCCTCTTAGCCCGCCGTACGGACTTGCAGGTATAGGTCTGATAATATTTTTTTAATTTTTTTCCGTTTTTTAATTATTTTCAGAAATTTAAAAAATAAAAAATAAATTATTAAAGGGGGGCATTTTTGGGGGTTTTGTTTTTTTCAGAGAAAGCGAATTTTTTTTTAAAAAAAAGTGGGGGTGGTGGTCTTTATTGGCCCGCGGGCCACCTGCGGCTCGCAGGTGTACCTGCGGGTACCGCAGACTACCTATGGCCTGCAGGTGTACCTATAGTGACTGCAGGCCACCTGCGGCCCTATAGTACCACATGGTACCTCCGGGTCCCGCAGACAACCTGCGGGTAGGCCAACCCCGTAAGGGGTCATTTTTTTAATAATTTTTTAAAAAAATGTTTTTTTAATAATTAAAAAAAAAATATAACTTTTTTCTTTTTTTTTTAAATAAGTTTTTTTTAATAAATAAAAATAATAAACTTTTTTTATAAAGTTTTTTTTTATCTTTAATAAATTTTTATTAAAGTTTTTTTTTCAATTTTTTTTCAAAAAATGACTATTGCCTTTTTTGCATTTTTTTCTTTATTTTTTAATAAAGTATTTTTTTTGCATGGGCATGATAATTATTTTCATTTAGATTTTTAAAATCTTTTAAAAACACAAACATCATTTAATAAGTCAAATTGGAAACACTTTTTTTCTTGTCACTTCACACCTGTCTTGCAGTGCTTCCAAGGTCAAGGGGGGGGGAGGGGGTTGATTTGCTCCTTTATATCTCTTGGCCACATCCCAATTGGGAGGCGTCTTTTTTGCAATATTCTACAGGGATTCTTGGTGGCATCATCTTCATGTTTCCAGATTTGCACTATCATGTTGTATACTCTTGCATGAGCAATGTTGTACTCGCACTATCATAAAGCGTCACACCTCTTTGTATCTTGTCATTGTTGACATATTTGATGTAATCCTCTTGTATACATAGATTAGGAATATCTTGTGAGACTTGGTGCATGGCTCCAGTTGAGACTTAGATTGTACACATTTGTGCATGGCTCCTGTGAGACTTGGATTGTACCGGTATTTCTACTATTTCTAAGCATCTAGATGATGCTCACAGCAGGTTGTCTCCATGCCTGATCTTCATTTTGTTGCAGCGAGTGATTCATCATCATCGACTTGGTACTTAGTTTTGTCACACTTTGACATTATTGGTGCAACATTGGCTCTCTTTCTTCCTTATGGGGAGGTATTTTGGTCATCATCACTGGACCATCTTTGCAGGAGAATCAACATTGAGGGGGGGCTTCATGATCTCTTCTTCTCTCTTATGGGGGGATACAGTTTTGTTCTTCTCATTCATCATTGAGAGCATTGTGTGCTTTCTTCATCTCTCTTTTGGGGGAGGGTTTTTTCCCATTGGGTTTTTCTCTCTCTCCTCGCTTTGTGAGAGATTTCATTGCATTGGTTTGCATGCATTTGCATTTGTACATGGGTACCTAACATGGCCTAGTAGTCGGGACCCATCTTGCATTGCTTAGTTGCATTGTAGACTTAAGTGCATTCCCCTAAGTTGCACTTAAGGGGGGGTGTTGGTGTAAATAATTATTCATCATGGATATTATTACACTTTACTTAAGTTTACTTAGGAAATGCATTTTATAGTAGTTTGGGTATGAGACACTTGGGTGTTTGTGCCACATTGGGATAGTGTGTGTAGGATAATTTCCACCTTTTATGGTGTTGATCTTGTTGTTACACTCCACATTCAGTGGGTGATCCACCTCATGTGGAATATTATATTGTTTCTCCTACCTACCCACGCCTATTTCCTACCTACCCTTGTTTCTTATTGAGCCACATGTCATGTTTGTGTGCTCACATATCCATATAGCCTTGCCTATATAAGAAGGCTTATATTCATTGTATGTAATGAATGCTTAATGATCCAGTTGATCATATTTTTCATCATGATAGAATACAGTTTATTTCTATCATCTATTTTGTTTTCTCTTATTTGTGCTTTCCATTTCCTCTTGATCTTGGCAAAATCTCACATGGTATCAGAGCTGGTCCATGTATCACATAATTGATTATTGGAGCTTATGCATACTGATTTGTGTCATCCTTCTAGAGTGAGACGCTTGTAGGGAGAAATGTATTTCATGTTGTTGATTGATGACTATTCAAGGATGATGTGGATTACTTTCTTAAGGTAAAAATCTAAAGCATTGGAGAAGTTCAAGATTTTCCAAGCTATGGTTGAGATTGAGACTAGATTGAAGCTAAAGTGTTTGAGATCTAACAGAGGTGGTGAATTCACTTTCGGTGAGTTCAGTACATTTTTTGAAGAGCATGGAGTAAAGAGACAGTTATTTTCTCCATAGACCCCTTAGCAAAATGGTGTTGTGGAAAGGAAGAATAGAACAATTTAGGAAGCTTCTAGAACCATGATGTTGGAAGGAAATATTTCACATATCTATTGGAGAGAAACTGTGAGTACTATTGTATACACTCTTAACTGGGTGCATATCAAAGGTGATACCAGTAAGATTCCTTATGAGTTATGATTTGGTCATGTTCCTACAGTTAGATATTTCAAAAATTTTAGAAGTAAATGCTATATTAGAAGAGATGAAGATTTAGGGAAGTTTAATGCTAGATGTGATGGAGGAAATTTTCTTGGTTATTCTACTAAGAGAAAGGCCTACTAGTGTTATAATAAGAGATTGAGAAAGTTAATTGAGAGTGCTAACGTGAAAGATAGATATGTGAGATAGATCAGATCTTGCAGATATGATTCTGATGATCAAGATGCAAGTTCATATAAAGGAGAGCAAGCATAGACCCACAATCAAGTTCAAATTGTTCTAAAAAAATCCCGAGAATAAAGGAGAAGGTACAAGTGATAGCGCAGAAGAAAGAGCTCAAGAGTCTAAAAATCAAGAAAATCCTTGTGTTATGGTACTATGGTGGATTAATTGTGTTAAGTTGTTCAAAAGAATCTTTATATATCAATCCAAGTATGTGAAGAAATTGTTGAAGAAGTTTGGTTTAGATGGCTCAAATCTAGTCAGTACCCATATGGTGACCAGATGTAAGTTGACAAAGGATGATGATTCTCCAAAAGCAAATCAGACTAGATATAGATCTATAATTGGTGGATTGTTATATTTGACTTAGATTGGACCAGATATTATGAATGATGTTATTCTTGTTGGGTATGTGCACAAAGATGGTGGTCAAAAAAGTGGACACCACCCCAAAAAAATATGGGAAAACAAGCAGCGTGCACGCGGTTCTAAAATTTGAAATGACCACGTACGTGCTTAGGTTTGTTATTCCCGAGCCTAGAGAAGATAGCGTGTATGCTCTACCTCTAGAAAAATGAGCATGTACGTGCTACTTATAGGAAAATGATTGCTGCTAATAATCTCAAAAGAACCGCGTATGCGGTGCTTGTCAAAAAAAAATTTTAAAAAAAAATTGGGTCTTATTTTCCCATGAATAGCACGTTTTTAGTTTGTTTTTTCTTCATTTTCTATCATAAACTGTGAACAGGGTGCTAGATTTATCCTCTAGACACTATGGATCAAGTTTAGTTTTTATTTATTTTTGTCTTTCTTTCTTGTTTGTTCAATTTGTTTTACATTTTGAATTTAATTTCATTAATTTTGATTAGGTGTTTTCATTTTTTGTATCAAAAACCAGATTCTTCTAATCCACAACAAGAACAACCAAATGCACCTCGTGAAAACCCACAAGATACACCCCCAATTCATCCTTTTGACCACACACCTAAAACACAGGAGCAATTAATTAATTAGTTAGGACAAAATACATCTAAAATCAATAGACTGATTGTTAAATTGAAAACATTTGAACTTGAGCATCATCAATCCCTCACCACTAGCCTAGAAACATTAGCTAGTGGTGCCATAGCTGTTTCCACACAAATTACCAAATGGGGAAGCTTTAGGGTTAAGTGTTGTCAATTATATGCCGATGGTCTATCATACGAGGGAGTAAAAAGCAAAAATATTAGTAAACAACAAATATGTGCCCTTTTCGTTGATCCCAAAACTAGTCAGCCATTACCTCTTAATGCAAAGAGGTTTCCCCTACATTGGTGTACCAATGTGTAGTTGAAGAATTTTTTTTGGTAGAAGTGCTGGATGGTCTTTGATGATCCACCTTGTAATAATTATGAGCTTCCATTATATTTTTTGAGAAAAGTGTATTGTGATTTTGTGCTCAATGTGCGCCCAAACTATTTTGACATGAGAGAGTTCCATGGTAGAGGTGGTGGCTCTGCCTAAGATAGACATGGAACCCATAGGTGATTACCCATGGAGAGTCATCACCCCCTAGCACCCAAACCCAAGGTGCATCTGTTGGCATTTTGCATTATAACAGACAAGGGGAGATTGTTGGCATTTTAATAAGGATATTGAGAAGGTTGTTGATGATTATGGATAAAACTGATTAAGGATGTTTACTATCTTAATATTATTATTTTTTCATTGATGTCAAGAAATTGATTTTCTAATTCAGTATTATGTTGCCATATCTTGAGAAGTATGATTTGATGAGTATAAAGATGTCAATAAAAGACACATATAGAATATGATGGATAAGGGGAGAAATAAGTTATTCAATGGGCAACTATTATCGAGTTAGGCAATGATGAGATCATGATGATTAGATTGTTTTAATATCCTACATATGTTATTGATTGAAAGGTTAATACTATATTATGTTACCGAGTAAAGAACCTAGTCGGTAAACCCTAAGGTTATCGCTATCGGTTAATGAAGGCAAAATGTCTATCGAGTGAAGTTTAGTATTTACCAAGTTGCAACTGAGTAATAACAGAATACATTAAATGATTACATGCATTATTTAATGAAGGAAGTTGATGAGCTGGCTATGATTAAATGATTGGTATGCCATGAATGAAGTTTGTTAAAGAATCTATGGCAAAGGAAAATTGGTAGGAAAATCTACAACTTAGATTGAACCACAATATCCTAGCACAAGTTCCAAGAAATGTATGCAAGTTCCAAGGCAGGGTGAAACGTTTTCAGATCGAAGGATACATTGAACCTGGACAAAGTTTGAAAATCTAATGGCTATCTTTAATCATGGGAAATGTGATCAAGGAGATTAAGCATTTGGTGAATTGTTTATAAATAGGGAACCATTGATAAACAATGCATGTGGGCAAGTGTATGCACAGGGATGCTACATAGTGATTACCGAGCACAGAAGCTTGAAGACCTATTTTGAATAATAGAGTATAGAGCCCAGTAGATGGACAAGATTAGTTCTATGTCTATATTGTATTGAATAAATAAGAATCTTCTTTAGCATTTTAGATGTGAAGTTGCAGATAGATTTTTATTACTGTTATTTTGTGAAGTGACAAAAAATTTCTTAATCGAATGGACTTAACAATCTTATTTGTAAAACCCTCTAGCAAGGTGACCTTCTGATTGAGTGTTTGAAATCCTTTAACAAGGTTATTCTAACAAGGTGAAGATCCTAACAGATCTGAGGGAAATCCCTTAACCGGGTCACATCTAGCAATGTGTTTGTAATCTTTAATAGGATTTGCTTTTAACTGAGCATACTCTAGAAGAGTATATTTCTTAGTGGGTCTGAAATCCAATAGTGGTTTTTTCCTATTTGGGTTTCCACGTTAAATCTGGTGTTATGAGTATTATGATGTTTATATGCTTTTGAGTTTGCATGTTTAGCAATTTTGGTTATATTACTGAAGTATATGTTACCAAGGTTGAATCTGATGTTTTTATGGAAGATGAAGTTTGTATGATTCACCCCCCCTCTCTCATCTTATTTGTAAAGCGGAAAATCGCGATCGAACCCTAGTTGCTCTCCCCTCTTCTAACTCTAAGGAGAGAGAAGGGAGGTTGCTAGGGTTGATGGTTTTCACTTAAGGGAGATACTTTACATTCAAAAGAGGGGTTGAAACCCACAAGATCCAATCCCACACAAGGCAAGATTGGATGCTAAATGAGTTTCAAGGGTTAAGAAAGCAAGGCTACCCTCTTTTGTAAAGAATGTTGATAGAAGAATTAAGCTAGGAGTGCATAGAAAGTGACAAAGATTCGCTTATAAACCGAGATAGGGATATATGATGAAGCTGTGGACCTGGAATTAGCAGTAAAATGTCGATACAGTATTGTCCTGCAAATTTGAGCAAAAGTTGCCGGGACAATGGCGCCCGAGCGCCACAGTCCTCCGAAAAATCCGCGAAACGAAGGGGGATCTGTTCGTCTCTGCACAAAGATTTCAGATCTTTAATTTCAGCCGCATACCTGCAACCTACACACAGAAAAGCGAAGACGATTAGGGGGTTAGGGATTAGGGGTTTGCCTTTAGGTCAAACCCCAGTTTTGGAATTAACCAAGAAATGAGAAATGCTGTAAATGTAAATGTCTGTAATGTAAAACAAGTACTAATACCTTGTTGTAAGGATGTTTGTATCCTTATGTGCGAAGGTATAGATGTTGTTGTTTGTTGTATGTAGTATGTTGTATGTAGCATGTAGTAAGTGATCTCCTCTTCAATGGTTGAATCCTTGCCTTGAATGCAACACTTAGCCTTGAATGGAGACTTAGAATGATCAATTGCTTGGAGGAATGCTTGAATGCTTGAATGCTTGAATGTTGTTTTCACATATGTTCATCCTCTTTCATCTACCCAAAATGAGAGAGGAAAAGTAGTTTATATACTTGCCAATTAGGGTTGATAGACTAATTTTCCCGACCTTAGGCCGACCAGGAAAGATAATTTCCAATTTGCAAACAAAAAGACCCGAGACCCCATAGGAGACCGGGCCCAAAATAGGGCCAGGGACCAGGGCGCTGGGCGCCATGGTCCTGGGGGACCAGGGCACTGGACGCCCTAGTCCTTAAGGACCAGGGCACTGGGCGCTCTGGTCGCACCTCCCGGGACAGCAGGGTGCAAAGGAGGTTCAGGCCAGGGTGCTTGAAAAATGTAGTTTTTGGTGTCGTAATCAGGTTTTGGGGTCTCCATTCAGGTTGCGTGTTGCGTCGCCATCGTGAAGACTGAAATGCAGTCAAAATTGCAAGTGTCGCAATTTTAGGATGCTACATTTAGCCCCCACTTTAGCGGGAGTATGTATGCTCATACTTCCGGTAAAGTACAAGGAAACAACATTGAAAGACTTTTACCACGTCAAGGAGGCAAGACACACCAAGCCCCCAGTGGACTAAGGATATTACGACTTCGATTGACAAAGTAAAAGGGAAGATCACAAGGGAGAACCATGACTGTCAGTAGTAAGGTTCCCTCAATATGAGTCATGCAAAAGAAATACCAAAAATTTTCAAGGCAAAGCTAAGTTCGCCAAGAAATTTTCAAGTATCTTGAAAGGATAGACAGGGTGTATGCCCCCCTACATTAAAGCGATCACACACGCCTCAACGGGGGTGATTGTTTTAACGTAGTGATACACATAAGAAATGTGAAGGGAAAGGAGCACGTTATCACAAAGATTTAGCCCCCAAGTGTGAGATAAACCCAAGGATAATAGACACAAAACACAAAGCACGAGGTGACTTCGCTTTCCTCGAGGTCAGTATGCTGTATGATAATTCATGTATATATATCATATGTATGTATGCATAATTGTTCTTCATTCCCCAATCAAGGAAGGTCACCTAGAAGAAGGGAACACATGTGTCTTTTGAGTCAACATAAGAGAGACCAAAAGAGATCTCAATGCTTTGCATCGTCCTCAAGTAGACAACACTAAGGACAACAAATAGAAGAATGAGGATAACACATAGAAGAAGTAACAAAAGAGAGGAGTAGAGAATCTGATATGCTAATGTAACTAGTCTAGCACGTCATCTACCCCCCGATCTTGCTGATCAATGTTTCAGGAAGGCAGGGAACACGCTAGAGGAGGAACATCCAACACAGCAGATGGAGCTATCACAAGATCCAAACAAGGGCTATGTTCATGTTCCAAGCCACGTTGTTCTTGTCTAGGAGCTAGGATAAGTGCTTTAGAAAATTCGTTAGATAAATGGTTATCAATATCAACAAGTTCATATTCACTATCAGAAGCAAGAGGAGTAACATGTTCATCATGAATAACATTTTCATCTATAGCATCATCAAGATTTATAAAAATAGGATCTTTAACTCGCACAGGATCAAGACCATCATGCATCTTATGTTTAGGAGATTTTGGCTCAATTCTCGGCTGAGGAGAAAATGGAATAATGCTTGTTGAAGGTGTTTTTGGAGATTGCAAAGTTTGAGAAGCAGCTGCTTGAGCTCTAAGATGACGCTTTCGTCGACGTTCACGTGCAGAATGATTTCGTCTAGTCTTAGTAGGAAGTGGAGAAGATTGAGGAGGAGGAATATTCTCATCCTTATTACTTGGGTGTTTAGGTTGTGGTCTCTTAGGCTGGATAATAGGAGAAGAAGAAGGTCTCTTCTCTCTATAAAAAGAAGGAGGAGGAACTGCTCCATATAAAGGAGGAATTTTTGGTTTAGGAAGAAGACAAAGTCCATCATGATGAGGAGGTATAGGTCTACTTTTAGAAGGTTTATTAGGCATAGACATAGTCACATCCATAGGGATGGGTTGGGAATCTTCTTGAGGAAAGACATTAGTTTTATCTTTCAAAGGAAGAACTTCCTTCTCAAGAATAATAGGAATATCAAGTTTGGGTGTTCTAGATTCACTTAAAGATAGGATCATATCTGTTTTCCACTTTTGATAAGATTTGAAAAGATGATCACTTCGCGGAGGAAGAGATTGGAATTGTTTAGGCCAAAAGTAATCAATAGGAACACTAGAAGTTCTTTCAGCTGGTTTAAAGAGACTATGATTGACAGTAACAACTTCACCATTATGGAGAAATTTTAAACACTTATGAATAGGAGAAGCAATAGCTTTCATGGAAGATAGCCAAGGATAGCCAAGCTTCACACGAAATTGTTCGGATGAAGGAATAATAGCAAAGCTCACATCAAGGGATTTATTATGAACTTCAATAGGTAATGTAATAGAACCAATTGCAGGAGAAGAAAATGCATCAAATAATTTCACAATCACATCTGTTTTGTCATAAATCACTTGATTCAATTGCAAAGTAAAAAGAAATTCTTCAGTAATAACATTAACCATGCACGAAGGATCAATAAGCACTCCACGACAAGGTGTATTCTTGACTTATGCAACTATGTATAAATGACCATCAGGTGCCCTGATAGTTTCACTAGAATCAAATGTGATGGAAGGTTCTTTAGGGTTTTCTTGCTGCTCTACAAAGTTAATCACATTCGGAGTCATAGACACAAGACCATCAGATGATAAAGAGGAATCATTAGTCTTAATCGCATTAGAGGTATGAGAAGGTAATGGATCAGTGAAAATCTGAAGATTTTGGTTAGGAGGAGCTACAGATGTATTGCCTTTATCATTCACTCTAGAAACAAAGATAGTATTATTATCAATCAAATCTTGAATTTTACCCTTTAAAGAAAAACATTTTTCAGTATCATGCCCAGGCTGATGATGAAATTGACAAAAAGATTTGTTATCAAAATAAGGTGAAGTAATCTTTGCAGGATCAATTTGCCTTATAGGAGGAAGAATAAGCACATTTTGTTCCAATAACTTATTCATAATACTATGCAATGATTCATTCAAAGGAGTATACTTTCTTTCTTTCTTGAAAAATTTAGAAATAGGAGGCACACCTGATGCTGCATTCACATTGTTGTTGATGATGTTTTCATTGAATTTGATGGAATCTCTGTTCGGTTTAAACTTTCCAAATGGTTGTTGACTGCTATCACCCTTATCACTCGGAGCCATAGGATGTGATTGTTCCATTTGACTCACAGTCAGTTGATAATTGTGAAGAGTTGCACACAACTGTTGGAAAGAAGTAAACTCAGAAAATAGGAGTTTGTCTCGAATATCTTTTTGTAAATTAGAAATAAAGATTCTTTGAATATCATTGTTAGGCACTGGAAAAGAAATTTGAGCATACAAATGCTTATATCTACCAATGAAATCAGTCACTTTTTCTTTAACACCTTGTTTACAATGCATTAAATCAATCAAGGTAACTTTAGGACTTATATTGTTTTGAAATTGTTGAATGAAAGCATTTGCAAGTTGTTCAAAAGAAGTAATAGAATAAGAAGGCAACAAGCAATACCATTGTAGGGCTTTGTCTCTTAATGTTCTAGTAAACAGTTTTGCAAGCAACCTTTGGTCATAAGCAAAATCAGTACATATTGTTTGAAAAGTCTTAACATGTGTTATAGGATCACCTTTACCATTATAAAGCTCCAAATGTGGGATTTCAACATGTTTAGGAGGGATAGCTCGAACAATGTCAAGAGAAAGTGGGCTCGCAACATCAAATGTGGGCACACTAAACTTAGATTGACTCATAGAGGCAATTTGTTGCTATAAAGAAGAGACAGTTTGTGCAAGATTGTTAATGGTTGCTTCAGTCGAAGAGTTCATATTAGATGTGTTAGATTGAGATGGAGGTGTTATGTTATTGAAAGAAGGTAAAGAGTAAGGTGGTGGGACTCTATGATAATTAGTCATAGGAGATGATTGGATAGGAGGAACACTACAAGGAGGAATGGAATGGTGGAATGAATTGCCCCCTTGCATCATGTTCATTTGTGGAGATGTAATAGGAACACTCATTGAAGGAATGAATGAATAAGTCGGATTAAATGAAGGAAGAGGGTTAATTGAAGAAGAAGGATTGCCCCCATGACTAGTGATCATAGGAGGAATGTCTTGTATAGAAGTAGTCATTATGTTTGATGTAAAGGTAGGCATGCTAGCAATAGAAGTTATCAAAGGAATAGAATGATTGACTTGAGTAGGAGGTTGTGTATAACCTAAAGTTTTGGCACAACTCTTCATAGGCATTACATTCGAATCCACAATGTGTGCAATACCACACAAAATATCAATTCCATTCTTATCACTTTGAACCATACATTTTAGACCCTCAATTAAAGGAAGAGCTTGACTATCAGGGTATTCTTGAGACATCCATTGTCAAAAATCATCAAATTGATTATCCAATTTCACAAGTTGTTCTACAGAAACCTCATGGAGAGCTTCTTCATCATTAGGAGGATTAGAGGAATTACCCATGTCCTCGTTAAAAAGGCTATTCAAATTAGGTTCCATCTCCTCGGTAATTAAACCTCGGAAAGACTTAATTCTACGGCTTCATCTAACGGGAATAGTGTAAGTAGGGCTTATTGTTGTAAAACTCATGCACTAGAGAGGGAGAGAAGATTTTGAATTTTAGAGGTAGCAATTTTCAGTAAAATCAGCCAATCTTCTAGATTTAAGCTATTAAATGCAATCATGACAGTCTCCCAAAATTTCAGAAAAAATGTCAGGGACCGTGGCGCTCGGAGTGCACACGGTCCTTGCAACTTTTTTTGAAATTTGTAGGGATGAAAGGTATGATGATTTTAGAGCTAATCTGAAAAAATTGAGTGATTTTACGATCTGTAGATAGGCCAAATTTAAAGTTGCAATTTCAAAATTGAACCCTACCCAGATTGTCGAAAAATGCAAAATTTGAATTTTGAAAAAGAGAGGGAAACTGAAATTTTGAATTTTATGATTTTAGAGGGAATATCAAAAGCAATGCAAATTTTGAAATTTAAAAATTGACTCAATTTCATGCAAAATTCAATTTTGAAAGCGGAAATTAAAGTTGTTGTAATTAAGCACTTAATTTCAAAAGTCACAAATTGCAAGAATTTGAATAAAGCACTGAAATTTCGAATGAATGTAAACACATTTTTCAGATTTAGGACAGTAGGAACACAATTTTGACACAAAATTTCAATTTCAATGATTTTTGAATGATTAGAAGCCCTAAACCAAGCAATCACAAGACCAACTTTGACTGTAATTTTGAAAGTGTTATAATTGATAAAATCAGCCAAAATTCTAGATTTTAGCAGGAAAATACAGTAAGACCTTGCTCCCGAAATTTCGGAAAAAATGTCGGGGACGATGGCACTCGGAGTGCACACGGTCCTCGCAACTTTTTTCTAAATTTTCAGGGATGAAAGATATTGTGATTTTATTGCGAAATCCAAAGTTACAGCTGATTTGGAAATGTTTTGATCAGTGAAATTGTCAGACAAAGGTTGAATCAAGAGGGTTTCAAAAATTAGGGTTTTGACACTTAACCACTTAATTTTCAAAATTAAAGTACAAATATGAATTGATAATTTGTAATGGAAGAGCAGATCTGAAACAAGCATTAATAATTAAACATTTCGTAAGCTCAATTTTCAAAAGAAAATTTAGGGTTTTTATGCAATCAACCTCTAAAATTTGCAAAAGATCAAACATGGAAATGTAATCAAAGAAGCCAATTTTCAAATCTAATCATGAATAATCAGAAAGGATGTTCATGTCGGGTTCACCAAAATGTAAAGCGGAAAATCACGATCGAACCCTAGTTGCTCTCCCCTCTTCTAACTCCGAGGAGAGAGAAGGGAGGTTGCTAGGGTTGATAGTTTTCACTTAAGGGAGATACTTTACATTCAAAAGAGGGGTTGAAACCCACAAGATCCAATCCCACACAAGGCAAGATTGGATGCTAAATGAGTTTCAAGGGTTAAGAAAGCAAGGCTACCCTCTTTTGTAAAGAATGTTGATAGAAGAATTAAGCTAGGAGTGCATAGAAAGTGACAAAGATTCGCTTATAAACTGAGATAGGGATATAGGATGAAGCTACGGACATGGAATTAGCAGTAAAATGTTGATACGGCGCTGTCCTGCAAATTTGAGCAAAAGTTGCCAGGAAAATGGCGCCCGAGCGCCACGGTCCTCCGAAAAATCCGCGAAACGAAGGGGGATCTGTTCGTCTCTGCACAAGGATTTCAGATCTTCAATTTCAGCCACGTACCTACAACCTACACACAGAAAAGCGAAGACGATTGGGGGGTTAGGGATTAGGGGTTTGCCTTTAGGTCAAACCCCGGTTTTGGAATTAACCAAGAAATGAGAAATGCTGTAAATGTAAATGTCTGTAATGTAAAACAAGTACTAATACCTTGTTGTAAGGATGTTTGTATCCTTATGTGCGAAGGTATAGATGTTGTTGTTTGTTGTATGTAGTATGTTGTATGTAGCATGTAGTAAGTGATCTCCTCTTCAATGGTTGAATCCTTGCCTTGAATGCAACACTTAGCCTTGAATGGAGACTTAGAATGATCAATTGCTTGGAGGAATGCTTGAATGCTTGAATGCTTGAATGCTTGAATGTTGTTTTCACATATGTTCATCCTCTTTCATCTACCCAAAATGTGAGAGGAAAAGTAGTTTATATACTTGCCAATTAGGGTTGATAGACTGATTTTCCCGACCTTAGGCCGACCAGGAAAGATAATTTCCAATTTGCAAACAAAAAGACCCGAGACCCCATAGGAGACTGGGCCCAAAATAGGGCCAGGGACCAGGGCGCTAGGCGCTCTGGTCCCACCTCCCGGGACAGCAGGGTGCAAAGGAGGTTCAGGCTAGGGTGCTTGAAAAATGTAGTTTTTGGTGTCGTAATCAGGTTTCGGGGTCTCCATTCAGGTTGCGTGTTGCGTCGCCATCATGAAGACCGAAATGCAGTCGAAATTGCAAGTGTCACAATTTTAGGAATGTTTGTAATCTTTAACAGGATTTGCTTTTAATTGAGCATACTCTAGAAGAGTATATTTCTTAGTGGGTCTGAAATCCAATAGTGGTTTTTTCCTATTTGGGTTTCCACGTTAAATCTGGTGTTATGAGTATTATGATGTTTATATGCTTTTGAGTTTGCATGTTTAGCAATTTTGGTTATATTACTGAAGTATATGTTACCAAGGTTGAATCTGATGTTTTTATGGAAGATGAAGTTTGTATGATTCACCCCCCCTCTCTCATCTTATTATCTTGGCATCTATACTTATCTTTAAGTATCATAACTATCAATTGGTATCAGAGCTTTGGACTTTGGAAGGAAAAGTTTAAAGGTACTTGAGGAAAAGATCCAAAGATGTATAAGAGGGATGCACCGAAGCTGAACAATTCAAGTTTCTCTACATGGCAGAAAAGGATGAAGCTGCACCTATCAGGAGTTGGAGAATATGATGTATATTATCTAGAGAATGATTTCATCACACCGAGCACCTATCCATTGACAATGGAAGAGATAAAGGAAAAGAAAGAGCATATCCAAGCAATGATTGAAATAAAATCTGCATTGACTGATTTAGAGTTTAATGATCTAGAAGGCCGTAATGATGCAAAGGCAATGTGGGACAAGCTCATATCAGTGTATGGAGGAGATGAACATGTTCAAAGAGAAAAAGTGGATAGTATAAGAGGACAACTTGAATCTATGAGGATGAATGAAGGTGAGAACAAAACCCAGTACAATACAAGACTAAAGGAGATTGTCAATCAAATCAAAGGAGTAGGTGGAACTATTGAAGAAAAGGATATAACAAGTAAGTTGTTAAGAACCCTTCTACCAGCTTATGCAATCTGAGTCTCTGCAATCAATGAATTGAGATTTATACCTAATATACCAGTTTCTTTAGATGCTACTATTGGTAAGCTACATGCATTTGAGTTAAGTAACTTTGATAATAGTGGGTCATCGGTAAATAAAGTTGAATCTACATTTAGTTCTTTTCATATTGGTGAATTTAATGATTACAATGATAGAATGAGTAAGTACACTAAAGGGGGTCATAGTGGAGCAAGTGAAAGATTTTGCAAGAACATAGAGGAAGTACACAAACTGCATGAGGAAATCAGAAAGCAAGAAGAGTTTGAAGCACTATTAGCCAGAAGGTTACCTAGATTCAAAGGTAAGTATAAAGGAAAACTACCTTTGAAATGTTTAAATTGTGATAAGATAGGACATATGGCTTCTAACTGTCCTGACAAAGATTCTACTAAAAAGAGATATTACCGAGATGATAGATAGAAAGATAATCATTACAGAGGACACTGAGACTTCAGAAGAAGAGATAGAAAGTCATGCTTAATAGCCAATGAGGAATCCAATGATGATAAATTAGATGAAACTAATATAGAGGAAGTAGTTTATGTGGCCATCAAAGATGGATCAGATCAAGAAATGTATGAAGAAAAAGCCTTAATATCTCACATAAATTCTAATTATTCTTGGATCATAGATAGTGGATGCTCACATCACATGACAGGTGATAAACACAAGTTTATTATGTTAGAAGACTATGATGGAGGCTATGTAAGATTTGGTAATGATGCACCATGTCTGGTAAGAGGTAAAGGATCCATAACACTTCTTGACAATGCAAGATGCAATGATGTTTATTGGGTTGAAGGTTTAAAATACAATTTGTTGAGTGTAGCACAACTAAACAATATAGGATACTAAATAAAATTTTAGAAAGGAATTGTCAAAGTTCATGACAAGCATGGAAAGTTAGCTGCTATCGGGACACAAATAAAAGGTAACACATTTCACCTTGACTCAACTCGGAATAAATGTCTGTATGCAAAGATAGATGATACCTGGTTATGGCATAAAAGGTTTTGTCATGTAAATTTTGATAATTTGATCAAAATAAGAAAGAAGCACCAAGTAAGAGGTCTACTAAGCCTTGAAAAACCTGAGAATGCTATGTGTCGAGGATGCTAGATGGGTAAAATGAAGAGATCAAGATTTACAAGTAAGTCCTACACTTCTAAGGCAATTTTAGATCTTGTGCACACTGATCTTTGTGGTCCTATGAAAGTTCAAAGTTATCATGGTGATAAATATTTCATATTATTTGTGGATGATTACTCAAGGATGATGTCAGTAATGTTTTTAAAAGAAAAATAAGAAGCTTTTCAAATGTTTAAATGGTACAAGGCAAGAGTTGAAAATGAAACAGAAAGACAACTGAAATGTCTTAGATCAGATAGAGGAGGAGAGTTCACATCTGATGAGTTCAACTTATTCTACAATGATCATGGTATAAAAAGATAGGTCTCTGCACTGAGAACTCCATAGAAAAATGGAATTGCTGAGAGAAGAAATAGATCTATTATGGATTGTGCCAGAACCCTGATGATTGAAAAGAAAGTGCCACAAACATTTTGGAGAGAAGTAATAAGCACTACAGTTTACACCCTGAACTGAGTACAACTGAAGAAAGGTACCTTGAAGACACCTTATGAAATCTTTTATGAAAAGAAACCTAATGTAAGTTATTTTAAAATCTTTGGAAGTAGATGCTATGTACACAAGGATGATAGAAATGACAAGTTTGATCAGAAAAGTGAAGATGGAACATTTCTTGGTTATTCTTCTAGAAGTAAAGCATTTAAATGTCTAATCAAATCATCTAACAAAATAGTAGAAAGTGCAAATGTGAAAATTGATGAATTTGAAAAAAGAAATGGTGAAGGAAATTCCAAGGAACTAGAAGATTATGATGAATTTGTCTATGTTCAACCAACAAGTCCTACCAAGAAAACTGCAGAAGGAAATAAAGAGATTATCCAGTTACTGAGTGATGAAGAAGATCATACAGAGTCTATTGAGCTTGTATTAGCCAAATATGTTAGAAGACATCATGCACCAAGTTAGATTATAGGAGATAAGGATGATCTAGTGATGACAAGGAACAAACGAAGACAAAACACATGTCTGATATCTGAATTTGAACCGAGAATAGTGAAAGAGGCATTTAACAGTGAAGATTGGATAAATGCTATGATAGAAGAGATTGATCAAATCAAGAAGAATGACACATGGACACTAGTCCCAAGACCAAAGGACAAAAAAGTAGTCGGTACAAAATGGATTTTTAGAAACAAGCTGAATGAAAAAGGAGAGGTCATTCGAAATAAAGCAAGACTAGTTTGCAAAGGTTATGCCCAAGAAGAAGGAATTGATTATGGTGAGACTTTTGCACCTATAGCAAGACTTGAAGGAGTAAGAACATTGTTGGCATATGCTGCTTACAAGAATTTCAAAGTATATCAAATGGATGTCAAATCTACATTTCTGAATGGTATATTAGAAGAAGAATTTTTTTATTGAACAACCTGAAGGATTTGCTAAAGACAATAATAAAAATTAGGTATGTAAATTGAACAAAGCTTTATATGGTTTGAAACAAGCACCTAGAGCATGGTATGAAAGATTGCACTCTTATTTAATCAAGATTGGTTTTATAAGAACAAGTGAAAACAACAATATTTACATGAAGAATGATGAAAATGGAATCCTGATCTCAGCCATATTTGTTGATAATATTATATTTTGTGGAAATGACTCTCTATGTAAGAACTTTGGAAATGAAATGAGCAAAGAATTTGAGATGTCATTAATCAGTGAGAAAGTATTTTATAGGTTTACAGATACTGCAAATGAAAGATGAGATTTTCATTACTAAATCCAAGTACATAAAGGAAATCTTGAAGAAATTTGGAATGGAGGATTCAAAACCAGTAAGTACTCCTATGACTACCAATTGTAAATTATCAAAGAATGATGAATCTGCATCTGTTGATGAGACACTTTACCGATCCATGATTGGAAAGTTGCAATATGTTGTTCATAGTAGGCTAGACATAGCGCATGCAGTAGGTATAGTTGCAAGATTCTTTGCAGATCCTAAGGAAACACACATGACAACAATCAAGAGAATTTTTAGATACTTGAAAGGCACTGAAGATTATGGCTTAATATATTAGAAAATAAATGACTTTGATTTAAAAGTTTATATTGATGCTGATTGGGCAAGCAACATTGATGACAGAAAAAGCACAAGTGGAGGAGCTTTCTTTTTAAGAGAAAGACTAGTGAGTTGGCTTAGAAAGAAACAAGGATGTGTTTCACAGTCAACAACATAAGCTAAATACATTGCTCCAACATTGAACTGTACCAACATAGCATGGATCAAACAACTGTTGGAAGGTATAAATGAGAAAGTTACCAAGCCAGTAACTATATTCTGTGACAATACTAGTGCCATTAACATTTCAAAGAATCCTGTTATGCACTTTAAGACAAAGCACATCTCTATCAAATATCATTATCTTAGAGAAGAAGCTCAAGAGAAGAAAGTGGTGTTGGAGTATGCTAGCACAAAGGAACAAATAGCAGATATCTTCACCAAGCCACTACCAAGGGACACTTTTGAGTATCTTAGAAGTAAGTTAGGGGTCCTACCCCTATCTTCTACTCACTGACCAAGTTCAGTGAAAGCATCAATTCGATGACTCTACAGAATATCTTTTTGGAGTTGATGCTAATTTACACACTTTAGGATGTTTTCTAAAGGTGTGCAGGAAACAATACAGGAAATAATATAGGGAACATGAATTGAAGACATAAATGCTTTGACCGAGACTAAGTTGACACATAACAGTAGGAAATCACTTCATACAAGAAGAAATTATGTTTTAGTTCTTTACTTTTTGTCATTGTTGTTAAAGGGGGAGAAGACTGAAGAAGAGGAGAAGACTAATGTATGGGGGATAATTCTGATGACAAGGGGAGAGCATTTCAGCATTTAATGTATGGGGGAAAATTCTGATGACAGGGGGAGAGCATTTCAGCATTTTAGAATCTCACAGCAATTTGAATCAATTAGGTCAAATCAATTGGTTTTGCCATCAATGCCAAAGGGGGAGATTGTTGGCATTTGGCATTATAACAGACAAGGGGAGGTTGTTGGCATTTTAATAAGGATATTGAGAAGGTTGTTGATGATTATGGATAAAACTGATTAAGGATGTTTACTGTCTTAATATTATTATTTTGTCATTGATGTCAAGAAATTGATTTTCTAATTCAGTATGATGTTGCCATATCTTGAAAAGTATGATTTGATGAGTATAAAGATGTCAATAAAAGACACAGATAGAATATTGTGGATAAGGGGAGAAATAAGTTATTCAATGGGCAACTATTACCGAGTTAGGCAATGATGAGATCATGATGATTAGACTGTTTTGATATCCTACATATGTTATTGATTGAAAGGTTAATACTATACTATGTTACTGAGCAAAGAACCTAGTCGGTAAACCCTAAGGAACCTAGTCAATAAACCCTAAGGTTATCGCTATTGGTTAATGAAGGCAGAATGTCTACTGAGTGAAGTTTAGTATTTACCAAGTTGCAACTGAGTAATAATAGAATACATTAAATGATTACATGCATTATTTAATGAAGGAAGCTGATGAGCTGGCTATGATTAAATGATTGGTATGCCATGAATGAAGTTTGTTAAAGAATCTATGGCAAAGGAAAATTGGTAGGAAGATCTACAGCTTAGATTGAACCACAATATCCTAGCACAAGTTCCAAGAAATGTATGCAAGTTCCAAGGCAGGGTAAAACATTTTCAGATCGAAGGATACATTGAACCTGGACAAAGTTTGAAAATCTGATGGCTATCTTTGATCATGGGAAATGTGATCAAGGAGATTAAGCATTTGGTGAATTGTTTATAAATAGGGAACCATTGATAAACAATGCATGTGGGCAAGTGTATGCACAGGGATGCTACATAGTGATTACCGAGCACAGAAGCTTGAAGACCTGTTTTGAATAATAGAGTATAGAGCCCAGTAGATGGACAAGATTAGTTCTATGTCTATATCATATTGAGCAAATAATAATCTACTTTAGCATTTTAGATGTGAAGTTGCAGATAGTTTTTTATTACTATTATTTTGTGAAGTGACAGAAAATCTCTTAACTGAGTGGACTTAAAAGTCTTATTTGTAAAACCCTCTGGCAAGGTGACATTCTGATTGAGTGTTTGTAATCCTTTAACAAGGTCACTTCTAACAAGGTGAAGATCCTAATAGATCTGAGGGAAATCCCTTAACCGGGTCACATCTAGCAATGTGTTTGTAATCTTTAATAGGATTTTCTTTTAACCAAGCATACTCTAGAAGAGTATATTTCTTAGTGGGTCTGAAATCCCACAATGGTTTTTCCCTATTTGGGTTTCCATGTTAAATCTGGTGTTATGAGTATTATGATGTTTATATTCTTTTGAGTTTGCATGTTTAGCAATTTTGGTTATATTACTGAAGTATATGTTACTGAGGTTGAATCTGATGTTTTTATGGAAGATTAAGTTTCTATGATTCACTCCCCCCCCTCTCATCTTATTAGCTTGGCATCTGTATTTATCTTTAAGTATCAGAACTATCAGCATCAGGTTGTCCTCGTAGAGCTAAAAGAGTCGATGGAGCTACAAACTCTTCAGGCAACCACATCATTGACTAGTACCATCATCCAACATGGGACATTGTTAGCACACCCTATTGTATTGGATGATGAGCCATTAGTTGTTGCAGGTGGCGACAGAGAGCCCATCCAACATATGTGTGTCAGTTGCTTGGGGATATGCTCAGGGATAGATGATGCAACTGGTGCAGATGAATCCACATCTCATCCATGCATGATTTACGGGAGTAGATGTCAGGCCCACACAGCTGAGGTTTTCATGTTGATAGATGAGTTGATGTACATGGTGTTTTCCCATGAGCAATAGACACGGGTGTGTTGATTTGAATTCATAGCATTTTATTTATCAGTCACTTTAAATTTGTATTTACATAAATGAATTTTCATTTATACATCGATTTAAATTGAGACAAATAGTATACATTTCAAGATATAGCAGTGGTACCCCATACTCCTCCCCTAGTTACTAAAGCTGCAACTTTGATGCTTGAGGTATAAATTTTGTAACATGTTAAAATAGAATAGTACACTTTGAATTCAACAAAATAAAAGATATACTAACTATCTTTAATGTTTGGTCCAATTTTTGGTTTGTAGGTGTTGACAGGGGACCAAATGTCCCAAATTAATGACATCATGCTCTCAATGATCAATTTTGGCCTACAAGGCTATACGGTATGATATTTTGTACAACCCTTTTTATGTATTGTTTTGATGGAATATGCAAGTCATTTCATTTTATATTTTTAAAATTATGTTTAATTTATTATCTGTACTAATATCTCATGTTAATTTTGCTTTTTTAGGGTACCCCCTCTGTGTCTAGGGCTCGTCTTAAGAAAAAGAATTCCTTGAAGATGCCAAAACATGGGAAGAGGGTAATTGACCATATTTTTAGTTGTACAATTGTTTGAAAATGTTGAAATAAACTATTAGTTGGGGTTTGTAGATTGATTAGTGTTTTTTGTCTATTTTACATGTATAATAGCCATTGAGCTATGTTGATTTGTTGAATGCACTTGATTCAGCTGTGGATCAAGAGAGGGTGGAGGTATGTATCTCTGCTTTATTTTCTTGATTTCATGATTATATGCATGCATACATGTGAACTTGTGATATATTATAATCTTATAATTTTTTCATACAGGAAATATCCATACCTATTTCATCAATGGCAAACCCTCCTCTGTGCATTGGGGAACCATCTCAGGATCCAGTACACTTTTGTTTGATATGTAAAATTAATTGTTTTTAACCTACAATACTTATCATTATATTAATTGTATTTAATTTTTCAACATTTTTTGTATAGGTAATAGCAACAGTTTCTCCATCAATGGTGATCCATCCTCAGTCCATTGGAGAAGCATCTCAGACATAGGTACGTCATTGTTCTCTATGTTATAGCTTTTAATTGTTTTTGATATATTTATGTTAGTACATTGTATTAATTGTGCATTTAATCTACAATAGACCCCTTTGTGGTACAACCATAACATGGATCCATTTAAGTATGTCTTCAAGAAAACCCCTAAGAGTGACAAGAAGAGGAGAGCAAAGACATTAACTCCTAGATCAACCGGTGAGGTAATCTACTTTTCAATTTCAAAGGAATTATAGTTAAATGCATAGTTATGATGTTAATTGTGAACTATTTTCTACAAAAGAATTCTAACTTGGCTTTTGAATTGTGGTTTTGCAGCCATCTACAGAGCCGCGTATTTTTATGATCCACCACAAGTTTAGGATCATATAGTGTTAGTTTTGATCATAGAATGACCAATACATGTAGATATATTCTACAATTTTATTGTATATCAATTTGTACATGGCATATGCCACATTTTTGTAATACTTGTATTGACTTGGTAGACATGCCTTATATATATATATATATATATATATATATATATATATATATATATATATATATATATATATATATATATATGTCGATATTCGATTCAATAGATGTGTACTAAGCTCATTATTTTGTATTTGCTGTATTTTGTGGTTGTCCTTTTATAAATTTAATTGATCATTTGCCTATGTAATCAACAATATGAATATAAACAACAAAAATATATGATATAAAACATGGCAATTGTGGAATATGATTTGATAAAAAATTTAAAATGTTGAATTAACCCTACAAAACTCCTTGTATTCAGTTCATTATTGTGTATAAGTTGTATTTTGTGGCTGCCCTTTTATAAATTTAAATGAATATCTGTATATGTAATCAACAATATGAATATAAACAACAAAAATCAACAATATGAATATAAACAACAATATGTTTGGTGCGAGAGCACCCTCACACTCGCAATGGTCAAATTTTGTTCATCATGTGCACAAACCAACGTCATGAGAACGTCTGGGGGGGTAGGTTTACACTAGGCATGCCCCTGTCATGCATCCAAAAGCATCGGAACATCGAGAGTCATACCATACTGATGCGATCTCTCAAGTGCCCTGAGTCCAAAAAATTGTCAAAATTTGATGGACTGTTTCTTCAAATCTAGGACACGTATGGTTGATCCATTTGAACTTGTAGGGTTGTGTGAGGCTCCTCTACAATAGGCTATCTTGTTTTTTGACGACTCAGAGCCATTTTCAATTGGTAGCATTTTTTTGCCTGCTACAAAAATTGTCAGTTGCATACAATACAAAGTTGCAGGATTGGCTATAATTGATTCAGCTCATCATGTGCACAAATTGACATCACAAGCATGTCCGAGTGGGCAAGTTTATGTACATCCCAAAGCACCAAAATGTCAAGAGTCATACCGTACCAGTGCGATCTCTCAAGTGCCCTTAGTCCAAAAAATTATGAAAGTTTGATGGACTATTTCTTCAAATCTAGGACACATATGGTCAATCTATTTGAACCCATGGAGTCATGTGAGGCTCCTCTACAATGGCCTATCTCTTTTTTTGATGACTCGGAGCCATTTTCAATTGGTAGCATTTTTTCGCTTGCTGCAAAAATCGTCAGTTACATGCAATGCAAAGTTGCAAGATTGGCTAGAATTGATTCAATTCATCATGTGTACAAACCAACATCATGAGCACATTTGGGTGGGTAGGTTTACACTAGGAAATCCCTTGTCATGTATCCCAAAGTGTCGTAACATCAAGAGTCATACCATACCGGGGCGATCTCTCAAGTTCCATGTCCAAAAAATTATCAAAATTTGATGAACTATTTCTTCCAATCCAAGACACATATGGTCAATCTATTTGAACTTGTGGGGTCATGTGAGGCTCCTCTACAATGTCCTATCTTTGTTTTTGATGAATCAGAGCCATTTTCATTTGGTAGCATTTTTTCGCTTGTTGCAAAAACCATCAGTTGCATGCAATGCAAAGTTACAGGATTGGCTATACGGTTCATTGTGTGCATAAACTGACATCATGAGTGCATCTAGGTGGGTAGGTTTATGCTAGGCATGCCCCTCTTATGCATCCCAAAGCACTAGAACATTGAGAGTCATACCGTACCAGTGCGATCTCTCAAGTGCCCTAAGTCTAAAATATTGTCAAAATTTGATAGACTATTTCTTCCAATCCAGGACACATATGGTCGATCAATTTGAACCTATGGGGTTGCATGAGACTCTTCTAAAATGGCCTATCTTAGTTTTTGGTGACTTGGAGCCATTTTCAATTGGTAGCATTTTTTCACCTGTTGCAAAAACTATCAGTTGCATGCAATGCACAGTTGCAGGATTGGCTATAATTGATTCGGTTCATCGTGTGCACAATCCAATGTCATGAGCGCATTTGGGTGGCCAGTTTTATGCTATGCATTCTCCTCTCATACATCCCAAAGCATTGGAATGTTGAGAGTCATACCATACCAAGGTGATCTCTCAAGTGCCTTGAGTCCAAATTTTTTTCAAATTTTGACGAACTGTTTCTTCAAATCTAGGACACGTATGGTCAATTCGTTTGAACCTGTGGGGTTGCGTCAGGCTCTTTTGCAATGTCCAATCTCATTTTTTGATGACTCGAAGCCATTTTCAATTGGTAGCATTTTTTTGTCTACTCAAAAACTGTTAGTTGCATGCAATGCAAAGTTGCAGGATTGGCTAGAATTGATTTGGTTCGTTGTGTGCACAAACCAACATCATGAGCATGTCCGAGTGGGAATTTTTATGCTAGGCATGCCCCTTTCATGATCCCAAAGTGTCAGAACATCGAGAGTCATACCCTACCGACGCAATGTAGAAATTGCTTGACAACGTTTTTGACAATTTTTTTGACAACAATGACATTTTTTCCTCAAATTGTATCTAGTCTAAATCTATGACCCCTATGACCTGATAATGACTCAAATAATTCTCATGATTGACCAAGGACACATCACATATACTCAAAACATAGTCACAAAACATTGTCATATATTATTCAAAAATTTGCCTCTAAATATGGTCAAATCAGCTCTTGGCTATTTGATTATACAAAACAATGTCTTACAAAACATCTCATGGGCTTTTATACAAAAGTTGGCATTATAATATGTGCAATTCAGCTCATC
This sequence comes from Cryptomeria japonica, assembly GCF_030272615.1. Lineage (NCBI taxonomy): Eukaryota > Viridiplantae > Streptophyta > Pinopsida > Cupressales > Cupressaceae > Cryptomeria > Cryptomeria japonica. Next base: position 169,146,933 of record NC_081405.1, read on the forward strand.
ACCATTTTAATATACAAAATTTGGCATGTACATATGTACAAATCAACTCATTGCCATTTAAATATACAAAATTATGCCCCTAAACATGTAAAACTCAGCTCATGGGAATTTATATATACAAAAAATAAATATAGAACAATTCATCGATGATCTATACAAAATTCTCAAAATCATTCTACTCTAAATCGTAGAATCAATCAAGTGAGCCTTTAGGATTGACTCTTACCCATATTGTGTCAGGTATTGCCTCATGGTCAAATTCATGAACTTTCCATAAAATCTTGTTATGAGGTTTACCACGATACTTCATCAAATGAATATTTGTTTCAACAACAAGGTTAGAGAAATGGAGAACATGTTTATGTGTTTCAAAATCCTTGAACAACCAAACATCAGAATTCTTGATAGGGTATCTATGAAGCCATGTTATCGCAAGGTAGTGAATAATGGGCTCAGTACCCCATACGTGCTTACAAGTAATAAGTACCGTGTACTTAATCCTATGCCTTAAAAAATTTATGGTGGGGAAGTGAACTAATAGGTTTAGTACCCCATACGTGCTATTGGTAGTAGAAAAAAAGTGACTGAAAAGGGAGGGAGGGAGAGAGAGAGAGAGAGAGGGAGAGGGGGGAGAGTAGGGGGGAGGGAGAGAGGAGGGAGGGTGGAAGGGAAGGAGAGAGAGAGGGAGAGAAGAATGAGGGGGGGAGAGGAGAGTGGGGAGGGAGGGAGAGAAATAGAGAGAGAGAGAGGGAAGGAGGGAGAGAGAGATAAAGGAGGGGAGGAGGGAGAGGAAGAGAGAGAGAGAGAGGGAAGGAGGGAGAGGGAGAGAGAGGGAAAGAGAGGGAGAAAGAGAGGGGTAGGGAAGGTAGAGAGAGGGAGAGAGGTAGAGGGAGGGAGAGAGGGAGAGAAGAGGGGGGAGGGAGAGAAGAAGATGTATGGAGGAAGGGATAGGAAAAGTAGGGAGGAGGGAGAGAGAAGGAGGGAAGGAGGGAGAGAGAGAGAGAGGGGGAAGGGAGAGAGAGAGAGAGAGGGGGAGAGGTGGAGAGTAGGGGGGAGTGAGAGAAGGAGGGAAGGAGGGAGAGGGAGAGATATTTGGGGGAGGGAGGGAGAGGTAGAGTGAGGGAGAGAGAGAGAGATGGAAGGAGGGAGAGGGAGAGAGGAGGGAAGGAGGGAGAAGGAGAGAGGGAGAGAGAGAGGGGGAGGGAGGGAGGGAGAGAGAGAGAGAGAGGAGGAAGAGTTAGATGGAGGGAGAGAGAGAGGGGGGAAGGAGGGAGAGGGAGAGGGGGAGAGAAAGGAGGGGAGGAGGGAGAGAAAGAGAGAGAGAGAGAAGGAAGGAGGGAGACAGAGAGATAAGGAGGGGAGGAGGAAGAGGAAGAGAGAGAGAGGGGGGAAGGAGGAAGAGGGAGAGAGAGGGAGAGAGAGAGGGGGAGGGAAGGTAGAGAGAGGGAGAGAGGTAGAGGGAGGGAGAGAGGGAGAGAAGAGGGGGGAGGGAGGGAGAGAAGAAGGGGTATAGAGAAAGGAAGAGGGAGAGTAGGGGGAGGGAGAGAGAAGGAGGGAAGGAGGGAGAGGGAGAGAGGGAGAGAGAGAGAGAGCGAGGGGGGGTAGAGAGAGAGAGAGAAGAAGGATGGGGGAGGGAGAGGAAGAGATATCAAATCCAAGACACAATATGACCCTTAGAACACAATATGAACCCTAACAACATCTAATGGGTCATAGGGTGTCCTAAGGGGTCACATGAAATTATATTATCCCTTAGCACACCATAGGACCTATAACAATACCAAATAGTGTTCTAAGGGGTCATAGAACACCATATGACCCTTTAGAACACCATATGGTGTTGTTATGGGTAATTGGTGTCCCGAGGGGTCATATGGCATCCTATGACCCCCTAGGACACCATATGGTGTTGTTATGGGTCATATGGTGTCTTAAGGGGTCATATGGTGTCCTAAGGGGTCACAGGACACCATATGACCTCTTAGGAAACAATATGACCTCTAATGACACCTAAGGGATCATATGGTGGGCTAATAAAATCATATATTAAATTTAAAGTTATGAATAGATTGTCATACAATAGAACATCAATAGTTTAGATTTGATATAGCTAAGTTAGACCATTGTTAGCATAAGAGAGACTCAAAGTGAACAAACAATGAGGCTTCACTAAAAATCAAGTGTAAGAGCTTGACCTAACCCTAAGAGTACTGCCTAAGTTCTAAAACATATGATACTATTAAATTTGCAAGGTTATAGGACTGATCTCGATTGTGACTATAGGAATTACACACTTGATTTCTTTCATGGGTATGTACTATTCCAATCTATTTGACAAGTGATGATCATCATATACTACCACTGCCATGCATACAACAAACTTTAATTTCATTAGGTAGCAGGTGTTGTGTAACAACATGGGAACTCTCACATACCCACCACTATAATTCTCTAGGACATCATCTATGTTACTCTCCCTCTTTCTCTTCCTAGCGTTTGTTTCCTTCTGAAAAATATATTGTAGGTACTCTGACTCATCATGTTTCTTTGTTGACACTCTTTTCCACATATGCTCTACTCATTAAAAACACATTCAAGAAGAATACTGTTGAAGGTTTCCTTGTTTGTCATGGTAATGCACTCATGGTTCAATTTCAAACCCTATTCCTCCTATTCAATACACACACACAAAGACATCAGTCAATTTTTTTAGGAGAGCATACATGATAAAAAATCAATGAGGAAGTTGCAGACAAGAAATAAATTCACTTACTTCTATAGAAGTGCAGACAAAGTTGCAGTGGGGTATGGAGGGAGGAAGGGAGAGAATAAGAGAAAGAGGGATGGGGTATGGAGGAAGGGAGAAGGGGAGAGAGTGAGAGAGAGAGGGATGGGGTATGGAGGAAGGGAGAAGGGGAGAGAGGGAGGGATGGGTTCTAGAGGAAGGGAGAAGGGGAGAGAGGGAGAGGGAGAGAGAGGGGGGATGCGTACGCATTGTTTATAGTAAAAAGAGTGCATACACACTTCTTACACCAGAAGTACCCTGTACGTGCTTTCTATACCATTAGTACCCCATACGCGCTTTTGAATGTTTAGGCTTGGAAATAGGCCTGGATGACAAAGCTACGATTTGGAAGTTTTATTTCCCTCCATTTCTCTCATTTTTGACATGTTTTATTTTATCGACTTTGTCATCATCAGGTTTACACTTCATCAAGTGAGTATTTCTAAAATTTCCACCATATTTTCACCCATCTTTTGATCTTTCTAACCATATATTTTTAAAAAAATTTGAACAACAATAACATATTATTATTGAATTTCTTTTACCAGTGTCTCCATAGTTCTCATAGACATAGGTGCACCATTTTTTAATAACTTTTGATATACTTATCCAAATTTAAAAAACTTTATATATTATTGTAGTGCTCTTGATTCTTTACAATTTAAAAAAAAAATATATTTTGATTTGTTTAGTGAAACTTATGCTTCATGCATGAACATGTACCTAATTTTCAGGATGTGCTCGATTGGAAATATCATTAAAAAAAATAATGAACATAAAATTACAAAAAAAAATATACATCTTCTAGTGCTCACTCTTAACTATATTTTTGCCAAAGGATTTGTCAAAATACTAAATCTAACTATGACTTTTTTGATGCACATGTCAGACACTATGCTATATTTTTCAAAAAAAATCAGGGTCTGTTTTTCATGCACGAAGGATTTGACCCCATTAATCTTATCTAATTTCAAAAAAGTTTAGTATTTTGTAAACTAGATTCAGAGTAATACAATTTTTGTTCTTTGATTATCTTCATATCTTGAGTGGAAGATTTTTAAATTTTGCCTCCAAGTTCAGGTTCACCTGATTTCAGAAAAAAAGTGTCCACATATACCCCACTTTTTTACCACCATCTTTGTGCACTTACCCTATTGCTAGATTTCAAACTGATCCTAAGGAATCTTATGTTACTGCTATAAAGAGAATATTTAGATACTTAAAAGGGACAACTGATTTTGGTTTGTGGTATCCTAAATATGATGATTTTACTTTGAGTTTTTTACTAATGTTGATTAGGCAGGTGATGTGGATGATCGGAAAAGTACTAGTGGTGGTGCATTTTTTGGGGAAAGATATTGGTTTCTTGGATGAGTAAAACGAAGAATGCAATTTAGATTTATCTACTACTGCTAGCAATTGTACTCGGGTGATATGGATGAAGCAGATGCTAAAGGATATCCGAGTTGATTATGATGAACCTACTACTATATACTGTGATAACTCAAGTGCTATCAACATTTCTAAGAATCTGGTGCTGCATTTAAAGACCAAGCATATATCAATCAACTTTCATTTCTTGAGAGAAAAGGTGTATGAGAAGGAAGTCAAATTGAAGTATGTATCTACAAAGGAACAAATTGCAGATATCTTCATGAAGCCTTTGTCTAAAGATACTTTTGAGTGTCTCAGAGAGAAGTTAGGGGTGATTTCACCTCCCGATGAGAACTAAGATGCATGGATTTGCATCAGTTCGGTGGACTTCATAGAGAAATCTTGTGATCCAGATTGATGAGTGAGACTGCTACTCAAGGGGAGTAGTCAGTATTGTGGTTCATTTATTTAGATTTGTTAGTTTTGATACAAGTTGTGGGGGAAAAGGAGTTTTTCAAAGGGGGAGAGAATCATGATTTGCATATGTTCCTTTAGCATTGATGTCAAAGGGGGAGAATATAATGTGAAAAACTATCATATCATGTGCTAGATCTCAAGGGGAGATTGTTGAGAGTTATGGGGATATTGTTGGTAGTTGAATTCTTTCTTTTCATTGGTTGTTTTTCACATTCATATGTTGTCATCAATGCTAAAGGGGGAGATCGTTGGATATTGTTGAGAAGTGTATTGAGTGATGTGTTGTCATTAATGTCAACATATTCCTCTATGTGTTCCAGTGTTGCAGTCAAATTAAACGAGTTGGTTTGGTCAGTGTATTATAGATGAGTTGTTGTGGATTAATGGGTTTTGAAATAAGTATCTCTAGTTTATTCAACTATAATTTCAATGGTTCACATGGATATTAGATTGAGTTATGAGATTCGGTATTATGGCTGGTTTTTAAGTTGTTCGGCATTGATCAGTGTTTTGGATTTTGCTCCACATTGCAATATCTTGGTTTGCAGATTTGGAAGAGTGCTTGGGACATTCTAGTGTGTCCTCATTTCAACTGGTTCATGATTTGGAGGTCCACTAAGTTTACAGTTAGTTCATTTAGTATTCTTAAAGTTCAATATTATGATGATGGAGATTCTAGAAAGTGGTGATGTTGTGGGTTGCTAGTGTAATTCATGATACTTATGGATGTTTCTAGATCATGTCCTATCTATGTAGATGGTTGATATTGATCATTGTATTTGTTATTGATGATTTCCTCAGTATATTCATGATATGTGTCGTTCTTCACCAACCAGATGATTGTAGAGTGTTGCGGATGTTTGTGGCATAATTCTTGGAGGTGTTTCTTGTTGGAGACATTGATCTAGGTCCATACTATTTATTAGCCAATTTTTGTGGTCTACATGTTATATTGTAGCATGTATTGTTATATTCTTGTTATTTATGATGTGTGTTGAGCTAACCTTGAAAGATAGGTTGATGATTTGTATAAATATATGTAATAATCATGTGAGAGAGTATTTGTGTGTGAGAATAATGTAGTAATCATTCAATAGCAGAGAAGAAGTGTGAAGAAGTGTGAAAGAGCAGAGTGTGTGATATATGCTTAACTAGAACTATAACCAGGCATGAGGAGATGATATTTTGTCAGTTCATGATCTTCTGGATGTAATCCGAATGTTTTTGTAAGACAGTGAGTCTTCCCTAGGGTTGTAGCCCTTGTTATTTATTATTTTGACCGATGAGCTCTAGGTAGTGTGCCTAAATGCATGTGCATTCCCCATTGTAATATTTCATTTACTTCTAACAGGGTATCATCATATTGTGGGTAGGTTCCCACTGTAGTTTTTCCTTTAACAAGGTTTTCTGAGTCAAAAATATTGGTGTTATATGTGTTATTGATGTGGTGTTGATTTGTGCTTTCATTGTTAATTATCAGATTTGAAATTGAGTTTGAGTTGATTGAAGTTTGTGAGCAATCTGATTCACCCCCCTCTTAGTTTGTTTCCTTGTTGCCAATAGCTAGTTTTAGAATTCTTTGACTGGTATCATCAAACTTATCATAGAATTTAGATTGTGGTTTTAAGTTACCTTGCACTATAACAACTTTCTCCACATCTCTAACTGACATACCAGATTTGTCAGAATCAGTCTTCATATTCTTAGTTGCTTCCTCTCCATTAGAGGGTTTTTCCTTAGAAACTTTTGATGCTTTGGTGCCCTTGGACTTCATCTCCTTCACAGCTTCATGAAATTTAGTCTCTTCACCATCAAAAACAACAATATACACCCTTGTTCCCTTATCTTTCTTCCTCTTACCTTCTCTACCAAATGATTTGGCTTCAAATTTTATAGAGCTAGTTGGATTTTGAGAACTAGAGGAGGGTGTAGAGCTTCTGGATTGTCTTGATTTTACGAAGGAGGCTTCTAGATTATATTTCTTAACCTTGACTAGCTCCTCTAAAGCTAGCATATTCCTCTTCATAGCTTCTCAGACTACTTCAACAGTAATTCCAATGCTCTATGTATAATGCTCCACTTCCTTCCTCACCTTCCTTACAATTTTTGGCTTCTTAAACTGAGCATGCAACTATAAATCCTTCTCTATAAAAGTGTCAAATATCTCCTCAAATGCATCAATAGGATTTATCAACAAATGTTGAACATACATTTCCATAATTTGTTCCACTACCTCATACCCCATGGACATGATCCATTCTATCCTAGGTTCAAATTCTTCCATTAAGCATTGATCAATTTCAACCATGAAGCAAATTGTGTCTTGGTATTTCTCCACAACCAATTTAGGGATCCTTTCCCTAGCCTACATTATACTTTGGAAATTCTTGAAGTATCCCCAAAGTGCAGTTCTCTAGACCTTTCTATCTCCAATGCTATACAAAAGATCTATGATTTGCACTGCTATTGGTTTGTCACTTGCCCATTGCACATTACCAATATCTAGAATCTCATTCATAAAATAGAAGAACAAGAATAAGATCAAAGTACCATATTTAAATGTATTCTTCTTGTCTTTCTTGATTGAAGTGAGATTCTACATTAGCTGGCTGTCGAATAGCTCACACAAATCATACTCCTTGTTCTCCTTCACCATCAGGTATGCAACATAGGTTGTAGTATCAGATACCAAATTCTCCCTGTTGGAGCAATAAAACTTGTACCTAACAACCATAGAAGAAAACTTCACATTTGGCTCAATAATATCATTGATGTTGGCATTTTTTATGATTATGTTGTGATTGTCATTGATGGACACACACTTTCTATGAGATCACTTTTTTGTATGGTTTAAAGCTCAACCAATATTTGCTCCAACTGGTATGATGTATTATAGTCTTTAGACTATCGATGTTTTGCAGAAAGTGTTTACTGATCTGAAGCGATATGAAGATCCCAAGCGGTTCGAGGATCTCAAGTGGTATGAAGGAATGAAGCAACACAACTCATATTTCCCAGTCTTCATTTTTGTCAAACCGAAAACTAGTATTTTACTTAAACTAGTATTTTGTTTGAATCGGTAATACTCTGTGATGAGTTACCAATCGGCATTTTGTGATGAGTTACCATCCATCGATTGTTTTGCAGTGTCGACACTCTGGCGGTGCTTTTTGTGTCATGTTACCAAATATGTCTAGATGCATTGAACCTAGAAATTGTATTGTAATCCTATTGGACTGACATGAAATCAAATTCCTTTATAAGGACATCATGTCTAGGGTTTTAGTTTGTTGCTAGGGTTTAAGGTGGTTGATGAGTTTTTGTAAGTGTGATAATAGAAGAGAAGTTCAAGTCTATGAGAGAAGATAGAGTGTGAATGTGTTGAAGACTGAAGTAATGCTGGAATGCATTAGGAATGAGCTATCAAGGATCTAACCAAGCAATCTATGCTATTTGCTAGATCACTCACTTGTTGATTACTCACATCTTCGACAAGTCTGAAGCCCTTAACCGGGGAGGCCCAAAAATCATTTTGTAAATCCTCTAACAAGGTGGTTCACATCTATGGATCTAAAATCATCTAGAAAGGTAGTCTTTAATCAGACTTATCTCCTAACACAGATTGAGATTCCTAATAGGATCTGTTCTAGTAAAGAAAATTGAATGACCTTAACCAGTCTGACCTTAATCGGTCTGGTTCCTGTTCTACAGATAGTTACTTGTGAGTTCTATCTCACCGTGGTTTTTCCCATTTGGGTTTCCACATCAAAATATCTTGTGTTATGGTGTTTGTGCTTTTGTGGGTGAATGCATTATTTTCTATTTGGTTTGTATATGTGCTAACCGGTTTGTTTACTAAACTGCTTTACGAGTTTACTATTAGAATAGTAAAGTGTTTAAGTACAAATATTTTTGGCATACTAATTCACCCCCCTCTTAGTATTCATCAATTGGTATCAGAGCCAACCTTTCTATAAGTTTAACCAATTCGAAAGAGATATGGGGGAATACACTATGAGGGAACTTACTCATTGTCTCACTCAGTCTGAGCAAGCCTATGATGATCTTATGGTCAAATATAAGGCCTCTCAGGAAAAAAGAAGAGAGCATGCTGAAAAATTGATGGAGTTATCTGAAATAGTTCTTTTGATGAAGCAGACATGGAAGCCCTAATTCAAGAAGTAGAAAATCTGAATGAATCCAATTCCAACCTAAGAAAGGAGCTAGAAGGACTGACTATCTGAATGTTTCAAGAGCCTAAGAACTAGAGAAAAGTTGAAGATCTGGTAAAAGACAAAGATCATGAAATCTCCAAATTGAAGTAAGAGATCAGTGCACTTACCACTCACCTCCATGAAAGAAAAATGGAAAAGGAAGACATGCAAGGAGAACTAAACATAGCCATCTCCGAGAATGCAAACTTGATGGAAACAAATGCTGCTATTTCCAAAGAACTCTCTGAGTCAAAGGAAATACTTGCTAAGTTCAACAAGAGTATTTTTAAGCTTGAGAAAAAGCTTGAATTGGCCAAACCTGTCAAGAATACTGATGGATTTGGTTACTCTGGTCATGAGGAAGGTGAGACCTCTAGTGAAAATGCTGGAGCATCGAAGAAGAAACTGACATTCAAAGGTAAAGGTAAGCAAAAGTTCAAACCTATTTGCTTTAACTATCTTAAAGAAGGACATACTGCTAATGTGTGTAGGAACAAAGCCTATAATAATTTTCCTAACTTTATAAACAATGTACCTAGATCCAATAAGTTCAATGGTAATTGTTATGCATGCAACAAGTTTGGGCATAGAGCATCTAAATGCAAGTCTATTATGAACAACACTGGAAGATATCCTCAGAGGACTCAAGGAGTTGGTCTGGAACCTTTTGTGAACCGAAATCCCAACTGGTTTAATACCTTTAATCATCAGTCAGGAATCCGTGGCTATCAAGCAGCAACTAGATGGAGAGAAAACTATTTGATTTGTCATTGTCATGGTCACACTGCTGCAACATGCCTGAGGAAGATCGGTAACATGAAGAATGGACCATGGAGAGCACCTAGAATGGTCTGCTATCGTTGCAACAAACCGAGTCACATTGCCAAATTCTGTAGAACAAGAAAGAACATATCAGATGACTGTAAGGAAGTAAAGTAGCGAAAACAACTTCCTACACTAACCTTGAGAGGAGGGTAATGCAAAACTTTTTTAGATCATTATAACAGTTACAGAAAATAGAAATAGATATAATAGCAATCATACCACAACACAATGATTTACATGGGGAAAACCCTTTCGGGAGAAAAACCCCACCCTCCAAAAGCAGCTCAATATTTTATTCAGTAATCAAAAATAGATTACAAAATACTTGCAGAGCAAGCTCTTCGCAGGAGTACCACTAATCAGAGATTCAGAGGCAACTCAATAGCCATAAGACTTTTACACACAACCTCTATCTCATACACCTCATAAATAGGAGATACAATACAAGAAACCGTCAAACGGTATTACAAAACCATGGGCTAAAACCACCCAATAAGGTGTAGCCGACCTTATCTCCCTTCTATGACATGTTAAAGCACACATCAACACGTGTCGCTCCCTTTTACAGCTCATTTATGTATCCGATACAAATTATTTTTCCTATTTCAGGAGTACAAACTTCCGGAGGCCATAACTTGAGAACCGGGTGTCCGATTGACGAACCATTTGAAGCGCCGGAAAGCTCGCGAAGTGCTCTATCACCTTGTAACCCGCTTCGCCGGTTACGGCAACTTTTCAGGGTGTTTTGGAGCCTCTAAAGTCCCCAAAATTAAGTTTAAACATTTTATTGCACCCCTCCAAGACGAAAACTTTAATATCTTCAAAACTAGCTGTGACCTTGCGACGCAACTTTACCGAAATGCTTATCTAACCAACCAGAAGCTTCAGGGAGAGTTTCGCACCATTTCGTGCTCAAATGAAAACTTACTATAAATAGTAACCTCACATAAATGCAAGGTTGAGACACCATTTTTCCCAACAAATCTCCCACTTGTCGAACACCTTGCATGAGCGGAAAGGAATGTCAACACAATGAATCAATTGCTAGGGGCCATAAGGCCCATAGACTCTGAACACCATCTGAACTTCTCTGTGCTCACAGCCTTAGTTAAAGCATCTACAACATTCATCAAAGTTTCCACCTTAACCAGCTTCACCCTACCATCTTCGACCATATCTCTAACAAAATGATACTGAACATCAATATGTTTGGTCCGGGCATGAAATGTCGGGTTCTTAGCTAGGCTAATTGCACTCTGACTGTCACAGTAAATTGTCACTGTACCTTGTTTTATTCCAATATCTGAACATAGTCTCTTAAGCCAAATGGCCTCTTTACAAGCATGAGTAGCTGCCATATACTCTGCTTCAGTAGTGGATAGAGCAACCACAGCCTGTCGCTTACTCATCCAACTAATTGCACCACCAAACAAAGTAAACACATAAGCACTGGTGGATCTTCTTCTATCAATATCACCTGCCCAATCTGAATCCACATAACCATGGATATCAAGGGAAGTCATGTCTCCAACTGAATTACCATGATAACACAAAGAATACTCTGAAGTACCCTTCAAATATCTGAAGACTCTTTTGACTGCATCCCAATGAACTCTACCAGGATTAGACATATATCTAGAAAGTACTCCCACTGCTTGGGCAATGTCTGGTCTAGTACAGACCATAGCATACATCAAGCTTCCAACCGCACTTTGGTAAGGCACTCTGCTCATGTCTTCCATCTCCAATGGGGATGTAGGACAATCTGAAATGGATAGTTTCATTCCAACTGTAAAAGGAACACTCAATGGTCTACAATTCTGCATGTTGAACCTCTGTAACACTGAATTCACATACTTACTCTGGCCTAGCCATAGCTTTCTGTTCACCCTATCTCTTCTAATTTCCATCCCAAGAATGTGCTTTGCTGCACCAAGATCTTTCATTTCAAATTTAGCAGCGAGCTGAGACTTCAGTTCTGAAATCATACCTTTCCCTTTACCAATGAATAACATATCATCAACATACAATGCAATGAATAAGAAATGATCACCATAAGATTTATAATAAACACAGTGATCTGATTTAGAATGTTCAAATCCCAAACTCAACACATATGTATCAAATTTCTGGTACCACATCCTAGGACTTTGTTTGAGGCCATACAAAGATTTCTTCAATTTACAGACCAAATTACTTTTGCCTTTCACCACATAGTGCTCCGATTGTGTCATATAAATATCTTCCTCCAAATCACCATGAAGGAAAGCAGTTTTCACATCCATTTGCTCAACCTCTAAATCATAAGCAGTAGCAATAGAAAACAAAAATCTAATGGACGTCATTTTTGCAACAGGAGAAAATATCTCACCGTAATCAACACCCTCAACCTGAGAGTAGCCTTTTGCAACCAACCTTGCTTTATACTTCTCAATGCTTCCATCTGAACCAATCTTTTTCTTGAACACCCATTTACAACCAACAGGTTTTCATCCTTCAGGAAATGGTACAAGATCCCATGTATCATTCTTTTTCAAAGCTACGATTTCTTGCTCCATAGCAATCTTCCAGGATTCTGCATCATTCATACCTAATGCCTCTTCTACAGATTTCGGTTCATCCACACTAGTATTCAAAGCAAAAATACATCTCCAATCATCAGGTGAATACCTTTCAGGTGGTTGTCTATGTCTTGTAGACCTTCGAACAAGCTGAGTTGGAGGTTCTTCCTCCTCTTCTGAAGATTCAGAGCTAGACGAGCTCTCCTCAAATTCTTGCCTATCTAGGGGTCTTGATTCAACTCTTTCAGGTGTAGAAGGAAGTTGAATCACATCTTCTTTTTTAGTCTGTTCTGGCTGCAATGTAACAGAAGGAGACTTAATTTCTCTAAAAATAACACTTCTGCTATAAATTACCTTTTGTGCAACAGGGTCCCAAAGCTTGTATCCTTTCACACCATAACTATACCCGATGAAGATACATTTCACAGCCTTGTTCTCCAACTTTGTTCGCTTCTCCTTTGGCACATGTGCATATGCCTCGCAACCAAAAACTCTAAGATGTCTCAATGAAGGCTTGTGACCTGACCATGCTTCCATAGGCATTTTATCAACAAGAGCTGATGTAGGAGACCTGTTAATCAGGTAGCAAGTAGTGGCAACAGCTTCAGCCCAAAACTTTTGTTCAAGACCAGCACCACTCAACATACTCCTAGCCTTTTCCATCAGTGTCCTGTTCATTCTTTCTGCAACTCCATTCTGCTGTGGAGAATACGGAGTTGTCTTCTGCCTGTTAATTCCACAGTCTTTACAGAATCTATCAAAATCATTAGAGCAAAACTCACCACCATTATCAGTTCTCAAACATTTTATTTTCTTTCCAGTCTGCAACTCAACCATTGCTTTAAATTCTTTAAAACGACTAAAAACTTCAGATTTACTCTTTAGAAAATAAACCCATGTCCTTCTACTAAAATCATCAATAAATGAAACATAATATGTGGATTTTCCAATCGAAGAGACATCTACTGGACCAAACACATCAGAATGGATAAGATCCAAAACACCACAAGTTTTATGAGAACTCGAGTAAAACTGAACGCGGTTTTGTTTTCCATAAATGCAATGCTCACAGAAATCAAAGTCAAGGTTACAGTCATTCAAACCTTCAACAAGGTTTTTATTTTTCAAGGTCCTTAGACCCTTTTCTCCAATGTGGCCAAGTCTCTGGTGCCATAACATAGTCTTCTCTGCAGGTAACTTTGCTTCAGACGAAAGAGCACCTTTAGGTACCCAAAAACCATTTCCATCTGCTGAAGGTGAAACCTTCAAATCTTCCAGTGAAGTATCCGCAGATTTGCTTTTTACAGAAGTTCTATTACACTCAACAGTGTATGCTTCAAGCTTATACAAAGTGCCAAACCTGACACCTCTAGCAACTACCATAGCACCCTTAATCATCTTACATCCTGTTTCAGAAAAGACTACCTGCACACCCGCATCTATCAGTTTGCTCACAGATAACAGGTTTCATTTTAATCCAGGGATATGCAGCACACCATTAATCCCTTTTATTCTACCATCAGAAAACCTGATTCTAACCTTACCTCGACCAACAATGTCTAGAGGTGAATCATCACCCAAGTACACCTTACCTCCATTAAATCCTTCATATTCAGAAAACCAATCTCTATTGGAAGTCATATAAAAAGATGCACCTGAGTCAATTAGCCAGGCATCATTACCTGCATGAGTCGCCAAAGCCGCAATAAATGCATCGCCATCTTCCTTGTCGGACTCAGAATCAGAATCGAACTTTTTCTTTTTCTTCTTCTTTTCTTCTTTGCAGTCCTTACAGATGTGACCCGGTTTACCGCAATTCCAGCAAATGACTTTGGACTTTCCAGGAGATTTCGATCTCCCTTTGGATTTGGACTTGCCACGCTTCTCATTCTTCTTGCCTTTCTCCTTAGGTCTTCCATGAACGGTTAGGGCTTCCTTTGAACTGATGGATACCTTCCTTCGCATCTCTTCACCGAGTAGGGCACCCACCACGTCTTCAGATTTCAAAACAACAGAAGTACTACTGATAGCCATAACAAGAGAATCCCATGAATCAGGCAAAGAACAAAGCAAGATCTGACATTTCTCCTCCTCATCCATCTTAACACCGATGGATACTAATTGAGCCACAATCATATTGAATGCTTCTAGGTGGTCTGCAATTCGTCCACCCTCTTCCATCTTCAAGGAATACAATTTCTTTCTTAAGAAAATTTGATTTAATAAAGATTTCACTTGATACATCTCACCAAGCTTAGTCCATAGCTTCTTTGCAGAGTTTTCTTCATGGACATTGATTAGAACAGAGTCTGCCAAGCACAGTCTGATTAGACCCTTGGCTTTTCGGTCCATAACATCATACTGAGCTGCTGCAGTAGGATCTGAGGGTCTTTGGACATTCGCATCAACAGCATCCCAAAGATCTCGATCTATTAGCAGATCTTCCATCTTCAGCTTCCAAATCTCAAAATTACTTCCATTAAATTTCTCCACCTCTATTCTCCCTGACGAACTCGCCATCTGAAAATTCCTGCAACAAGATCAAAAAGTGTCTTCTGCACAAGCTCCCACTCAAATCTGGATTAGTTCAAAAAACCCAACTGCCCACAATTGAAACCAAAGGTGATCAGGCTCTATACCACTTGTAAGGAAGTAAAGTAGCGGAAACAACTTCCTACACTAACCTTGAGAGGAGGGTAATGCAAAACTTTTTTAGATCATTATAACAGTTACAGAAAATAGAAATAGATATAATAGCAATCATACCACAACACAATGATTTACGTGGGGAAAACCCTTTCGGGAGAAAAACCCCACCCTCCAAAAGCAGCTCAATATTTTATTCAGCAATCAAAAACAGATTACAAAATACTTGCAGAGCAAGCTTTTCGCAGGAGTACCACTAAGCAGAGATTCAGAGGCAACTCAATAGCCATAAGACTCTTACACACAACCTCTATCTCATACACCTCATAAATAGGAGATACAATACAAGAAACCATCAAACGGTATTACAAAACCATGGGCTAAAACCACCCAATAAGGTGTAGCCGACCTTATATCCCTTCTATGACATGTTAAAGCACACATCAACACGTGTCGCTCTGTTTTATAGCTCATTTATGTATCCGATACAAATTATTTTTCCTATTTCAGGAGTACAAACTTCCGGAGGCCATAACTTGAGAACCGGGTGTCCGATTGACGAACCGTTTGAAGCGCCGGAAAGCTCGCGAAGTGCTCTATCACCTCGTAACCCGCTTCGCCGGTTACGGCAACTTTTCAGGGCATTTAGGAGCCTCTAAAGTCCCCAAAATTAAGTTTAAACATTTTATTGCACCCCTCCAAGACGAAAACTTTAATATCTTCAAAACTAGCTGTGACCTTGCGACGCAACTTTATCGAAATGCTTATCTAACCAACCAGAAGCTTCAGGGAGAGTTTCGCACCATTTCGTGCTCAAATGAAAACTTACTATAAATAGTAACCTCACATCAATGCAAGGTTGAGACACCATTTTTCCCAACAAATCTCCCACTTGTCGAACACCTTGCATGAGCGGAAGGGAATGTCAACACAATGAATCAATTGCTAGGGGCCATAAGGCCCATAGACTCTGAACACCATCTGAACTTCTCTGTGCTCACAGCCTTAGTTAAAGCATCTGCAACATTCATCAAAGTTTCCACCTTAACCAGCTTCACCCTACCATCTTCGACCATATCTCTAACAAAATGATACTGAACATCAATATGTTTGGTCCGGGCATGAAATGTCGGGTTCTTAGCTAGGCTAATTGCACTCTGACTGTCACAGTAAATTGTCACTGTACCTTGTTTTATTCCAATATCTGAACATAGTCTCTTAAGCCAAATGGCCTCTTTACAAGCATGAGTAGCTGCCGTATACTCTGCTTCAGTAGTGGATAGAGCAACCACAGCCTGTCGCTTACTCATCCAACTAATTGCACCACCAAACAAAGTAAACACATAAGCACTGGTGGATCTTCTTCTATCAATATCACCTGCCCAATCTGAATCCACATAACCATGGATATCAAGGGAAGTCATGTCTCCAACTGAATTACCATGATAACACAAAGAATACTCTGAAGTACCCTTCAAATATCTGAAGACTCTTTTGACTGCATCCCAATGAACTCTACCAGGATTAGACATATATCTAGAAAGTACTCCCACTGCTTGGGCAATGTCTGGTCTAGTACAGACCATAGCATACATCAAGATTCCAACCGCACTTTGGTAAGGCACTCTGCTCATGTCTTCCATCTCCAATGGGGATGTAGGACAATCTGAAATGGATAGTTTCATTCCAACTATAAAAGGAACACTCAATGGTCTACAATTCTGCATGTTGAACCTCTGTAACATTGAATTCACATACTTACTCTAGCCTAGCCATAGCTTTCTGTTCACCCTATCTCTTCTAATTTCCATCCCAAGAATGTGCTTTGCTGCACCAAGATCTTTCATTTCAAATTTAGCAGCGAGCTGAGACTTCAGTTCTGAAATCATACTTTTCCCTTTACCAATGAATAACATATCATCAACATACAATGCAATGAATAAGAAATGATCACCATAAGATTTATAATAAACACAGTGATCTGATTTAGAACGTTCAAATCCCAAACTCAACACATATGTATCAAATTTCTGGTACCACATCCTAGGACTTTGTTTGAGGCCATACAAAGATTTCTTCAATTTACAGACCAAATTACTTTTGCCTTTCACCACATAGTGCTCCGGCTGTGTCATATAAATATCTTCCTCCAAATCACCATGAAGGAAAGCAGTTTTCACATCCATTTGCTCAACCTCTAAATCATAAGCAGTAGCAATAGAAAGCAAAAATCTAATGGACGTCATTTTTGCAACAGGAGAAAATATCTCACCGTAATCAACACCCTCAACCTGAGAGTAGCCTTTTGCAACCAACCTTGCTTTATACTTCTCAATGCTTCCATCTGAACCAATCTTTTTCTTGAACACCCATTTACAACCAACAGGTTTTCGTCCTTCAGGCAATGGTACAAGATCCCATGTATCATTCTTTTTCAAAGCTGCCATTTCTTGCTCCATAGCAATCTTCCCGGATTCTGCATCATTCATACCTAATGCCTCTTCTACAGATTTCGGTTCATCCACACTAGTATTCAGAGCAAAAATACATCTCCAATCATCAGGTGAATACCTTTCAGGTGGTTGTCTATGTCTTGTAGACCTTCGAACAAGCTGAGTTGGAGGTTCTTCCTCTTCTTTTGAAGATTCGGAGCTAGACGAGCTCTCCTCAAATTCTTGCCTATCTAGGGGTCTTGATTCAACTCTTTCAGGTGTAGAAGGAAGTTGAATCACATCTTCTTTTTTAGTCTGTTCTGGCTGCAATGTAACAGAAGGAGACTTAATTTCTCTAAAAATAACACTTCTACTGTGAATTACCTTTTGTGCAACAGGGTCCCAAAGCTTGTATCCTTTCACACCATAACTATACCCGATGAAGATACATTTCACAGCCTTATTCTCCAACTTTGTTCGCTTCTCCTTTGGCACATGTGCATATGCCTCGCAACCAAAAACTCTAAGATGTCTCGATGAAGGCTTGTGACCTGACCATGCTTCCATAGGCGTTTTATCAACAAGAGCTGATGTAGGAGACCTGTTAATCAGGTAGCAAGCAGTGGCAACAACTTCAGCCCAA